>NC_143391.1:56351976-56671976 GCF_980474605.1 Leiobunum rupestre | reverse complement strand
CCATACGGCATCTGTCAAACACTTTTCTCCACGTGCGAGTGGTGTTATGTAATAAATCCAAATAGTTCAATGGGTCGAGCCTTTTGTGTTTTCGCCGACCAACACTTTCCCCCGTGTATCATTATTTTCACGATGCGTAAAGCTATCCGTCTTACGGACAATTGGCCCTAAGGGGTAAAGGGTAGCTAGAGAATGGCCCTTACCCCCAGCGCGTAAAATAGACACAGTGGGTGTCCCCTCTCGCTAACTAAAAGTGTCGTTTCGGTACAAAAGAGCCGAGTGTATTATAAAAACGGTTTATTTTTCTACGACATTCTATGATTTGTAGAGACCATGGCGAATAAATTGAAAAAGTGGCCCCCAACTTTTTACATCAGGCGTGGATTCTTAGCGCTAAAATGGTTATAACAAACGAGTGTTCCCACCAAAAATGTTTTTTTGCGCGTAGAAGTTTATGGAGGCCCATAAACTAGTAGCGGGAATAGAACCTCTTAACTATTTCAGTTTAAACTACGAGGGATTCTAATAGATTTTTGTTTTTACATCCCAAATGGCCCTACGTATGGGAGGGTCCCCCTCAAAGTGTGTATGGGGGGCGGGTAATTTAGGGTATAAAAACCCAGGGATTTGGTCCCTAAGATATCACAACTCTGTTCTTTTTTTGTATCCAACCAAGTCCACTAGAAATCCATCTCCGCTGTTCTCGGATGAGGACGTACCCCTGTAAGTTTTTATCAATTTTTATATTTTTAGCTTGGTGATCTATTCCAAAATTAAATGGTAACCCTGTATGCGTACCAATTTCAATATGCAAGATACTCGAGAATGGTAAAATAGTCTATATTTAAAATTAAAATGCGAAAACTACATTTGTAGTGTTCAATTTAAAAGAAAATTACTTTAGCTTTTAAATAAGATTTTTTTTTGTATCTACCCTATATCATTTACATATTATTTTTTTATTCTAATTTAACAATCACTTTAAAAACTTAGCACGTCTGAATAGCTGTGTAGAGTACTATTAACAGATATAAATATTTCTGGGTTCAGTTAATGTGATGATTCGAGTGAAACATTTGCATATGTTAAAGTTATTGGATTGAAGGAAACTTCAGTGTTTTCAGAGTGATAATTAAGGTAAGTTGCCTTACAATATAGTTGAAAATTATCTTTTTAAGTCTGTGTCCACCCATTGATTATGTTAGGAAGTGAAGCTTGTTTGAAGATAAGTTTAAAATTAATTTGGAAAAAAAAACTTGAGCTTTTTAAATATATGATACAGGGGGGTGGATACCAAAATTTCAAAATAAAATTCAATAAAAAGCTTGCTAAATGAATTTTTTTCACTTCCTAACAAATTCAATAGGTGAACACAGACTTAAAAAGATAATTTTCAACTATAGTTAACGGTAACTTCCCTTAAATTTCACCTTGAAAACACTAAAGTTTCATGCAATCCAATAACTTTGACTTTTGAAGATTTTTCACTCAGAACCATCACATTAAATGTGATCCACTCTGTATCGTAAATTTAAAAGCTCAAGCAATTTTTTTTTCCAAATTCATTTTTAACTTAACTTAAAACAAGCTTCCCTAAGTCTGACTAGTTCTGTAGGTTAATAATAAAATAGCTAAATATTTTTTGGATTCAATAATTTTGATTCTGAGTGATATATTTGCATATATTACAGTATTAGTTGAAAAAATTTCATTTATGTCCATTTTAAATTTTTTTGTTGTATCGCATTATAATATTTTTTGGCTCGTAAAAGAAAAATAATTTTTGTAATATATCATCTTATAAATATTTTTATTATCTTATAGATCAGACTCGTTATTTCTCCTTGCTCGCGTCATTTTTGTTTTTGGATTACGTAATTAATAGTTCATGGGGTCCATAATAACGTACAAAATGTTTTTGGGTTCAATTGACCTGATGAAAAATTTCCATAGGGCAAAGTTACTGGACTGATGGAAGCTTCAGTGCGAAGTCTTAATTACATGTTCTAAGTTTTTTTTTTAACAAGTTTATTTCTAGAAATGAAAAGGACATGTTTTATCGAGGCAAACTTTTTCCGTGTGAATGGAGAAATGATAATTAAAGAGTTAGCTATTTACGATGCGGAAACGGAGAAGCAAAACGTCTGGACCTTTAAACCACCATATCCATATTCCAGGCTTACGGAAGAAGATAAATGGCAGTGTAGATGGTTGTATTGGAACATTTGCGATCTCCGTTGGGACGACGGACGGGAAGACTACAACAGCCTAGGAGCCATCGCAAATTATATAAAAGAACAAGGGTTCACGTTTTTTTTGTAAAGGTTTAGTAAAGGCCAAAGTTTTATCGGATTTCATAGGAGTTAACGTCAAGAACGTCGAGGATTTAGACTGTCCTAAATTATCTACCATTCTTTGTATAAGTGCGCCTAAACATTGTCATTTTCACCGTGACCCTAATAATTGCGCCGTTGTGAAATCTCACAAAATCGCTGTTTGGTACCGAAAAATCGTGTGCAAGAAAATATAAGTCGTTTTAATATTATTTTTGTTTCATCACATTGTTTTTACGCTGTCTGTTTTCTAAAATTACGTTTCTTAAATAACGTAACGTATTAAAGTTGAATAAAGAGTTTTTCATTTTATTTTAATTTTAGTGTTTTTATAATATCTTTCTGACTATAGGTGTATTGTTTATCTTCTTTCATTTTTAAAAATGTAATTGCTTGACTTAAATAAAGCGTGAAAATTATTAGTTTCGAAATGATATTTACAAATCTTATCCACTCTGAAGTCCATCTTTCGGGTATTAGTAAATATTTCCATACAAACTAACTTAATTAAGTATTTTTAGAAGTGAAGAGAAACACATTGTGAAAAACCAAATGAAAAGAGACTTTAAACGGTTTTATTTAACCATCACTTTAAAAACGGTAACTTCCTTTAAATTTCAAACTGAAAACATTAAAGTTTCATGCAATCCAATAACTTTGACTTTTTGAAAAATTTTCACTGAGAACCATCACATTAAATGTGATCCACTCTGTATCGTAAATTTAAAAGCTCAAGCAATTTTTTTATCAAGTTAATTTTTAACTTAGCTTAAAACAAGCTTCCCTAAGTCTGACTAGCTCTGTAGGTTAATAATAAAATAGCTAAATATTTTTTGGATTCAATAATTTTGATTCTGAGTGAAATATTTGCATATATTACAGTATTAGTTTGGCTTATTAATTTTTTTTTCATCTGCCACCATACTCAATGGGTGAACATAGAATAACAAAGGTAATTTTCCACTATATTTAAAGCCAACTTCCCTTACATTTCACTATGAAAACACTGAAGCTTCTTTCAATGCGATAGCTTAATTACAGGCAATTTTTCCCCCAGAATTACAATAATTGAATCGAAAAATTATCCAACTCAGCTTATCAGACTTGGGCAATGTGGTTTTTAAGTGAGGGTGTTAAATAATAAAATATACTTCAGCTTTTGAATTAAATTTACTGTTAATATAACGGTTAATCGACGAACAGGACTATAACTGTTGCGTACAGCAACTATCTAGTAAATCTACCGGTAAAAGTTGGTACTGGAATTTACCTGTTAAAATTTAACAGGAAGCTACAGTAATTTTTCACAGTGTAGCATATGAAAGTATTAATTTTAAAAAAAAAAGTGCATTTAAATTGAAGTGAGTCCTATTTTTGGATTCTCCTTGTTCCTCCTTCTTTCATCCCAGCATGTTTCCCCTTTTATCATGGTTTCTCTCCAAAAATCTTAAATCAGTAGGTCTCGCTCCTATTTATCTCCCACCATCCCAAATAGTCAGCTTTATTGTGTAATAACCAAGAACCAACTACCCTCATCGACAAGGCCTTCATTTATAAAATCTCCCGTGCTTGTGGTGATAATTACATTGGGCAATGCCGTAGCCCATTTCTTCAAAGGCGTAAAGAGCCCCAAAAATATAAACAACCCGTACAATAATTCTCCCCTTAACGAACACCTTCGTGTTTTTGGGGGCCATAATGCTAGGTGGGACTCAATATATATACTAGCTCGACCCAAAATTATATAAAAAAAATTTTATGTACGCGAATCCATCGAAATTTAAAAAAAAAAAATCTACGCAATGTTTAAACCGTGACGATGGTTCCCTTTAACGTAGCCACGTTTTCTCCACTGTTTAAAACGTGTTTATGGTCCTCACCATCTCACACAGACAACAAACCAATTCCTCCTCTCGCAGAATCCACCCATTCAGACCATAGTAGCCTCGAACGCGAACGAAGATATCGAGCCCATATAACACTTCGACGGGGGTCGACTCGCCTTTGAGAAAAAACGCTCGCGGCTAAAGAACAGTGGCATCCACTATATGTATGCATAAATATTTTTTCGTCCCAAAGTTTTACCATCGTACTGTCAGACTTGTAAAAATCCCATGAAGAAGGAGGAACAGTTCCTCCGAAACGTTCGATTTTTTAAATAAATATATTGTGAATTTTAAAAACGGTTAAAGTCTCTTTTCACTAAGTATTTTTAAATATTTGAATATCGGAATTGTATTTCGTTGCGTTAAAAGTAGAGTTTAGATGTATAATCGTTTTAAGAAATACTCGTGATATAGTTCAAGTGGCAAGCATATTTAAGTACTACAATGATATTAAAATAAAGTTTAAAAATATTTCCATTCTACGTTACTTTAACAACGAATATTCTATAACGTCAAAACACTCAAATCCATGTTTCAAATTCAAATTAACCGCGCAAAACACTGAAATCTATGTTTTCATTTGATTTTTAAATTAACCGCGACGCGCCCCCCAGACCGCGCCCCCAGACCGCGTCCCCCCAGTGGTATATAAACTGTGTATAATATTTTATTTCACAGGGCGTCGGTTAACGCATTACAGTTACATTAACATCTCTGCAAAATATCGCGCTAATCATTCAATCAATCAGCTAAAGCACATATCGTGATGACTACATGTAAGTCGTTCCGGCTTCGTAGGTATGTCTCATAAATAAATAAATAAATCTAACCGTCATATTAACATTAATAATTACACATATTGTACTTTCATTACTTGAAACTTCAGATTAGTTAGATTGTCTCACTAATTAATCCACTGAATATTTTAGTATCCCGTTTTTGTGAATAATTCCAAACCGAGTTAGTTTTGTTTGAAGTTACGAGCAGACCTGTTTCAATAAAGTATTAAAACGGAATTTATTTTTCCTGTGTGACAGAGAAAAGATTCGTTCATACCAAAAAAAAGGTAACGTCGTCCATCGTACGTTAATGCGAACTTGTCGTATTGTCGAAAACGTATACCGTTAAATTCTTAAAGCTCTTAAAGGTTGGTTTCCGCTAGGGCAAAAAGGACATACCTGAGACGTCGACGCAAATACTTCCCCGAGCTCATCGGTTTTCCCCTTTCGATAATAACTCGTGGAGGTTTAAGATAACAATAGGTAATGACTAAAGTAGCTAAACGCTAATAGTAAGTTTTGACTAACGTAGTTTAATGATAATAGTAAGTAATGACTAAACGCAAAATTTAACAATGGTTAATTTAAACTAGTAAATAGTAAGTAATATACTATAGAGACAGATACTTCATGGTTTAAAATAAACTTTTATTAAAAATAATATTGGGGAAGCTTTTTCGAGCCCACTCGTTCCTTTTCAACCCAGATAGAAATGGCTAAAAAATCCAAATA
Organism: Leiobunum rupestre; assembly: GCF_980474605.1. NCBI lineage: Eukaryota > Metazoa > Arthropoda > Arachnida > Opiliones > Sclerosomatidae > Leiobunum > Leiobunum rupestre. Next base: position 56,666,246 of record NC_143391.1, on the reverse strand, counting down.
CAAACAGATAGAACGCGTAAAAAGTCATAACCTGAGCGGCGCCCGTAATCGGATAATACAGAAATAAAAATTACTTGATCAAAACGTTTTACGAATAATTTTGAGAGCTTTATCTATTGAATAAAAGTTAACCATCCCCGACCTCAAAGGTGGAATCGCGCTTAGATAGAACACCCGATATGTTCGCGAATTCCGACAACGACCATAATTTCAAACTATGTTTTTTATATTTTTTTCTTTCTTTTATTTTGTTTAATTATATATATTTAAAATTGAAGGTGAAACAAATTTTAAAATGACTTTGGTTTCCCATAAGACATGCTGAACACCTATCAGTCGACTATAGCTATCTCAACAAGCTATACAGATGTTGCAACTTCCACAGTTAACGTAACTTCAAGGCGGCGCGCGTGCGCTGATTTCCCCTGGGGGGACGCGGTCTGGGGGCGCGGTCTGGGGGGCGCGGTCTGGGGGGCGCGTCGCGGTTAATTTAAAAATCAAATGAAAACATAGATTTAAGTGTTTTGCGCGGTTAAATTGAATTTGAAACATGGATTTGAGTGTTTTGACGTCATAGAATATTCGTTGTTAAAGTAACGTAGAATGGAAATATTTTTAAACTTCATTTTTATATCATTGTAGTACTTAAATATGCTTGCCACTTGAACTATATCACGAGTATTTCTTAAAACGACTATACATCTAAACTCTACTTTTAACGCAACGAAATACAATTCCGATATTCAAATATTTAAAAATCGAACGTTTCGGAGGAACTGTTCCTCCTTCTTCATGGGATTTTTACAAGTCTGACAGTACGATGGTAAAACTTTGGGACGAAAAAATATTTATGCATACATATAGTGGATGCCACTGTTCTTTAGCCGCGAGCGTTTTTTCTCAAAGGCGAGTCGACCCCCGTCGAAGTGTTATATGGGCTCGATATCTTCGTTCGCGCTCGAGGCTACTATGGTCTGAATGGGTGGATTCTGCGAGAGGAGGAATTGGTTTGTTGTCTGTGTGAGATGGTGAGGACCATAAACACGTTTTAAACAGTGGAGAAAACGTGGCTACGTTAAAGGGAACCATCGTCACGGTTTAAACATTGCGTAGATTTTTTTTTTAAATTTCGATGGATTCGCGTACATAAAATTTGTTTTATACAATTTTGGGTCGAGCTAGTATATCTATTGAGTCCCACCTAGCATTATGGCCCCCAAAAACACGAAGGTGTTCGTTAAGGGGAGAATTATTGTACGGGTTGTTTATATTTTTGGGGCTCTTTACGCCTTTGAAGAAATGGGCTACGGCATTGCCCAATGTAATTATCACCACAAGCACGGGAGATTTTATAAATGAAGGCCTTGTCGATGAGGGTAGTTGGTTCTTTGTTATTACACAATAAAGCTGACTATTTGGGATGGTGGGAGATAAATAGGAGCGAGACCTACTGATTTAAGATTTTTGGAGAGAAACCATGATAAAAGGGGAAACATGCTGGGATGAAAGAAGGAGGAACAAGGAGAATCCAAAAATAGGACTCACTTCAATTTAAATGCACTTTTTTTTTTTGAAAATTAATACTTTCATATGCTACACTGTGAAAAATTACTGTAGCTTCCTGTTAAATTTTAACAGGTAAATTCCAGTACCAACTTTTACCGGTAGATTTACTAGATAGTTGCTGTACGCAACAGTTATAGTCCTGTTCGTCGATTAACCGTTATATTAACAGTAAATTTAATTCAAAAGCTGAAGTATATTTTATTATTTAACACCCTCACTTAAAAACCACATTGCCCAAGTCTGATAAGCTGAGTTGGATAATTTTTCGATTCAATTATTGTAATTCTGGGGGAAAAATTGCCTGTAATTAAGCTATCGCATTGAAAGAAGCTTCAGTGTTTTCATAGTGAAATGTAAGGGAAGTTGGCTTTAAATATAGTGGAAAATTACCTTTGTTATTCTATGTTCACCCATTGAGTATGGTGGCAGATGAAAAAAAAATTAATAAGCCAAACTAATACTGTAATATATGCAAATATTTCACTCAGAATCAAAATTATTGAATCCAAAAAATATTTAGCTATTTTATTATTAACCTACAGAGCTAGTCAGACTTAGGGAAGCTTGTTTTAAGCTAAGTTAAAAATTAACTTGATAAAAAAATTGCTTGAGCTTTTAAATTTACGATACAGAGTGGATCACATTTAATGTGATGGTTCTCAGTGAAAATTTTTCAAAAAGTCAAAGTTATTGGATTGCATGAAACTTTAATGTTTTCAGTTTGAAATTTAAGGGAAGTTACCGTTTTTAAAGTGATGGTTAAATAAAACCGTTTAAAGTCTCTTTTCATTTGGTTTTTCACTATGTGTTTCTCTTCACTTCTAAAAATACTTAATTAAGTTAGTTTGTATGAAATACTTACTAATACCCGAAAGATGGACTTTAGAGTGGATAAGATTTGTAAATATCATTTCGAAACTAATAATTTTCACGCTTTATTTAAGTCAAGCAATTACATTTTTAAAAATGAAAGAAGTTAAACAATACACCTTAAGTCAGAAAGATATTATAAAAACACTAAAATTAAAATAAAATTAAAAACTCTTTATTCAACTTTAATACGTTACGTTATTTAAGAAACGTAATTTTAGAAAACAGACATAACGTAAAAACAATGTGATGAAACAAAAATAATATTAAAACGACTTATATTTTCTTGCACACGATTTTTCGGTACCACACAGCGATTTTGTGAGATTTCACAACGGCGCAATTATTAGGGTCACGGTGAAAATGACAATGTTTAGGCGCACTTATACAAAGAATGGTAGATAATTTAGGACAGTCTAAATCCTCGACGTTCTTGACGTTAACTCCTATGAAATCCGATAAAACTTTGGCCTTTACTAAACCTTTACAAAAAAAAACGTGAACCCTTGTTCTTTTATATAATTTGCGATGGCTCCTAGGCTGTTGTAGTCTTCCCGTCCGTCGTCCCAACGGAGATCGCAAATGTTCCAATACCACCATCTACACTGCCAATTATCTTCTTCCGTAAGCCTGGAATATGGATATGGTGGTTTAAAGGTCCAGACGTTATGCTTCTCCGTTTCCGCATCGTAAGTAGCTAACTCTTTAATTATCATTTCTCCATTCACACGGAAAAAGTTTGCCTCGATAAAACATGTCCTTTTCATTTTAGAAATAAACTTGTTTAAAAAAAACTTAGAACATGTAATTAAGACTTCGCACTGAAGCTTCCATCAGTCCAGTAACTTTGCCCTATGGAAATTTTTCATCAGGTCAATTGAACCCAAAAACATTTTTTACGTTATTATGGACCCCATGAACTATTAATTACGTAATCCAAAAACAAAAATGACGCGAGCAAGGAGAAATAACGAGTCTGATCTATAAGATAATAAAAATATTTATTTTTTTACAAAAAATTTTATAAGATGATATATTACAAAAATTATTTTTCTTTTACGAGCCAAAAAATATTATAATGCGATACAACAAAAAATTTAAAATGGACATAAATGAAATTTTTTCAACTAATACTGTAATATATGCAAATATTTCACTCAGAATCAAAATTATTGAATCCAAAAAATATTTAGCTATTTTATTATTAACCTACAGAGCTAGTCAGACTTAGGGAAGCTTGTTTTAAGTTAAAAATGAATTTGGAAAAAAAATTGCTTGAGCTTTTAAATTTACGATACAGAGTGGATCACATTTAATGTGATGGTTCTAAGTGAAAAATCTTCAAAAGTCAAAGTTATTGGATTGCATAAAACTTTAGTGTTTTCAAGGTGAAATTTAAGGGAAGTTACCGTTAACTATAGTTGAAAATTATCTTTTTAAGTCTGTGTTCACCTATTGAATTTGTTAGGAAGTGAAAAAAAATTCATTTAGCAAGCTTTTTATTAAATTTTATTTTGAAATTTTGGTATCCACCCCCCTGTATCATATATTTAAAAAGCTCAAGTTTTTTTTCCAAATTAATTTTAAACTTATCTTCAAACAAGCTTCCCCACAAATAACTGAACCAATAAATATTTATCTACGTTATTAGTACTCTACACAACTATTCTGACTTGCATAAGGTTTTTAAAGTGATGTTTAAATTAGAATTCAAAAAAAAAAAAAATTTCAGGTTTTATATAACTGATATAGGGGTGGATAAAAAAAAACGTAATTTTTTTAAATTGAACACCATCTCTTCTGAATACCTGTGTGGGTTAATTCTAAGGGGGGTTACATATTTTTTTCGAATCAATAAATGTAATTCTGGGGTGGATCAAATTGCGTGTAATTAAGTTATCGCATTGAAAGAAGCTTCAGTGTTTTCATAGTGAAATGTAAGGAAAGTTGGCTTTAAATATAGTGGAAAATTATCTTTGTTATTCTATGTTCACGCGTTGAGAATGGTAGCAGGTGAAAAAAATAATTAGCCAACCTAATACTGTAATATATGCAAAATTTTCACTAAGAAGCACAATTATTAAACCCAAAAAATATTTAGCTATTTTATTATTACCCTACAAAGCTAGTCAGACTTAGATAAGCTTGTTTTAAGATATGTTTAAAATTAACTTGATAAAAACAATGGTTGAGCTTTTAAATGATACAGGGTGGATACCAAAATTTAAGAAAAGCTTGCTGAATGAAATTTTTTCACTTCCTAACATAATCAATGGGTGGACACAGACTTAAAAAGATAATTTTCAACTATATTGTAAGGCAACTTACCTTAATTATCACTCTGAAAACACTGAAGTTTCCTTCAATCCAATAACTTTAACATATTCAAATGTTTCACTCGAATCATCACATTAACTGAACCCAGAAATATTTATATCTGTTAATAGTACTCTACACAGCTATTCAGACGTGCTAAGTTTTTAAAGTGATTGTTAAATTAGAATAAAAAAATAATATGTAAATGATATAGGGTAGATACAAAAAAAAATCTTATTTAAAAGCTAAAGTAATTTTCTTTTAAATTGAACACTACAAATGTAGTTTTCGCATTTTAATTTTAAATATAGACTATTTTACAATTCTCGAGTATCTTGCATATTGAAATTGGTACGCATACAGGGTTACCATTTAATTTTGGAATAGATCACCAAGCTAAAAATATAAAAATTGATAAAAACTTACAGGGGTACGTCCTCATCCGAGAACAGCGGAGATGGATTTCTAGTGGACTTGGTTGGATACAAAAAAAGAACAGAGTTGTGATATCTTAGGGACCAAATCCCTGGGTTTTTATACCCAAAAGGACCCGCCCCCCATACACACTTTGAGGGGGACCCTCCCATACGTAGGGCCATTTGGGATGTAAAAACAAAAATCTATTAGAATCCCTCGTAGTTTAAACTGAAATAGTTAAGAGGTTCTATTCCCGCTACTAGTTTATGGGCCTCCATAAACTTCTACGCGCAAAAAAACATTTTTGGTGGGAACACTCGTTTGTTATAACCATTTTAGCGCTAAGAATCCACGCCTGATGTAAAAAGTTGGGGGCCACTTTTTCAATTTATTCGCCATGGTCTCTACAAATCATAGAATTTCGTAGAAAAATAAACCGTTTTTATAATACACTCGGCTCTTTTGTACCAAAACGACACTTTTAGTTAGCGAGAGGGGACACCCGCTGTGTCTATTTTACGCGCTGGGGGTAAGGGCCATTCTCTAGCTACCCTTTACCCCTTAGGGCCGATATTCCGTAAGACGGATAGCTTTACGCATCGTGAAAATAGTGTTACACGGGGGAAAGTGTTTGTCGGCGAAAACACAAAAGGCTCGACCCATTGAACTATTCGGATTTATTACATAACACCACTCGCACGTGGAGAAAAGTGTTTGACAGATGCCGTATGGGGGGACATTCCCTAAGACGGATAGGTTTTTGACAAGTGGTTGAGAAATAATGAGGGACCTATTGACCTATAGGTAAATGGGCCCATTACGTGGGTTTATAGCTACTGGCTGCTTGCATAACATCATGTCAGATGATTCCACCACCCCTACCGAATAGGGACGCTAAAGTTGAGATCCTCCAACTATCGATAAATCATATGACCCTATTGACCTACCGAAAATGAACGCAAATGGGGTCTATATATAAGGCATTCACCCCCGTCATCCATCGGCAGTACACTACAAACCGTTTCTCGAGCATCATGTCTAAACGAAGCTGTGTAGATAACGTTCCTGGGTCCACTAAAATGTCTAAATTTGATCCGACTCAGCGGAAAGTTAACCCTCGGTATTCACTTTCATCCGAGCTTTTCGTTACTACGGGGTTCACGTCTGAACTCGATATATCTGTAGCTCTATGCAATAAAGTCTCACACCAGGTCTTTGTGATGTCTTCGCGCGCCTGGGACGATTTATACGGCCACTGGGAACAAATAAATGATCCACAAAGGCTGCCCTTTCGATCACCGTTCCCACTATCTGATGCGCTAGTGACCGCCGCCATGTCTGACCAAAAAGAATTAACCTTGCAAAGTACGATATCCGAAGCGTCGGTCGTGATCAAAGCGCCGGAAACTTGAGAATTGGACCGACTAAAATATTTCATTAATTTGCACATTCAACTCCTTAAAGTGAACCAAAAACTCTTTGAATTAATGGGTTACGTTATAACCGATAATTATCGTAAAATTTACGAAATATTGTATAAAGAACCATGCGCACCCAACAATTTATTTCTATCGGATGAACATGAAAGGTATGATACCGTTGTCCGCTACGCATCCAATTACGTAACAGCATTTAAAATTATTGACGATTTTAAAGAAACAGTGGCCAACCGAAATATGTTTTGCGTATTTAACTTTTACAATTTGTTTACTATGGTATCTACCAACCATAAATATATTAAAAATAAATTGTTTTATCTTTAAGCGTTTTCATCCGCTTAATGTACTGTAACTTTGAATGTATAAATAAAACCTTATAATTTGTATACACTCTGATCTTTTTTACCAAAAACACTTTTACCGATGACCGCCCGCTATTTTACGCTACCCTTAGGGGCCCGAAAGTGTTTGTCGGCGAAAACCAACTCGAATTGTGCCCTAGGCCCGACATTCACTATGACGGGTAGGCTGTTTGCATAACATCGTTGTCCACACCACCTGCGGAATAGGGGCAGATAACCTATTGACCCAGGGTAACATCGTAAATCATCTAACCTCGTAAATCAGCTAACCTTTTGACCTACCGAAAATGTACGCAAAATGGGGCCCCTACAGGGGCCTGTTTCACCCCAATTTCCCCTATTTCACGGCTGTTTGCATAACATCGTGTCACCACCATAGGGGCAGATAACCTATTGACCTAAAATGGCTTTTATGGATTATAACATCGTAAATCAACCTCGTAAATCAGCTAACCTTTTGACCTAAAATGGGGTGCCTCCAACTATTAACTATGACGGGCCGGCTGTTTGCATAACATCGTGTCACCACCATAGGGGCAGATAACCTATTGACCTAACATCGTAAATCAACCTCGTAAATCATCTATTGACCCTAAAATGGGGTGCCTCCAGCTATTGCCCTTTTGACCTGCCGAAAATGTACGCAAAATGGGGGCCCCTACAGGGGCCCGTTTCACCCCCGTTTCCCCCGCCCGCAGGTGCCCCCTTTTATTTACCTACGATACGTAACAATGTACTTAAAACAACTTCTACTTACCTAATAATCAGCTAGGCTAATACCCAAGGCACCACCTTAGGCCTAAGTCATCATGCGACTTTTGAAGCCTTAATTCAGGTGGCCGGGTTATAATGCGTAGGAGGGTGGTGGCAAGCCCTGCATGCCACGAGATCGAGCCATCAGCTCCCTACACTAACTATTACCGTTAACCTAAGCAAGTTTTTATGGAAGGGGAAACCGAAGAACTCGGGGGAAAACCCCTTAAACCAGTGGGGGGAGAACTTGCAAACACAACGCAGAAGGAGTTGTTCTGAGTTTTCACCCAGTGCCACAAGCTGGGATCGAACCCGGCTCCTCTAACAAATGACTTACGCCTAATTCTTTTTTGACACGTGAAATATATACGACTGGCGTTAACAACTTGAATTTGACCACCTATTGTTAAAATTTAGTAAATAAGGCATTATTTCAGTATCCTTCATATAACCATGAATTTATTCATATACACCCATACACCAGACGGTGACTACGAGCCTTGGTCTAATAAGAAAAATGTATCACGCGTTTAGAGTTATAATTGGATCTACCAGAGCATTTCCCTGAAACAATTTTATAATAATTATAAAAATCAATCATTGCAGATGGCGTTAGAAATGAACCTTAAAAGCCGCCTTCCTCCCTTCAAAGGCGGACTTGCCTCTCCTTGTATTCCTCCATGGTCGAATCGTTTTTGATAATTGAAAAGGTCTTTAGGCCTACGCCTGCATTAATGTAGTCGTTTTTAGAATATCCAAAACTATCACGCGTAGCCGATCGAATTGTCATAAGTAATTCGCCATTATCGTATTCTTTATCAGTCATTGTTTACATCGAAATAAATATATTAATCTCTAATTATTTGCAAAGTATTAGACGAAACGTTTTAACTTAAAATGGTTTTTATTCTCGAGGCTGACGGCCTTAGGTTAGCGGCCAATTTCGTAAAAAATACTGATGTCAGATCCTTTACATTTCAATAGCTTATTCGTCTTCCAATTGGAAAGAGGCTTTTATCGCGCCAAAAAAGTCAAGCATCTACGACGAGTAATGGCAGTATGACGTCACCCATGCTTTTTCCTATTCATAAAAAATTCGCGCCCAGAATGGCGGCCATGGCCAAAATTACGGAGTGATATTACTTTATAGTATGGGGATATACGGCCGTTCTTTATTCATGGGTGTATTTTAATACATCCATGGTAAAGCTCAACGTTATACAGTTTTAAAGGATTAGGAAATTTTAACTCACCCTCCGACAAGTTTTCTGACATAAAAGTGTATAAATCCATCATTTTGGAATATATATCTTTCCCGCTCTTAAAGCAAGTCACCGGCGGGGGTGTAATCCAAACCACGTCCTTTCCCATTCCCAACAGAGTCTCCTTTAAACGTATCATTTCTTTTTTGACAAAGTCAAATTCTTCGTCTCCTCCCTTCTTGCTCTAAAATCGAAAAAATGACTTCTAGAGTTAATTAGGAGAATGACGGTGTGTGAAGCCCAGTTCACACTATGCAATTTCATTACTCACAATGAGTTGGATACAAGTAAATGGCTCAATTAGTTGCATAGTATGAACTGGGCTTTATAATAATTTTTTATTTTTCACATAAGACTCACCAGGAAAATGTCATTTGTCCCAATTAAAAGAAGTAATTTCCTCCTAGTGTCGTTTCTTTGAAAATACTTGATGAGGGATGAAATTGTAGCCTCCGCCCTACAGTTACCCATAAATATTTGGTTTCCCCTCTCATCTTAAAGGAGGAAATGTCAAAATAAATACAGCATTATCACCATCATAATAATAAAATTAATAATAAAATGAATAATATTAATAAAATGAATAATAATAAATTGAATAATAATAATGAAATTAAATGAAATGATTTGTTTATTGTGCATAGCAACAGTCCAATTGGACCTACAACTTCCTACAAGGAGATACACAGTGTTGCAATGGGCATTTACCCCATAAAGAAAACCATTTGTTAATTACTTTAAATTGAGGATATCCCTTATTTTACAGGAAAAATATCTATTGTGTCACAAAGTGTTATAAGTATTTTGAAATCGTAACATTAGTGATAATATTTTATATTGATGAAAACTTATTTTAGTCGGTTGTGTAGTTGACGAACAAGTACAAGGATTGAGTTAGCTCAATAATGTTCAACCTGTTTAGTGTTTTTTTGAGAAAAAGCATTTCACGTTTTTTGGCATATGTTTCGATTGTGTCCAATTTTAAAAGGTTTAGTAAGTATGTCTGATCATATGGTAAATGTTTTAGAAAGTGCGTGTGAGCAAGCTCGAGGAATTTGTTTTGCACATTTGAAATTTTATGTAGTAGGAAGTCAGCGCAACCTCCCCAGGAGAGCATACCGAAGGTGAGCTTAGACCGTACTAAACTTAAGTAAAGGGTTTTGAAGGAATTCACAGATTTGAGCTCTTGGGAGTGTCGGAGGGTACCAAAAAGTGTCCGTCGACATCGGCCGATTACTTTCGCTATTTGTTCGCGAAAGTATAGACCGGCGTCTAGCACGGTTCCTAGGTCTCTGAGGGTGGCAGTGCAGTGCGTGGTACCGCTTCCAGATTGATTTCGTAGGGAAACCTAGTTGCGATATTTTCTCGTAAGAGTGCTAACCAGGCTTTCACCTTCATTCATGAGCAAATTGTTTTGGGTGCACCAGGTCGAGACCCGGTTAAAACCGTTTTGTATATTGTAACAGCCCTTGGCGCTCTGGATGGTGCGGTAGAGTTTGGTGTCATCGGCGAATTGTTTGGTTTTAGATTGCGAAAGGACGGCCGACAAGTCATTTGCGTAGATATTGATGGCCTTAGGGGACTTCCTCGAAGAACGCCGCAGGTTGTAAGAAATGATATGTTTGTCAGACAGCCGTTGCATTTAAGTACATTTGACCGGCTCCTCAAGTAGTTATCTAGCCAAACCAAAGTGTTCCCGATTAGGCCGTAGGATTTTAACTTGTGTAGTAGTAAAGGATGAGATACGTGGTCGAATGCCTTAAACAAGTCAATCGAAATCAACTTGACCACAGGTGAGTACTACAGGCATAACGTCATTTAAGAAGGCAATATGGTTGGTTTACACTGAATGGGCTCGTAAAAATCCGTGTTTTGTATCACCAAATTGCGGCCTAAATCAGTTGTAGATTATAGTATGCATGACCGAATAGAAATTTTTAGCAAAACAGCAGAGTAGAGATATCGGGCGGTAGTTTTGAACATCGCTTGAGCATCCACTCTTGAATATTGGTGAGACTATGACAACTTTCCATAGCGAAGGGAACAATCCCGTGCCTAGCGATAGGTTGAAGATGTGATATAATAGAGGCACAAATATGTAAGCACACCCCTTTATAAGAAAGAATGGTATTTTGTCAACGCCCATTGATATAGTAAGCTAGAGATTCTTAATCACCACTCTGATGGCGGATTCTTGAACCTTGACGTGGGATAAAATGTTGTGACTGTCTAGTTTGCCGGGTATATCGTAATTTTCGAAGTTATTGAGTGAATCGGTAGCGATGTTTTTAAAATTGTTATCATCGCCGTCATCGTCATAATCGTCGTCATCAATCTACTATTTATAACCTGAGGCCCTTTTAACAGCGATACAGGGGAATTTAAACCGCGTGGGAGGGTTGTGGCTAGCCCTGCCACAGCTAACCGTTAGCGCCACTGCACTAACTATTGTTTTAAAACATCCGCAAGTTTTTATGGAAAGAAGAAACCGAAGTACTTGGGGGAAAATCCCTTTAACGGACGGGGAGATAATAATAATAATAACAATAACTAAATTTTCACTTAAGAAAGTCCTTTTTAAACAATACAACTAAAACAGTGTTGTTACTATGAATTTTATATATGCTCACGAAGTATCCTTGAAAAGCTATTCAAGATTATTGTAAATATGGGGCTGTACACCTTTATATATTTACAATGTTTCTAAAAAATATGACAACGGTTTTTTGAAACCAAAATTATAAGTATGCCACTATAGGGTAAGATTATCCAATTGGTCGTTCGAGAGCATCATTTGTGTATCAGTTTAACGGAACCAGAAGTCTATATAATCACCTCCTTCGTTAGTGAAATCGAGTAACTTCAGATTTCCAACGTGGTGGCCGACGAGAACATAATTACGTAGCGTAACATTGTGCGACGGTACAGGGTGTCCACTAAAAAATGAACCAGGGCGAATATCTCAATCTGTTTTAGGTACGATTTTGAAATTTTAAAGTCTCATACAAGATGTAGGGGGAAACCTAATGCAAAAATGTCGATGACCTTGAACCATGTCTTCAAGGTCATCCAAAAACTAACTTGAGAACCGTAAGTTTGAGAAAGTTTGGTCCAATTAGAAAAGTGCCAAGCCAATGGGGAGGGTGTAAATTTAAGTCTCGAAAGGGGTTAAAATTTTTATTATGTTGAAAACGTTTTCAGATTTTGAACGGGATAGGAGAACTAATGTTTAGGACCCCCAGCTTTTGCCTCAGCTCCAGAAAAGCTCCAGGCACGACCCTCGGTACATTTCGTGGGGTAGCGGAGTATTTAGCACTTTCCACTTGCAGCAAGGGGAGTTGGGTACGATCCCAGCTTAAGTATCGGGCGGGATTCGAACCCGAGCTCTCCTGCATGATAGGCAAAATCGGTTTGAAACATTGTTTTAAATGTTTTTTGGTTAAAATAAAAACAAATTTTAAGCAAAAGATACATGGACGTGTTCTAACTAAACAAAAACGTGTTTTTTTCCGTTTTTTTTATAAAAAAGGGCCGAAAAGGTAATTTGGAAGAGCCCATATGAGATTCGCTGGCTGAAAACGTGAGTGGAAATATAGACTACGCGAAAGGGTAGACACTCTTTTTCGCGCCTTTATTTTACCCCTCTTATTTTCTACCCGCTCGTCGGCCGTTGCGGGGAGTCTAACATCCAGTCTTTGCACTACCGTAATGGAGGATGGGGCTGAAAGGGGGAAAACCAAACATGGACGCGCCCTGGAAAATACCGCGAAAAAGAGTGTATAGCTCTTTCTTTAAAAGCGTTATTTCTTAGAGGACGCGCTGTTACTTATTTCGGTATAAGTCTCGCGCATTTTCGCGTATTTATTTTTTGCTCGATGACCTATCGCTCGGAGTATTTCGCATCGCATTTATAATGCTTCAAAATTGGATAGAGCAGCGGTTCTAAAAAGGTATTCCACGGAACCCCAGGGTTCCGTGGAAGGGTCACAGGGGTTCTGAGAACTCGCAGGGGGGCCATCTTTGTTTGTGTCAAGAGTCTTTTAAGATAAGTAAAACAATGAGTTGGGGTTTTGCCAGAATTAGGTGGATAATTAAGGGTTCCATACAGAAATAGTTGTCATTATAATAAAACAGAGTATTTATTTAACAATAATAAAGAGGGCAAACACTGAAAACAAAAGTTGTAAAACTCAGGTTTTCTTCCAAAGTATCACCGAGGCTTAGCTTTTCAGAGATAGTTTCCATTTTTAAATTGTTAAAAACCTCGCAGGCACTCGATAGAATCACTTATAAAAGATTGGAGTTACAGTCCTTCATTTTGTGTTTTGATTCTAGCAAATAATTATTACTATTTTTATATTATATACTTATTTTTAGCAAAATTACGCGAACCTCGTACATAAGAAATCAGTTCGCCGTACCTCTGCTTTTTGTAAACTATCTATTCTAGACCAAAAATGACATCATTTCCAATTTCGATCTTATTGGCTTAAGAAAGGTAAATCACTCGTACGGCGTTAAAATAGGCCCTGCCCCGCCTTCCCTCAGAGTATACCGTGACTAATGATAGAGTTGAATATTCATGGTATAAATAGATTCATGGTATTAATCAAAGAAGTTCCTTCTATATTAAAACGAATTTAAATTTAATTTAAATTTAAAACTTTTTCGTATGCGTCAAGCCTATTTGCGATTGGTTCTTCCCAAAATTAGTAATTATAGGTTTGTGTTTTCAAAATATCCGACGGGCAGATCACTTCTTTGATTATTTATTGCTCTCTCGCGTGTTAAAATCATAATGAAATCCGTTTCAAATTAAATCTGTAGATTTATTATGACACTCCTCAATAGAGTGATCTGCCCCTCGGCGATATCTAAGGTTAATTTACTAATACTAAAATTACTAATGTAACAATAATAGTAATAATATTTTTTTCTGCAAAAAGTGGACGACCATATGGATGTAACCCTAAGTGAAACTGGTACGGGAAAGGCTTACATGAAAAATATAAATGAATCGTTGCCACTGGAGAGAGTGCTAGAAATTATAGCAAAAGTAGAAAATAATATCTTTGAAGGTCAAATTTTAGAAATACCTCCTTTACTTAATGAAATTCACTGTGGCGATATTTTTGTGTATTGCGTTTCCGAAAAAAATTTAAGGAATACTGAATGCGATAGAATTAGGTGGAAGGTTGGAAAAAATACCAAATCCGCTATCGATACGCCTGTTATAAAGTACTATAGATACATGAAAACGTCCGACGGCAAATTCTGCAAGTCATTCGAAAAATTACTCAAGTAGTAAGAAATCCTACGGATCGTAATAAAATAGTGAGTGTCGTTCAATATTTAGGTGACGAGACCTTATGGGAAGAAAGACCACATGGTAATGACAAAATGCACGACCGTTCATGGGTTCGAACTCTCCCATCTGTCACGAGTGAATTGAAAGATAAAGTCGGAAAGAACACACGACCTCAATCAGGATACAGAGAAACCATAATTCAAACAACAAAGGAGTTTGATGGTTGCAATGATAAAATTCCGCCATATACCGAAGTCGAAGATATATGCGCTCGAAACAGCAAACAAGCTCAGAATTTCAAATATGCGGCTGATCAACAGAGGAGAATCAACAAAGATGGTTTATACAACCTTATGACTTTGGATCAAGGTCCTCTAAATGGAACAATTCACAACATTCAATACTGGAATGAATTCTATGTAGTTTTTGGTCTCCCGGAAGCTATAGCTTTGGCGAGACGTCTTCTAATTAAATCAAATGAAGACCCAGATATCGAACAATTGATCAGTTACGATACGACTTTCGAACTGGGAAATTTCTACGTCACCACCGTTGGTATGAAAAACACGGAGATCGAAGGAGATAAAATTTTCCCCGTCTTGTTCATCCTACATACGAGAAAGTTTATGGCTAGACACACATTTTTCTGGAACGAATTCGTAGTCTAGCAACTTCAATTGGACATATACGGACAAAACACTCCAATAGTCACTGACCGTGAACAAGGACTAGTACAAGCCTTTATCGAATCAAGTGAGGTCGGAAATAACAATCTAATTTTTTGCCACAACCACATTTTAATAGACAAAGGTGTGGCTGAAAAAACGCAACGCAAAGGCGGAAGACATTAGCGCCTACACCAACCACATCACGGATTTATTAAAGTGCGAGTCGGAGGAAGAATTTGACGCGCAATACGAAGAATTCCGGGATTCCTGGTCAGAGCCATTTCTTACTTACGCTGACAAGCATTTGAAAATCGATTTAAAGGAAAGAGCTATACTTGCCAAGTTTAAAAAATTTGCAATTTTCCGAGATGGTAACAAATACCTACAAATAATGTACTAGAAAGTATAAATAAACAACTGAAAGACGCCAGGGGGGATTTCGAGTTGAAGGAAGATCAACTAGTCCTGGTTTTAGTAATATATCAATTATACCTTTTAAATGAATTTAACAGGGGTTATCGAAATCTGGGTAATTACTACGTAAAGACCGCATATAAAAACGTTTCCGAGTTAAAACTACCGGATATCAAGCTATGCGCAGAAAGCGATATTGTTGACTCTGTTCGAAAAGGAGAATTTAAATGCTTGTTGGAGCAAGAAGAAAATGACAAACCAAATGAAAGGCTATCTGACCGCGCTATAGCATCAATCTGTTTCAATAACGGAGATGTTTCCTATTCGGCGGACGCGCAGTGTTACATCGTTAGAAATCCGTTTAAAAAATCTGAGACCTACTCAGTTACGATGACTTAGTCTATCGCTTGGTGCGGATGTAATGGTGGACAAAATTCTTACCACATTCAGGCCGTGGAAATATTATTAGACAACCGACCTCCAGTGAAACTGAAGATTCCAGAGTATCATCTTTCCGAACTTCGAAAAAACAAACATCGAACCGGAAGGAAAACCCCAAAACGTGGCGATTATGACTATACGTACACTGACGCCCCCGACTCGATAAACGCTCTTCAATCGACACCGAAACGAGGTAAAAATGTGGTTTTTGGAGATATAAGCGAGTCAGCTATTGAACCCAGTCCGGCGCGCCACTCTCTAATTCGCCAAAAGCATTTAAGTCAATTTCGATGTAAACGAACTAATACAAATTCGCCAGATCGAGACGTGAAAGTCGCAAAATTAGTCGACCCATTTCCGCCAGATCAAGACGCAAAAGTCGCAACATTAGAAGACCCAAAATTAGTCGACCCATTTTTGCCAGATAAAGACGCGAAAGTTGCAAAATTAGAAGACCCAAAATTGACAGCTCAAGACCCGGAGATCGCAGACATTGTGGCGCTTATCGATAAGGTATGCCCCGGCGTCGAGGTGCAGGAACCACCCCACAAAACAGTTACATCAAACGAAAAATCTAAAAGCTTCCGTTTCGGTGGTCGGTTAAGTACCAAAAACAAATCCAGAACTGAGGAGAAAAGTATATTGACTAATACTGTAGGTTGTGAATTTAATGATGTTCCATACAAACAAATTGAACCTCATCACTTCAAAATATTTGGGGAACGAACCGAAAGCATAGTTCCAAATACTTATCTAAGTAATTTTATTATCGAAGATTGTATAAACATTTTGGTTTCGGAAAAGAAATTGTCTAAACACGTTCATTTTGTGTGCGCCAATTTATATTCCAATTTGTATAATGCATTAGAAAATAAAACTAGATCCCCGGAATGTATTTCCACTATTGGAAGAGGTTTTCAGACATACGAAGCTCTCAATAAAGATATCGTAGCGGTGTTAATACCGGGGCCAAAAACGTTCTCCGGAAACCACTGGTTATTGGGAATAATTCATTTTAAAAATAAAACGGTTTACATTTTAGACGGATTCAACCAAACGTTCCAGTATGTAAAAATTCACTTTAAGTTGCTTTTAACCTTGGCATGGATGGCTTACGACTTGGCAAATTTAAAATGCGATTTAAAAGAATGGCGCTGTATTACCAGTAATGATTGCCCTAAACAACCGAAAGGCATTGACTGCGGCGTTTATGTTACATACTATTTGCATTCAATATTAAATGGTAAAAAAACCGAAGTCATGTCTCGTAAAAAAGGACGAAAATGGATGCTTTTCAAAGAAAACCATTTTTTAGAACAGAAGTAATAAACCCTACCGAAATCATACAAATGTACGAAGCATTAAATTTTGACGAAATTAAACACGCCGCAGAAGCCACTGAAGTCATAACTAGCCAATGGTTTGCAAACTTAGAACTTAACTATACAATATGTACACTACAGGAGAATGTAAAGGAAAAAGAAAAGACAAACAAGTCCTTTGCGTTGCGAAACATTACTGGTATCAACTAACATGTGTAAATCAGCAAAAAAAACAAAAAATACTTCATTTGCGAAAAATGCAAACATCTCAACGTCATAAAGGGCCAAAATGAAGCAAATCGTCCAAGAAGAAATAACTAGCTTTCGGGTGCCTTCGATTCTAGTTAACGTAACCACGTCGCTACCTTTCGGCAGTCTTCGATTGTAGCGAAGCCTCGCGGCTGTAAAGTGATTCCTGCCTACCAGATCGTCTTCAAAGTGTGAAGATCAACTACTTATCGCAATTTAACTAGCTTTCGGGTGCCTTCGATTCTAGTTAACGTAACCACGTCGCTACCTTTCGGCAGTCTTCGATTGAAGCGAAGCCTCGCGGCTGTAAAGTGATTCCTGCCTTCGTCTTCAAAGTGTGAAGATCAACTACTTATCGCTTTTAACTAGCTTTCGGATGCCTTCGATTCTAGTTAACGTAACCACGTCGCTACCTTTCGGCAGTCTTCGATTGTAGCGAAGCCTCGCGGCTGTAAAGTGATTCCTGCCTACCAGATCGTCTTCAAAGTGTGAAGATCAACTACTTATCGCATTTAACTAGCTTTCGGGTGCCTTCGATTCTAGTTAACGTAACCACGTCGTTACCTTTCGGCAGTCTTCGATTGTAGCGAAGCCTCGCGGCTGTAAAGTGATTCTTGCCTTCGTCTTCAAAGTGTGAAGATCAACTAATTATCGTATTTAACTAGCTTTCGGGTGCCTTCGATTCTAGTTAACGTAACCACGTCGCTACCTTTCGGCAGTCTTCGATTGTAGCGAAGCCTCGTGGCTGTAAAGTGATTCCTGCCTTCATCTTCAAAGTGTGAAGATCAACTACTTATCGTATTTAACTAGCTTTCGGATGCCTTCGATTCTAGTTAACGTAACCACGTCGCTACCTTTCAGCAGTCTTCGATTGTAGCGAAGCCTCGCGGCTGTAAAGTGATTCCTGCCTACCAGATCGTCTTCAAAGTGTGAAGATCAACTACTTATCGCATTTAACTAGCTTTCAGATGCCTTCGATTCTAGTTAACGTAACCACGTCGCTAACTTTCAGCAGTCTTCGATTGTAGCGAAGCCTCGCGGCTGTAAAGTGATTCCTGCCTTCGTCTTCCAAGTGTGAAGATCAACTACTAATCGCTTTTAACTAGCTTTCGGGTGCCTTCAATTCTAGTTAACGTAACCACGTCGCTACCTTTCGGCAGTCTTCGATTGTAGCGAAGCCTCGCGGCTGTAAAGTGATTCCTGCCTTCGTCTTCAAAGTGTGAAGATCAACTACTTATCGTATTTAACTATCTTTCGGGTGCCTTCGATTCTAGTTAACGTAACCACGTCGCTACATTTCGGCAGTCTTCGATTGTAGCGAAGCCTCGTGGCTGTAAAGTGATTCCTGCCTACCAAATCGTCTTCAAAGTGTGAAGATCAACGACTTATCGCATTTAACTAGCTTTCGGATGCCTTCGATTCTAGTTAACGTAACCACGTCGCTACCTTTCGGCAGTCTTCGATTGCAGCGAAGCCTCGCGGCTGTAAAGTGATTCCTGCCTTCGTCTTCAAAGTGTGAAGATCAACTACTTATCGCTTTTAACTAGCTTTCGGATGCCTTCGATTCTAGTTAACGTAACCACGTCGCTACCTTTCGGCAGTCTTCGATTGAAGCGAAGCCTCGCGGCTGTAAAGTGATTCCTGCCTTCGTCTTCAAAGTGTGAAGATCAACAACGTATCGCTTTTAACTAGCTTTCGGATGCCTTCGATTCTAGTTAACGTAACCACGTCACTTCGTTTCGGCAGTCTTCGATTGTAGCGAAGCCTCGCGGCTGTAAAGTGATTCCTGCCTACCAGATCGTCTTCAAAGAGTGAAGATCAACGACTTATCGCATTTAACTAGCTTTCGGGTGCCTTCGATTCTAGTTAACGTAACCACGTAGCTACCTTTCGGCAGTCTTCGATTGTAGCGAAGCCTCGCGGCTGTAAAGTGATTCCTGCCTACCAGATCGTCTTCAAAGTGTGAAGATCAACTACTTATCGCATTTAACTAGCTTTCGGATGCCTTCGATTCTAGTTAACGTAACCACGTCGCTAACTTTAAGCAGTCTTCGATTGTAGCGAAGCCTCGCGGCTGTAAAGTGATTCCTGCCTTCGTCTTCCAAGTGTGAAGATCAACTACTAATCGCTTTTAACTAGCTTTCGGGTGCCTTCAATTCTAGTTAACGTAACCACGTCGCTACCTTTCGGCAGTCTTCGATTGTAGCGAAGCCTCGCGGCTGTAAAGTGATTCCTGCCTTCGTCTTCAAAGTGTGAAGATCAACTACTTATCGTATTTAACTATCTTTCGGGTGCCTTCGATTCTAGTTAACGTAACCACGTCGCTACATTTCGGCAGTCTTCGATTGTAGCGAAGCCTCGTGGCTGTAAAGTGATTCCTGCCTACCAAATCGTCTTCAAAGTGTGAAGATCAACGACTTATCGCATTTAACTAGCTTTCGGATGCCTTCGATTCTAGTTAACGTAACCACGTCGCTACCTTTCGGCAGTCTTCGATTGCAGCGAAGCCTCGCGGCTGTAAAGTGATTCCTGCCTTCGTCTTCAAAGTGTGAAGATCAACAACTTATCGCTTTTAACTAGCTGTCGGATGCCTTCGATTCTAGTTAACGTAACCACGTCACTTCGTTTCGGCAGTCTTCGATTGTAGCGAAGCCTCGCGGCTGTAAAGTGATTCCTGCCTACCAGATCGTCTTCAAAGTGTGAAGATCAACGACTTATCGCATTTAACTAGCTTTCGGGTGCCTTCGATTCTAGTTAACGTAACCACGTAGCTACCTTTCGGCAGTCTTCGATTGTAGCGAAGCCTCGCGGCTGTAAAGTGATTCCTGCCTACCAGATCGTCTTCAAAGTGTGAAGATCAACTACTTCTCGTATTTAACTAGCTTTCGGGTGCCTTCGATTCTTGTTAACGTAACCACGTCACTACCTTTCGGCAGTCTTCGAT
Organism: Leiobunum rupestre; assembly: GCF_980474605.1. Taxonomy (NCBI): domain Eukaryota; kingdom Metazoa; phylum Arthropoda; class Arachnida; order Opiliones; family Sclerosomatidae; genus Leiobunum; species Leiobunum rupestre. The sequence goes on along the minus strand of NC_143391.1, from coordinate 56,645,915 downwards.
TGTAGCGAAGCCTCGCGGCTGAAAAGTGATTCCTGCCTTCGTCTTCAGAGTGTGAAGATAAACTACTTATCGTATTTAACTAGCTTTCGGGTGCCTTCGATTCTAGTTAACGTAACCACGTCGCTACCTTTCGGCAGTCTTCGATTGTAGCGAAGCCTCGTGGCTGTAAAGTGATTCCTGCCTACCAGATCGTCTTCAAAGTGTGAAGATCAACTACTTATCGTATTTAACTAGCTTTCGGGTGCCTTCGATTCTTGTTAACGTAACCACGTCACTACCTTTCGGCAGTCATCGATTGTAGCGAAGCCTCGCGGCTGTAAAGTGTCTCCTGCCTTCGTCTTCAAAGTGTGAAGATCAACTACTTATCGCATTTAACTAGCTTTCGGATGCCTTCGATTCTAGTTAACGTAACCACGTCGCTAACTTTCAGCAGTCTTCGATTGTAGCGAAGCCTCGCGGCTGTAAAGTGATTCCTGCCTTCGTCTTCCAAGTGTGAAGATCAACTACTAATCGCTTTTAACTAGCTTTCGGGTGCCTTCAATTCTAGTTAACGTAACCACGTCGCTACCTTTCGGCAGTCTTCGATTGTAGCGAAGCCTCGCGGCTGTAAAGTGATTCCTGCCTTCGTCTTCAAAGTGTGAAGATCAACTACTTATCGTATTTAACTATCTTTCGTATGCCTTCGATTCTAGTTAACGTAACCACGTCGCTACATTTCGGCAGTCTTCGATTGTAGCGAAGCCTCGCGGCTGTAAAGTGATTCCTGCCTTCGTCTTCCAAGTGTGAAGATCAACTACTAATCGCTTTTAACTAGCTTTCGGGTGCCTTCAATTCTAGTTAACGTAACCACGTCGCTACCTTTCGGCAGTCTTCGATTGTAGCGAAGCCTCGCGGCTGTAAAGTGATTCCTGCCTTCGTCTTCAAAGTGTGAAGATCAACTACTTATCGTATTTAACTATCTTTCGGGTGCCTTCGATTCTAGTTAACGTAACCACGTCGCTACATTTCGGCAGTCTTCGATTGTAGCGAAGCCTCGTGGCTGTAAAGTGATTCCTGCCTACCAAATCGTCTTCAAAGTGTGAAGATCAACGACTTATCGCATTTAACTAGCTTTCGGATGCCTTCGATTCTAGTTAACGTAACCACGTCGCTACCTTTCGGCAGTCTTCGATTGCAGCGAAGCCTCGCGGCTGTAAAGTGATTCCTGCCTTCGTCTTCAAAGTGTGAAGATCAACTACTTATCGCTTTTAACTAGCTTTCGGATGCCTTCGATTCTAGTTAACGTAACCACGTCGCTACCTTTCGGCAGTCTTCGATTGAAGCGAAGCCTCGCGGCTGTAAAGTGATTCCTGCCTTCGTCTTCAAAGTGTGAAGATCAACAACTTATCGCTTTTAACTAGCTTTCGGATGCCTTCGATTCTAGTTAACGTAACCACGTCACTTCGTTTCGGCAGTCTTCGATTGTAGCGAAGCCTCGCGGCTGTAAAGTGATTCCTGCCTACCAGATCGTCTTCAAAGTGTGAAGATCAACGACTTATCGCATTTAACTAGCTTTCGGGTGCCTTCGATTCTAGTTAACGTAACCACGTAGCTACCTTTCGGCAGTCTTCGATTGTAGCGAAGCCTCGCGGCTGTAAAGTGATTCCTGCCTACCAGATCGTCTTCAAAGTGTGAAGATCAACTACTTCTCGTATTTAACTAGCTTTCGGGTGCCTTCGATTCTTGTTAACGTAACCACGTCACTACCTTTCGGCAGTCTTCGATTGTAGCGAAGCCTCGCGGCTGAAAAGTGATTCCTGCCTTCGTCTTCAGAGTGTGAAGATAAACTACTTATCGTATTTAACTAGCTTTCGGGTGCCTTCGATTCTAGTTAACGTAACCACGTCGCTACCTTTCGGCAGTCTTCGATTGTAGCGAAGCCTCGTGGCTGTAAAGTGATTCCTGCCTACCAGATCGTCTTCAAAATGTGAAGATCAACTACTTATCGTATTTAACTAGCTTTCGGGTGCCTTCGATTCTAGTTAACGTAACCACGTCACTTCGTTTCGGCAGTCTTCGATTGTAGCTAAGCCTCGCGGCTGTAAAGTGATTCCTGCCTACCAGATCGTCTTCAAAGTGTGAAGATCAACGACTTATCGCATTTAACTAGCTTTCGGGTGCCTTCGATTCTAGTTAACGTAACCACGTAGCTACCTTTCGCCAGTCTTCGATTGTAGCGAAGCCTCGTTGCTGTAAAGTGATTCCTGCCTACCAGATCGTCTTCAAAGTGTGAAGATCAACTACTTCTCGTATTTAACTAGCTTTCGGGTGCCTTCGATTCTTGTTAACGTAACCACGTCACTACCTTTCGGCAGTCATCGATTGTAGCGAAGCCTCGCGGATGTGAAGTGATTCCTGCCTTCGTCTTCGAAGTGTGAAGATCAACAACTTATCGCTTTTAACTAGCTTTCGGATGCCTTCGATTCTAGTTAACGTAACCACGTCGCTACCTTTCGGCAGTCTTCGATTGTAGCGAAGCCTCGCGGCTGTAAAGTGATTCCTGCCTACCAGATCGTCTTCAAAGTGTGAAGATAAACTACTTATCGTATTTAACTAGCTTTCGGGTGCCTTCGATTCTAGTTAACGTAACCACGTCGCTACCTTTCGGCAGTCTTCGATTGTAGCGAAGCCTCGTGGCTGTAAAGTGATTCCTGCCTTCGTCTTCAAAGTGTGAAGATAAACTACTTATCGTATTTAACTAGCTTTCGGGTGCCTTCGATTCTAGTTAACGTAACCACGTCGCTACCTTTCGGCAGTCTTCGATTGTAGCGAAGCCTCGTGGCTGTAAAGTGATTCCTGCCTACCAGATCGTCTTCAAAGTGTGAAGATTAACTACTTATCGTATTTAACTAGCTTTCGGGTGCCTTCGATTCTAGTTAACGTAACCACGTCACTTCGTTTCGGCAGTCTTCGATTGTAGCGAAGCCTCGCGGCTGTAAAGTGATTCCTGCCTACCAGATCGTCTTCAAAGTGTGAAGATCAACGACTTATCGCATTTAACTAGCTTTCGGGTGCCTTCGATTCTAGTTAACGTAACCACGTCGCTACCTTTCGGCAGTCTTCGATTGTAGCGGAGCCTCGCGGCTGTAAAGTGATTCCTGGTTTTGTCTTCAAAGTGTGAAGATCAACTACTTATCGTATTTAACTAGCTTTCGGGTGCCTTCGATTCTTGTTAACGTAACCACGTCGCTACCTTTCGGCAGTCTTCGATTGTAGCGAAGCCTCGCGGCTGTAAAGTGATTCCTGTCTTCGTCTTCAAAGTGTGAAGATCAACTACTTATCGCTTTTAACCAGCTTTCGGATGCCTTCGATTCTAGTTAACGTAACCACGTCGCTACCTTTCGGCAGTCTTCGATTGTAGCGAAGCCTCGCGGCTGTAAAGTGATTCCTGCCTACCAGATCGTTTTCAAAGTGTGAAGATCAACGACTTATCGCATTTAACTAGCTTTCGGGTGCCTTCGATTCTAGTTAACGTAACCACGTCGCTACCTTTCGGCAGTCTTCGATTGTAGCGGAGCCTCGCGGCTGTAAAGTGATTCCTGGTTTTGTCTTCAAAGTGTGAAGATCAACTACTTATCGTATTTAACTACCTTTCGGGTGCCTTCGATTCTTGTTAACGTAACCACGTCGCTAACTTTCGGCAGTCTTCGATTGTAGCGAAGCCTCGCGGCTGTAAAGTGATTCCTGTCTTCGTCTTCAAAGTGTGAAGATCAACTACTTATCGCTTTTAACTAGCTTTCGGGTGCCTTCGATTCTAGTTAACGTAACCACGTCGCTACCTTTCGGCAGTCTTCGATTGTAGCGAAGCCTCGCGGCTGTAAAGTGATTCCTGCCTTCGTCTTCAAAGTGTGAAGATCAACGACTTATCGCATTTAACTAGCTTTCGGGTGCCTTCGATTCTAGTTAACGTAACCACGTCGCTACCTTTCGGCAGTCTTCGATTGTAGCGGAGCCTCGCGGCTGTAAAGTGATTCCTGCCTTTGTCTTCAAAGTGTGAAGATCAACTACTTATCGTATCTAACTAGCTTTCGGGTGCCTTCGATTCTAGTTAACGTAACCACGTCGCTACCTTTCGCCAGTCTTCGATTGTAGCGAAGCCTCGTGGCTGTAAAGTGATTCCTGCCTACCAGATCGTCTTCAAAGTGTGAAGATCAACGACTTATCGCATTTAACTAGCTTTCGGGTGCCTTCGATTCTAGTTAACGTAACCACGTCGCTACCTTTCGGCAGTCTTCGATTGTGGCGGAGCCTCGCGGCTGTAAAGTGATTCCTGCCTTTGTCTTCAAAGTGTGAAGATCAACTACTTATCGTATTTAACTAGCTTTCGGGTGCCTTCGATTCTAGTTAACGTAACCACGTTGCTACCTTTCGTCAGTCTTCGATTGTAGCGAAGCCTCGTGGCTGTAAAGTGATTCCTGCCTACCAGATCGTCTTCAAAGTGTGAAGATCAACTACTTATCGTATTTAACTAGCTTTCGGGTGCCTTCGATTCTTGTTAACGTAACCACGTCGCTACCTTTCGGCAGTCTTCGATTGTAGCGAAGCCTCGCGGCTGTAAAGTGATTCCTGCCTTCGTCTTCAAAGTTTGAAGATCAACTACTTATCGCTTTTAACCAGCTTTCGGATGCCTTCGATTCTAGTTAACGTAACCACGTCGCTACCTTTCGGCAGTCTTCGATTGTAGCGAAGCCTCGCGGCTGTAAAGTGATTCCTGCCTACCAGATCGTTTTCAAAGTGTGAAGATCAACTACTTATCGCATTTAACTAGCTTTCGGGTGCCTTCGATTCTAGTTAACGTAACCACGTCGCTACCTTTCGGCAGTCTTCGATTGTAGCGGAGCCTCGCGGCTGTAAAGTGATTCCTGCCTTTGTCTTCAAAGTGTGAAGATCAACTACTTATCGTATTTAACTAGCATTCGGGTGCCTTCGATTCTTGTTAACGTAACCACGTCGCTACCTTTCGGCAGTCTTCGATTGTAGCGAAATCTCGCGGCTGTAAAGTGATTCCTGCCTTCGTCTTCAAAGTGTGAAGATCAACTACTTATCGCTTTTAACCAGCTTTCGGATGCCTTCGATTCTAGTTAACGTAACCACGTCGCTACCTTTCGGCAGTCTTCGATTGTAGCGAAGCCTCGCGGCTGTAAAGTGATTCCTGCCTACCAGATCGTTTTCAAAGTGTGAAAATCAACTACTTATCGCATTTAACTAGCTTTCGGGTGCCTTCGATTCTAGTTAACGTAACCACGTCGCTACCTTTCGGCAGTCTTCGATTGTAGCGAAGCCTCGCGGCTGTAAAGTGATTCCTGCCTTCGTCTTCAAAGTGTGAAGATCAACTACTTATCGCTTTTAACTAGCTTTCGGATGCCTTCGATTCTAGTTAACGTAACCATGTCGCTCACTTTCGGCAGTCTTCGATTGTAGCGAAGCCTCGCGGCAGTAAAGTGATTCCTGCCTACCAGATCGTTTTCAAAGTGTGAAAATCAACTACTTATCGCATTTAACTAGCTTTCGGGTGCCTTCGATTCTAGTTAACGTAACCACGTCGCTACCTTTCGGCAGTCTTCGATTGTAGCGAAGCCTCGCGGCTGTAAAGTGATTCCTGCCTTCGTCTTCAAAGTGTGAAGATCAACTACTTATCGCTTTTAACTAGCTTTCGGATGCCTTCGATTCTAGTTAACGTAACCATGTCGCTCACTTTCGGCAGTCTTCGATTGTAGCGAAGCCTCGCGGCTGTAAAGTGATTCCTGCCTTCGTCTTCAAAGTGTGAAGATCAACTACTTATCGCTTTTAACTAGCTTTCGGATGCCTTCGATTCTAGTTAACGTAACCACGTCGCTTCCTTTCGGCAGTCTTCGATTGTAGCGAAGCCTCGCGGCTGTAAAGTGATTCCTGCCTTCGTCTTCAAAGTGTGAAGATCAACTACTTATCGCTTTTAACTAGCTTTCGGATGCCTTCGATTCTAGTTAACGTAACCATGTCGCTCACTTTCGGCAGTCTTCGATTGTAGCGAAGCCTCGCGGCTGTAAAGTGATTCCTGCCTTCGTCTTCAAAGTGTGAAGATCAACTACTTATCGCTTTTAACTAGCTTTCGGATGCCTTCGATTCTAGTTAACGTAACCACGTCGCTTCCTTTCGGCAGTCTTCGATTGTAGCGAAGCCTCGCGGCTGTAAAGTGATTCCTGCCTTCGTCTTCAAAGTGTGAAGATCAACAACTTATCGCTTTTAACTAGCTTTCGGATGCCTTCGATTCTAGTTAACGTAACCACGTCGCTACCTTTCGGCAGTCTTCGATTGTAGCGAAGCCTCGCGGCTGTAAAGTGATTCTTGCCTACCAGATCGTCTTCAAAGTGTGAAGATCAACTACTTATCGCATTTAACTAGCTTTCGGATGCCTTTGATTCTAGTTAACGTAACCACGTCGCTAACTTTCAGCAGTCTTCGATTGTAGCGAAGCCTCGCGGCTGTAAAGTGATTCCTGCCTTCGTCTTCAAAGTGTGAAGATAAACTACTTATCGTATTTAACTATCTTTCGAGTGCCTTCGATTCTAGTTAACGTAACCACGTCGCTACCTTTCGGCAGTCTTCGATTGTAGCGAAGCCTAGTGGCTGTAAAGTGATTCCTGCCTACCAGATCGTCTTCAAAGTGTGAAGATCAACTACTTATCGTATTTAACTAGCTTTCGGGTGCCTTCGATTCTAGTTAACGTAACCACGTCGCTACCTTTCGGCAGGCTTCGATTGTAGCGAAGCCTCGCGGCTGTAAAGTGATTCCTGCCTTCGTCTTCAAAGTGTGAAGATCAACTACTAATCGCTTTTAACTAGTTTTCGGATGCCTTCGATTCTAGTTAACGTAACCACGTCGCTACCTTTCGGCAGTCTTCGATTGTAGCGAAGCCTCGCGGCTGTAAAGTGATTCCTGCCTTCGTCTTCAAAGTGTGAAGATCAACTACTTATCGTATTTAACTATCTTTCGGGTGCCTTCGATTCTAGTTAACTTAACCACGTCGCTACCTTTCGGCAGTCTTCGATTGTAGCGAAGCCTCGTGGCTGTAAAGTGATTCCTGCCTACCAGATCGTCTTCAAAGTGTGAAGATCAACTACTTATCGTATTTAACTAGCTTTCGGGTGCCTTCGATTCTAGTTAACGTAACCACGTCACTTCCTTTCGGCAATCTTCGATTGTAGCGAAGCCTCGCGGCTGTAAAGTGATTCCTGCCTACCAGATCGTCTTCAAAGTGTGAAGATCAACTACTTATCGCATTTAACTAGCTTTCGGGTGCCTTCGATTCTAGTTAACGTAACCACGTCGCTACCTTTCGGCAGTCTTCGATTGTAGCGAAGCCTCGCGGCTGTAAAGTGATTCCTGCCTTCGTCTTCAAAGTGTGAAGATCAACTACTTATCGTATTTAACTAGCTCTCGGGTGCCTTCGATTCTAGTTAACGTAACCACGTCGCTACCTTTCGCCAGTCTTCGATTGTAGCGAAGCCTCGTGGCTGTAAAGTGATTCCTGCCTACCAGATCGTCTTCAAAGTGTGAAGATCAACTACTTATCGTATTTAACTAGCTTTCGGGTGCCTTCGATTCTTGTTAACGTAACCACGTCACTACCTTTCGGCAGTCTTCGATTGTAGCGAAGCCTCGCGGCTGTAAAGTGATTCCTGCCTTCGTCTTCAAAGTGTGAAGATCAACTACTTATCGCTTTTAACTAGCTTTCGGATGCCTTCGATTCTAGTTAACGTAACCACGTCGCTACCTTACGGCAGTCTTGGATTGTTGCGAAGCCTCGCGGCTGTAAATTGATTCCTGCCTACCAGATCGTCTTCAAAGTGTGAAGATCAACTACTTATCGCATTTAACTAGCTTTCGGGTGCTTTCGATTTTAGTTAACGTAACCACGTCGCTACCTTTCGGCAGTCTTGGATTGTAGCGAAGCCTCGCGGATGTAAAGTGATTCCTGCCTACCAGATCGTCTTCCAAGTGTGAAGATCAACTACTTATCGTATTTAACTAGCTTTCGGGTGCCTTCGATTCTAGTTAACGTAACCACGTCGTTACCTTTCGGCAGTCTTCGATTGTAGCGAAGCCTCGCGGCTGTAAAGTGATTCCTGCCTACCAGATCGTCTTCAAAGTGTGAAGATCAACTACTTATCGCATTTAACTAGGTTTCGGGTGCCTTCGATTCTAGTTAACGTAACCACGTCGCTACCTTTCGGCAGTCTTCGATTGTAGCGAAGCCTCGCGGCTGTAAAGTGATTCCTGCCTTCGTCTTCAAAGTGTGAAGATCAACTACTTATCGTATTTAACTATCTTTCGGGTGCCTTCGATTCTAGTTAACGTAACCACGTCGCTACCTTTCGGCAGTCTTCGATTGTAGCGAAGCCTCGTGGCTGTAAAGTGATTCCTGCCTACCAGATCGTCTTCGAAGTGTGAAGATCAACTACTTATCGTATTTAACTAGCTTTCGGGTGCCTTCGATTCTAGTTAACGTAACCACGTCACTACCTTTCGGCAGTCTTCGATTGTAGCGAAGCCTCGCGGCTGTAAAGTGATTCCTGCCTTCGTCTTCAAAGTGTGAAGATCAACTACTTATCGCTTTTAACTAGCTTTCGGATGCCTTCAATTCTAGCTAACGTAACCACGTCGCTAACTTACGGCAGTCTTGGATTGTTGCGAAGCCTCGCGGCTGTAAAGTGATTCCTGCCTACCAGATCGTCTTCCAAGTGTGAAGATCAACTACTTATCGTATTTAACTATCTTTCGGGTGCCTTCGATTCTAGTTAACGTAACCACGTCGCTACCTTTCGGCAGTCTTCGATTGTAGCGAAGCCTCGCGGCTGTAAAGTGATTCTTGATTACCAGATCGTCTTCAAAGTGTGAAGATCAACTACTTATCGTATTTAACTATCTTTCGGGTGCCTTCGATTCTAGTTAACGTAACCACGTCGCTACCTTTCGGCAGTCTTCGACTGTAGCGAAGCCTCGCGGCTGTAAAGTGATTCCTGCCTTTGTCTTCAAAGTGTGAAGATCAACTACTTATCGTATTTGACTATCTTTCGGGTGCCTTCGATTCTAGTTAACGTAACCACGTCGCTACCTTTCGGCAGTCTTCGATTGTAGCAAAGCCTCGCGGCTGTAAAGTGATTCCTGCCTACCAGATCGTCTTCAAAGTGTGAAGATCAACTACTTATCGCATTTAACTAGCTTTCGGGTGCCTTCGATTCTAGTTAACATAACCACGTCGCTACCTTTCGGCAGCCTTCGATTGTAGCGAAGCCTCGCGGCTGTAAAGTGATTCCTGCCTTCGTCTTCAAAGTGTGAAGATCAACTACTTATCGTATTTAACTAGCATTCGGGTGCCTTCGATTCTTGTTAACGTAACCACGTCGCTACCTTTCGGCAGTCTTCGATTGTAGCGAAATCTCGCGGCTGTAAAGTGATTCCTGCCTTCGTCTTCAAAGTGTGAAGATCAACTACTTATCGCTTTTAACCAGCTTTCGGATGCCTTCGATTCTAGTTAACGTAACCACGTCGCTACCTTTCGGCAGTCTTCGATTGTAGCGAAGCCTCGCGGCTGTAAAGTGATTCCTGCCTACCAGATCGTTTTCAAAGTGTGAAAATCAACTACTTATCGCATTTAACTAGCTTTCGGGTGCCTTCGATTCTAGTTAACGTAACCACGTCGCTACCTTTCGGCAGTCTTCGATTGTAGCGAAGCCTCGCGGCTGTAAAGTGATTCCTGCCTTCGTCTTCAAAGTGTGAAGATCAACTACTTATCGCTTTTAACTAGCTTTCGGATGCCTTCGATTCTAGTTAACGTAACCATGTCGCTCACTTTCGGCAGTCTTCGATTGTAGCGAAGCCTCGCGGCAGTAAAGTGATTCCTGCCTACCAGATCGTTTTCAAAGTGTGAAAATCAACTACTTATCGCATTTATTTAGCTTTCGGGTGCCTTCGATTCTAGTTAACGTAACCACGTCGCTACCTTTCGGCAGTCTTCGATTGTAGCGAAGCCTCGCGGCTGTAAAGTGATTCCTGCCTTCGTCTTCAAAGTGTGAAGATCAACTACTTATCGCTTTTAACTAGCTTTCGGATGCCTTCGATTCTAGTTAACGTAACCATGTCGCTCACTTTCGGCAGTCTTCGATTGTAGCGAAGCCTCGCGGCTGTAAAGTGATTCCTGCCTTCGTCTTCAAAGTGTGAAGATCAACTACTTATCGCTTTTAACTAGCTTTCGGATGCCTTCGATTCTAGTTAACGTAACCACGTCGCTTCCTTTCGGCAGTCTTCGATTGTAGCGAAGCCTCGCGGCTGTAAAGTGATTCCTGCCTTCGTCTTCAAAGTGTGAAGATCAACTACTTATCGCTTTTAACTAGCTTTCGGATGCCTTCGATTCTAGTTAACGTAACCATGTCGCTCACTTTCGGCAGTCTTCGATTGTAGCGAAGCCTCGCGGCTGTAAAGTGATTCCTGCCTTCGTCTTCAAAGTGTGAAGATCAACTACTTATCGCTTTTAACTAGCTTTCGGATGCCTTCGATTCTAGTTAACGTAACCACGTCGCTTCCTTTCGGCAGTCTTCGATTGTAGCGAAGCCTCGCGGCTGTAAAGTGATTCCTGCCTTCGTCTTCAAAGTGTGAAGATCAACAACTTATCGCTTTTAACTAGCTTTCGGATGCCTTCGATTCTAGTTAACGTAACCACGTCGCTACCTTTCGGCAGTCTTCGATTGTAGCGAAGCCTCGCGGCTGTAAAGTGATTCTTGCCTACCAGATCGTCTTCAAAGTGTGAAGATCAACTACTTATCGCATTTAACTAGCTTTCGGATGCCTTTGATTCTAGTTAACGTAACCACGTCGCTAACTTTCAGCAGTCTTCGATTGTAGCGAAGCCTCGCGGCTGTAAAGTGATTCCTGCCTTCGTCTTCAAAGTGTGAAGATAAACTACTTATCGTATTTAACTATCTTTCGAGTGCCTTCGATTCTAGTTAACGTAACCACGTCGCTACCTTTCGGCAGTCTTCGATTGTAGCGAAGCCTAGTGGCTGTAAAGTGATTCCTGCCTACCAGATCGTCTTCAAAGTGTGAAGATCAACTACTTATCGTATTTAACTAGCTTTCGGGTGCCTTCGATTCTAGTTAACGTAACCACGTCGCTACCTTTCGGCAGGCTTCGATTGTAGCGAAGCCTCGCGGCTGTAAAGTGATTCCTGCCTTCGTCTTCAAAGTGTGAAGATCAACTACTAATCGCTTTTAACTAGTTTTCGGATGCCTTCGATTCTAGTTAACGTAACCACGTCGCTACCTTTCGGCAGTCTTCGATTGTAGCGAAGCCTCGCGGCTGTAAAGTGATTCCTGCCTTCGTCTTCAAAGTGTGAAGATCAACTACTTATCGTATTTAACTATCTTTCGGGTGCCTTCGATTCTAGTTAACTTAACCACGTCGCTACCTTTCGGCAGTCTTCGATTGTAGCGAAGCCTCGTGGCTGTAAAGTGATTCCTGCCTACCAGATCGTCTTCAAAGTGTGAAGATCAACTACTTATCGTATTTAACTAGCTTTCGGGTGCCTTCGATTCTAGTTAACGTAACCACGTCACTTCCTTTCGGCAATCTTCGATTGTAGCGAAGCCTCGCGGCTGTAAAGTGATTCCTGCCTACCAGATCGTCTTCAAAGTGTGAAGATCAACTACTTATCGCATTTAACTAGCTTTCGGGTGCCTTCGATTCTAGTTAACGTAACCACGTCGCTACCTTTCGGCAGTCTTCGATTGTAGCGAAGCCTCGCGGCTGTAAAGTGATTCCTGCCTTCGTCTTCAAAGTGTGAAGATCAACTACTTATCGTATTTAACTAGCTCTCGGGTGCCTTCGATTCTAGTTAACGTAACCACGTCGCTACCTTTCGCCAGTCTTCGATTGTAGCGAAGCCTCGTGGCTGTAAAGTGATTCCTGCCTACCAGATCGTCTTCAAAGTGTGAAGATCAACTACTTATCGTATTTAACTAGCTTTCGGGTGCCTTCGATTCTTGTTAACGTAACCACGTCACTACCTTTCGGCAGTCTTCGATTGTAGCGAAGCCTCGCGGCTGTAAAGTGATTCCTGCCTTCGTCTTCAAAGTGTGAAGATCAACTACTTATCGCTTTTAACTAGCTTTCGGATGCCTTCGATTCTAGTTAACGTAACCACGTCGCTACCTTACGGCAGTCTTGGATTGTTGCGAAGCCTCGCGGCTGTAAATTGATTCCTGCCTACCAGATCGTCTTCAAAGTGTGAAGATCAACTACTTATCGCATTTAACTAGCTTTCGGGTGCTTTCGATTTTAGTTAACGTAACCACGTCGCTACCTTTCGGCAGTCTTGGATTGTAGCGAAGCCTCGCGGATGTATAGTGATTCCTGCCTACCAGATCGTCTTCCAAGTGTGAAGATCAACTACTTATCGTATTTAACTAGCTTTCGGGTGCCTTCGATTCTAGTTAACGTAACCACGTCGTTACCTTTCGGCAGTCTTCGATTGTAGCGAAGCCTCGCGGCTGTAAAGTGATTCCTGCCTACCAGATCGTCTTCAAAGTGTGAAGATCAACTACTTATCGCATTTAACTAGGTTTCGGGTGCCTTCGATTCTAGTTAACGTAACCACGTCGCTACCTTTCGGCAGTCTTCGATTGTAGCGAAGCCTCGCGGCTGTAAAGTGATTCCTGCCTTCGTCTTCAAAGTGTGAAGATCAACTACTTATCGTATTTAACTATCTTTCGGGTGCCTTCGATTCTAGTTAACGTAACCACGTCGCTACCTTTCGGCAGTCTTCGATTGTAGCGAAGCCTCGTGGCTGTAAAGTGATTCCTGCCTACCAGATCGTCTTCGAAGTGTGAAGATCAACTACTTATCGTATTTAACTAGCTTTCGGGTGCCTTCGATTCTAGTTAACGTAACCACGTCACTACCTTTCGGCAGTCTTCGATTGTAGCGAAGCCTCGCGGCTGTAAAGTGATTCCTGCCTTCGTCTTCAAAGTGTGAAGATCAACTACTTATCGCTTTTAACTAGCTTTCGGATGCCTTCAATTCTAGCTAACGTAACCACGTCGCTAACTTACGGCAGTCTTGGATTGTTGCGAAGCCTCGCGGCTGTAAAGTGATTCCTGCCTACCAGATCGTCTTCCAAGTGTGAAGATCAACTACTTATCGCATTTAACTAGCTTTCGGGTGCCTTCGATTTAAGTTAACGTAACCACGTCGCTACCTTTCGGCAGTCTTCGATTGTAGCAAAGCCTCGCGGCTGTAAAGTGATTCCTGCCTACCAGATCGTCTTCAAAGTGTGAAGATCAACTACTTATCGCATTTAACTAGCTTTCGGGTGCCTTCGATTCTAGTTAACATAACCACGTCGCTACCTTTCGGCAGCCTTCGATTGTAGCGAAGCCTCGCGGCTGTAAAGTGATTCCTGCCTTCGTCTTCAAAGTGTGAAGATCAACTACTTATCGTATTTAACTATCTTTCGGGTGCCTTCGATTCTAGTTAACGTAACCACGTCGCTACCTTTCGGCAGTCTTCGATTGTAGCGAAGCCTCGCGGCTGTAAAGTGATTCTTGATTACCAGATCGTCTTCAAAGTGTGAAGATCAACTACTTATCGTATTTAACTATCTTTCGGGTGCCTTCGATTCTAGTTAACGTAACCACGTCGCTACCTTTCGGCAGTCTTCGACTGTAGCGAAGCCTCGCGGCTGTAAAGTGATTCCTGCCTTTGTCTTCAAAGTGTGAAGATCAACTACTTATCGTATTTGACTATCTTTCGGGTGCCTTCGATTCTAGTTAACGTAACCACGTCGCTACCTTTCGGCAGTCTTCGATTGTAGCAAAGCCTCGCGGCTGTAAAGTGATTCCTGCCTACCAGATCGTCTTCAAAGTGTGAAGATCAACTACTTATCGCATTTAACTAGCTTTCGGGTGCCTTCGATTCTAGTTAACATAACCACGTCGCTACCTTTCGGCAGCCTTCGATTGTAGCGAAGCCTCGCGGCTGTAAAGTGATTCCTGCCTTCGTCTTCAAAGTGTGAAGATCAACTACTTATCGTATTTAACTATCTTTCGGGTGCCTTCGATTCTAGTTAACGTAACCACGTCGCTACCTTTCGGCAGTCTTCGATTGTAGCGAAGCCTCGCGGCTGTAAAGTGATTCTTGATTACCAGATCGTCTTCAAAGTGTGAAGATCAACTACTTATCGTATTTAACTATCTTTCGGGTGCCTTCGATTCTAGTTAACGTAACCACGTCGCTACCTTTCGGCAGTCTTCGACTGTAGCGAAGCCTCGCGGCTGTAAAGTGATTCCTGCCTTTGTCTTCAAAGTGTGAAGATCAACTACTTATCGTATTTGACTATCTTTCGGGTGCCTTCGATTCTAGTTAACGTAACCACGTCGCTACCTTTCGGCAGTCTTCGATTGTAGCGAAGCCTCGCGGCTGTAAAGTGATTCCTGCCTTCGTCTTCAAAGTGTGAAGATAAACTACTTATCGTATTTAACTAGCTTTCGGGTGCCTTCGATTCTAGTTAACGTAACCACGTCGCTACCTTTCGGCAGTCTTCGATTGGAGCGAAGCCTCGTGGCTGTAAAGTGATTCCTGCCTACCAGATCGTCTTCAAAGTGTGAAGATCAACTACTTATCGCATTTAACTAGCTTTCGGATGCCTTCGATTCTAGTTAACGTAACCACGTCGCTAACTTTCAGCAGTCTTCGATTGTAGCAAAGCCTCGCGGCTGTAAAGTGATTCCTGCCTTCGTCTTCAAAGTGTGAAGATAAACTACTTTTCGTATTTAACTAGCTTTCGGGTGCCTTCGATTCTAGTTAACGTAACCACGTCGCTACCTTTCGGCAGTCTTCGATTGTAGCGAAGCCTCGCGGCTGTAAAGTGATTCCTGCCTTTGTCTTCAAAGTGTGAAGATCAACTACTTATCGTATTTCACTAGCTTTCGGGTGCCTTCGATTCTAGTTAACGTAACCACGTCGCTACCTTTCGCCAGTCTTCGATTGTAGCGAAGCCTCGTGGCTGTAAAGTGATTCCTGCCTACCAGATCGTCTTCAAAGTGTGAAGATCAACTACTTATCGCATTTAACTAGCTTTCGGGTGCCTTCGATTTAAGTTAACGTAACCACGTCGCTACCTTACGGCAGTCTTGGATTGTAGCGAAGCCTCGCGGCTGTAAAGTGATTCCTGCCTTCGTCTTCAAAGTGTGAAGATCAACTACTTATCGCTTTTAACCAGCTTTCGGATGCCTTCGATTCTAGTTAACGTAACCACGTCGCTACCTTTCGCCAGTCTTCGATTGTAGTGAAGCCTCGTGGCTGTAAAGTGATTCCTGCCTACCAGATCGTCTTCAAAGTGTGAAGATCAACTACTTATCGCATTTAACTAGCTTTCGGATGCCTTCGATTCTAGTTAACGTAACCACGTCTCTAACTTTCAGCAGTCTTCGATTGTAGCGAAGCCTCGCGGCTGTAAAGTGATTCCTGCCTTCGTCTTCAAAGTGTGAAGATAAACTACTTATCGTATTTAACTAGCTTTCGGGTGCCTTCGATTCTAGTTAACGTAACCACGTCGCTACCTTTCGGCAGTCTTCGATTGTAGCGAAGCCTCGTGGCTGTAAAGTGATTCCTGCCTACCAGATCGTCTTCAAAGTGTGAAGATCAACTACTTATCGTATTTAACTAGCTTTCGGGTGCCTTCGATTCTAGTTAACGTAACCACGTCACTTCGTTTCAGCAGTCTTCGATTGTAGCGAAGCCTCGCGGCTGTAAAGTGATTCCTGCCTACCAGATCGTCTTCAAAGTGTGAAGATCAACGACTTATCGCATTTAACTAGCTTTCGGGTGCCTTCGATTCTAGTTAACGTAACCACGTCGCTACCTTTCGGCAGTCTTCGATTGTAGCGAAGCCTCGCGGCTGTAAAGTGATTCCTGCCTTTGTCTTCAAAGTGTGAAGATCAACTACTTATCGTATTTCACTAGCTTTCGGGTGCCTTCGATTCTAGTTAACGTAACCACGTCGCTACCTTTCGCCAGTCTTCGATTGTAGCGAAGCCTCGTGGCTGTAAAGTGATTCATGCCTACCAGATCGTCTTCAAAGTGTGAAGATCAACTACTTATCGTATTTAACTAGCTTTCGGGTGCCTTCGATTCTAGTTAACGTAACCACGTCGCTTCCTTTCGGCAGTCTTCGATTGTAGCGAAGCCTCGCGGCTGTAAAGTGATTCCTGCCTTCGTCTTCAAAGTGTGAAGATCAACAACTTATCGCTTTTAACTAGCTTTCGGATGCCTTCGATTCTAGTTAACGTAACCACGTCGCTACCTTTCGGCAGTCTTCGATTGTAGCGAAGCCTCGCCGCTGTAAAGTGATTCCTGCCTTCGTCTTCAAAGTGTGAAGATCAACTACTTATCGCTTTTAACCAGCTTTCGGATGCCTTCGATTCTAGTTAACGTAACCACGTCGCTACCTTTCGGCAGTCTTCGATTGTAGCGAAGCCTAGCGGCTGTAAAGTGATTCCTGCCTACCAGATCGTTTTCAAAGTGTGAAAATCAACTACTTATCGCATTTAACTAGCTTTCGGGTTCCTTCGATTCTAGTTAACGTAACCACGTCGCTACCTTTCGGCAGTCTTCGATTGTAGCGAAGCCTCGCGGCTGTAAAGTGATTCCTGCTTCGTCTTCAAAGTGTGAAGATCAACTACTTATCGCTTTTAACTAGCTTTCGGATGCCTTCGATTCAAGTTAACGTAACCACGTCGCTCACTTTCGGCAGTCTTCGATTGTAGCGAAGCCTCGCGCTGTAAAGTGATTCCTGCCTTCGTCTTCAAAGTGTGAAGATCAACTACTTATCGTATTTCACTAGCTTTCGGGTGCCTTCGATTCTAGTTAACGTAACCACGTCGCTACCTTTCGCCAGTCTTCGATTGTAGCGAAGCCTCGTGGCTGTAAAGTGATTCCTGCCTACCAGATCGTCTTCAAAGTGTGAAGATCAACTACTTATCGCATTTAACTAGCTTTCGGGTGCCTTCGATTTAAGTTAACGTAACCACGTCGCTACCTTACGGCAGTCTTGGATTGTAGCGAAGCCTCGCGGCTGTAAAGTGATTCCTGCCTTCGTCTTCAAAGTGTGAAGATCAACTACTTATCGCTTTTAACCAGCTTTCGGATGCCTTCGATTCTAGTTAACGTAACCACGTCGCTACCTTTCGCCAGTCTTCGATTGTAGTGAAGCCTCGTGGCTGTAAAGTGATTCCTGCCTACCAGATCGTCTTCAAAGTGTGAAGATCAACTACTTATCGCATTTAACTAGCTTTCGGATGCCTTCGATTCTAGTTAACGTAACCACGTCTCTAACTTTCAGCAGTCTTCGATTGTAGCGAAGCCTCGCGGCTGTAAAGTGATTCCTGCCTTCGTCTTCAAAGTGTGAAGATAAACTACTTATCGTATTTAACTAGCTTTCGGGTGCCTTCGATTCTAGTTAACGTAACCACGTCGCTACCTTTCGGCAGTCTTCGATTGTAGCGAAGCCTCGTGGCTGTAAAGTGATTCCTGCCTACCAGATCGTCTTCAAAGTGTGAAGATCAACTACTTATCGTATTTAACTAGCTTTCGGGTGCCTTCGATTCTAGTTAACGTAACCACGTCACTTCGTTTCAGCAGTCTTCGATTGTAGCGAAGCCTCGCGGCTGTAAAGTGATTCCTGCCTACCAGATCGTCTTCAAAGTGTGAAGATCAACGACTTATCGCATTTAACTAGCTTTCGGGTGCCTTCGATTCTAGTTAACGTAACCACGTCGCTACCTTTCGGCAGTCTTCGATTGTAGCGAAGCCTCGCGGCTGTAAAGTGATTCCTGCCTTTGTCTTCAAAGTGTGAAGATCAACTACTTATCGTATTTCACTAGCTTTCGGGTGCCTTCGATTCTAGTTAACGTAACCACGTCGCTACCTTTCGCCAGTCTTCGATTGTACGAAGCCTCGTGGCTGTAAAGTGATTCCTGCCTACCAGATCGTCTTCAAAGTGTGAAGATCAACTACTTATCGTATTTAACTAGCTTTCGGGTGCCTTCGATTCTAGTTAACGTAACCACGTCGCTTCCTTTCGGCAGTCTTCGATTGTAGCGAAGCCTCGCGGCTGTAAAGTGATTCCTGCCTTCGTCTTCAAAGTGTGAAGATCAACAACTTATCGCTTTTAACTAGCTTTCGGATGCCTTCGATTCTAGTTAACGTAACCACGTCGCTACCTTTCGGCAGTCTTCGATTGTAGCGAAGCCTCGCCGCTGTAAAGTGATTCCTGCCTTCGTCTTCAAAGTGTGAAGATCAACTACTTATCGCTTTTAACCAGCTTTCGGATGCCTTCGATTCTAGTTAACGTAACCACGTCGCTACCTTTCGGCAGTCTTCGATTGTAGCGAAGCCTAGCGGCTGTAAAGTGATTCCTGCCTACCAGATCGTTTTCAAAGTGTGAAAATCAACTACTTATCGCATTTAACTAGCTTTCGGGTGCCTTCGATTCTAGTTAACGTAACCACGTCGCTACCTTTCGGCAGTCTTCGATTGTAGCGAAGCCTCGCGGCTGTAAAGTGATTCCTGCTTCGTCTTCAAAGTGTGAAGATCAACTACTTATCGCTTTTAACTAGCTTTCGGATGCCTTCGATTCAAGTTAACGTAACCACGTCGCTCACTTTCGGCAGTCTTCGATTGTAGCGAAGCCTCGCGCTGTAAAGTGATTCCTGCCTTCGTCTTCAAAGTGTGAAGATCAACTACTTATCGCTTTTAACTAGCTTTCGGATGCCTTCGATTCTAGTTAACGTAACCACGTCGCTTCCTTTCGGCAGTCTTCGATTGTAGCGAAGCCTCGCGGCTGTAAAGTGATTCCTGCCTTCGTCTTCAAAGTGTGAAGATCAACTACTTATCGCTTTTAACCAGCTTTCGGATGCCTTCGATTCTAGTTAACGTAACCACGTCGCTACCTTTCGCCAGTCTTCGATTGTAGTGAAGCCTCGTGGCTGTAAAGTGATTCCTGCCTACCAGATCGTCTTCAAAGTGTGAAGATCAACTACTTATCGCATTTAACTAGCTTTCGGATGCCTTCGATTCTAGTTAACGTAACCACGTCTCTAACTTTCAGCAGTCTTCGATTGTAGCGAAGCCTCGCGGCTGTAAAGTGATTCCTGCCTTCGTCTTCAAAGTGTGAAGATAAACTACTTATCGTAATTAACTAGCTTTCGGGTGCCTTCGATTCTAGTTAACGTAACCACGTCGCTACCTTTCGGCAGTCTTCGATTGTAGCGAAGCCTCGTGGCTGTAAAGTGATTCCTGCCTACCAGATCGTCTTCAAAGTGTGAAGATCAACTACTTATCGTATTTAACTAGCTTTCGGGTGCCTTCGATTCTAGTTAACGTAACCACGTCACTTCGTTTCAGCAGTCTTCGATTGTAGCGAAGCCTCGCGGCTGTAAAGTGATTCCTGCCTACCAGATCGTCTTCAAAGTGTGAAGATCAACGACTTATCGCATTTAACTAGCTTTCGGGTGCCTTCGATTCTAGTTAACGTAACCACGTCGCTACCTTTCGGCAGTCTTCGATTGTAGCGAAGCCTCGCGGCTGTAAAGTGATTCCTGCCTTTGTCTTCAAAGTGTGAAGATCAACTACTTATCGTATTTCACTAGCTTTCGGGTGCCTTCGATTCTAGTTAACGTAACCACGTCGCTACCTTTCGCCAGTCTTCGATTGTACGAAGCCTCGTGGCTGTAAAGTGATTCCTGCCTACCAGATCGTCTTCAAAGTGTGAAGATCAACTACTTATCGTATTTAACTAGCTTTCGGGTGCCTTCGATTCTAGTTAACGTAACCACGTCGCTTCCTTTCGGCAGTCTTCGATTGTAGCGAAGCCTCGCGGCTGTAAAGTGATTCCTGCCTTCGTCTTCAAAGTGTGAAGATCAACAACTTATCGCTTTTAACTAGCTTTCGGATGCCTTCGATTCTAGTTAACGTAACCACGTCGCTACCTTTCGGCAGTCTTCGATTGTAGCGAAGCCTCGCCGCTGTAAAGTGATTCCTGCCTTCGTCTTCAAAGTGTGAAGATCAACTACTTATCGCTTTTAACCAGCTTTCGGATGCCTTCGATTCTAGTTAACGTAACCACGTCGCTACCTTTCGGCAGTCTTCGATTGTAGCGAAGCCTAGCGGCTGTAAAGTGATTCCTGCCTACCAGATCGTTTTCAAAGTGTGAAAATCAACTACTTATCGCATTTAACTAGCTTTCGGGTGCCTTCGATTCTAGTTAACGTAACCACGTCGCTACCTTTCGGCAGTCTTCGATTGTAGCGAAGCCTCGCGGCTGTAAAGTGATTCCTGCTTCGTCTTCAAAGTGTGAAGATCAACTACTTATCGCTTTTAACTAGCTTTCGGATGCCTTCGATTCAAGTTAACGTAACCACGTCGCTCACTTTCGGCAGTCTTCGATTGTAGCGAAGCCTCGCGCTGTAAAGTGATTCCTGCCTTCGTCTTCAAAGTGTGAAGATCAACTACTTATCGCTTTTAACTAGCTTTCGGATGCCTTCGATTCTAGTTAACGTAACCACGTCGCTTCCTTTCGGCAGTCTTCGATTGTAGCGAAGCCTCGCGGCTGTAAAGTGATTCCTGCCTTCGTCTTCAAAGTGTGAAGATCAACAACTTATCGCTTTTAACTAGCTTTCGGATGCCTTCGATTCTAGTTAACGTAACCACGTCGCTACCTTTCGGCAGTCTTCGATTGTAGCGAAGCCTCGCGGCTGTAAACTGATTCCTGCCTACCAGATCGTCTTCAAAGTGTGAAGATCAACTACTTATCGTATTTAACTAGCTTTCGGGTGCCTTCGATTCTAGTTAACGTAACCACGTCGCTACCTTTCGCCAGTCTTCGATTGTAGCGAAGCCTCGTGGCTGTAAAGTGATTCCTGCCTACCAGATCGTCTTCAAAGTGTGAAGATCAACTACTTATCGTATTTAACTATCTTTCGGGTGCCTTCGATTCTTGTTAACGTAACCACGTCGCTACCTTTCGGCAGTCTTCGATTGTAGCGAAGCCTCGCGGCTGTAAAGTGATTCCTGCCTTCGTCTTCAAAGTGTGAAGATCAACTACTTATCGCTTTTAACCAGCTTTCGGATGCCTTCGATTCTAGCTAACGTAACCACGTCGCTACCTTACGGCAGTCTTGGATTGTTGCGAAGGCTCGCGGCTGTAAAGTGATTCCTGCCTACCAGATCGTCTTCAAAGTGTGAAGATCAACTACTTATCGTATTTAACTAGCTTTCGGGTGCCTTCGATTCTAGTTAACGTAACCACGTCGCTACCTTTCGGCAGTCTTCGATTGTAGCGAAGCCTCGTGGCTGTAAAGTGATTCCTGCCTACCAGATCGTCTTCAAAAAGTGAAGATCAACGACTTATCGCATTTAACTAGCTTTCGGGTGCCTTCGATTCTAGTTAACGTAACCACGTCGCTACCTTTCGGCAGTCTTCGATTGTAGCGAAGCCTCGCGGCTGTAAAGTGATTCCTGCCTTTGTCTTCAAAGTGTGAAGATCAACTACTTATCGTATTTCACTAGCTTTCGGGTGCCTTCGATTCTAGTTAACGTAACCACGTCACTTCGTTTCGGCAGTCTTCGATTGTAGCGAAGCCTCGTGGCTGTAAAGTGATTCCTGCCTACCAGATCGTCTTCAAAGTGTGAAGATCAACTACTTATCGTATTTAACTAGCTTTCGGGTGCCTTCGATTCTAGTTAACGTAACCACGTCGCTACCTTTCGGCAGTCTTCGATTGTAGCGAAGCCTCGCGGCTGTAAAGTGATTCCTGCCTACCAGATCGTCTTCAAAGTGTGAAGATCAACTACTTATCGCTTTTAACTAGCTTTCGGATGCCTTCGATTCAAGTTAACGTAACCACGTCGCTCACTTTCGGCAGTCTTCGATTGTAGCGAAGCCTCGCGCTGTAAAGTGATTCCTGCCTTCGTCTTCAAAGTGTGAAGATCAACTACTTATCGCTTTTAACTAGCTTTCGGATGCCTTCGATTCTAGTTAACGTAACCACGTCGCTTCCTTTCGGCAGTCTTCGATTGTAGCGAAGCCTCGCGGCTGTAAAGTGATTCCTGCCTTCGTCTTCAAAGTGTGAAGATCAACAACTTATCGCTTTTAACTAGCTTTCGGATGCCTTCGATTCTAGTTAACGTAACCACGTCGCTACCTTTCGGCAGTCTTCGATTGTAGCGAAGCCTCGCGGCTGTAAAGTGATTCCTGCCTACCAGATCGTCTTCAAAGTGTGAAGATCAACTACTTATCGCTTTTAACTAGCTTTCGGATGCCTTCGATTCAAGTTAACGTAACCGCGTCGCTCACTTTCGGCAGTCTTCGATTGTAGCGAAGCCTCGCGCTGTAAAGTGATTCCTGCCTTCGTCTTCAAAGTGTGAAGATCAACTACTTATCGCTTTTAACTAGCTTTCGGATGCCTTCGATTCTAGTTAACGTAACCACGTCGCTTCCTTTCGGCAGTCTTCGATTGTAGCGAAGCCTCGCGGCTGTAAAGTGATTCCTGCCTTCGTCTTCAAAGTGTGAAGATCAACAACTTATCGCTTTTAACTAGCTTTCGGATGCCTTCGATTCTAGTTAACGTAACCACGTCGCTACCTTTCGGCAGTCTTCGATTGTAGCGAAGCCTCGCGGCTGTAAACAGATTCCTGCCTACCAGATCGTCTTCAAAGTGTGAAGATCAACTACTTATCGTATTTAACTAGCTTTCGGGTGCCTTCGATTCTAGTTAACGTAACCACGTCGCTACCTTTCGCCAGTCTTCGATTGTAGCGAAGCCTCGTGGCTGTAAAGTGATTCCTGCCTACCAGATCGTCTTCAAAGTGTGAAGATCAACTACTTATCGCATTTAACTAGCTTTCGGATGCCTTCGATTCTAGTTAACGTAACCACGTCGCTAACTTTCAGCAGTCTTCGATTGTAGCGAAGCCTCGCGGCTGTAAAGTGATTCCTGCCTTCGTCTTCAAGGTGTGAAGATAAACTACTTATCGTATTTAACTAGCTTTCGGGTGCCTTCGATTCTAGTTAACGTAACCACGTCGCTACCTTTCGGCAGTCTTCGATTGTAGCGAAGCCTCGTGGCTGTAAAGTGATTCCTGCCTACCAGATCGTCTTCAAAGTGTGAAGATCAACTACTTATCGTATTTAACTAGCTTTCGGGTGCCTTCGATTCTAGTTAACGTAACCACGTCACTTCGTTTCGGCAGTCTTCGATTGTAGCGAAGCCTCGCGGCTGTAAAGTGATTCCTGCCTACCAGATCGTCTTCAAAGTGTGAAGATCAACGACTTATCGCATTTAACTAGCTTTCGGGTGCCTTCGATTCTAGTTAACGTAACCACGTCGCTACCTTTCGGCAGTCTTCGATTGTAGCGAAGCCTCGCGGCTGTAAAGTGATTCCTGCCTTTGTCTTCAAAGTGTGAAGATCAACTACTTATCGTATTTCACTAGCTTTCGGGTGCCTTCGATTCTAGTTAACGTAACCACGTCGCTACCTTTCGGCAGTCTTCGATTGTAGCGAAGCCTCGTGGCTGTAAAGTGATTCCTGCCTACCAGATCGTCTTCAAAGTGTGAAGATCAACTACTTATCGTATTTAACTAGCTTTCGGGTGCCTTCGATTCTAGTTAACGTAACCACGTCGCTACCTTTCGGCAGTCTTCGATTGTAGCGAAGCCTCGCGGCTGTAAAGTGATTCCTGCCTACCAGATCGTCTTCAAAGTGTGAAGATCAACTACTTATCGCTTTTAACTAGCTTTCGGATGCCTTCGATTCAAGTTAACGTAACCACGTCGCTCACTTTCGGCAGTCTTCGATTGTAGCGAAGCCTCGCGCTGTAAAGTGATTCCTGCCTTCGTCTTCAAAGTGTGAAGATCACCTACTTATCGCTTTTAACTAGCTTTCGGATGCCTTCGATTCTAGTTAACGTAACCACGTCGCTTCCTTTCGGCAGTCTTCGATTGTAGCGAAGCCTCGCGGCTGTAAAGTGATTCCTGCCTTCGTCTTCAAAGTGTGAAGATCAACAACTTATCGCTTTTAACTAGCTTTCGGATGCCTTCGATTCTAGTTAACGTAACCACGTCGCTACCTTTCGGCAGTCTTCGATTGTAGCGAAGCCTCGCGGCTGTAAACTGATTCCTGCCTACCAGATCGTCTTCAAAGTGTGAAGATCAACTACTTATCGTATTTAACTAGCTTTCGGGTGCCTTCGATTCTAGTTAACGTAACCACGTCGCTACCTTTCGCCAGTCTTCGATTGTAGTGAAGCCTCGTGGCTGTAAAGTGATTCCTGCCTACCAGATCGTCTTCAAAGTGTGAAGATCAACTACTTATCGCATTTAACTAGCTTTCGGATGCCCTCGATTCTAGTTAACGTAACCACGTCGCTAACTTTCAGCAGTCTTCGATTGTAGCGAAGCCTCGCGGCTGTAAAGTGATTCCTGCCTTCGTCTTCAAAGTGTGAAGATAAACTACTTATCGTATTTAACTAGCTTTCGGGTGCCTTCGATTCTAGTTAACGTAACCACGTCGCTACCTTTCGGCAGTCTTCGATTGTAGCGAAGCCTCGCGGCTGTAAAGTGATTCCTGCCTACCAGATCGTCTTCAAAGTGTGAAGATCAACTACTTATCGCTTTTAACTAGCTTTCGGATGCCTTCGATTCAAGTTAACGTAACCACGTCGCTCACTTTCGGCAGTCTTCGATTGTAGCGAAGCCTCGCGCTGTAAAGTGATTCCTGCCTTCGTCTTCAAAGTGTGAAGATCAACTACTTATCGCTTTTAACTAGCTTTCGGATGCCTTCGATTCTAGTTAACGTAACCACGTCGCTTCCTTTCGGCAGTCTTCGATTGTAGCGAAGCCTCGCGGCTGTAAAGTGATTCCTGCCTTCGTCTTCAAAGTGTGAAGATCAACAACTTATCGCTTTTAACTAGCTTTCGGGTGCCTTCGATTCTAGTTAACGTAACCACGTCGCTACCTTTCGCCAGTCTTCGATTGTAGTGAAGCCTCGTGGCTGTAAAGTGATTCCTGCCTACCAGATCGTCTTCAAAGTGTGAAGATCAACTACTTATCGCATTTAACTAGCTTTCGGATGCCTTCGATTCTAGTTAACGTAACCACGTCGCTAACTTTCAGCAGTCTTCGATTGTAGCGAAGCCTCGCGGCTGTAAAGTGATTCCTGCCTTCGTCTTCAAAGTGTGAAGATAAACTACTTATCGTATTTAACTAGCTTTCGGGTGCCTTCGATTCTAGTTAACGTAACCACGTCGCTACCTTTCGGCAGTCTTCGATTGTAGCGAAGCCTCGTGGCTGTAAAGTGATTCCTGCCTACCAGATCGTCTTCAAAGTGTGAAGATCAACTACTTATCGTATTTAACTAGCTTTCGGGTGCCTTCGATTCTAGTTAACGTAACCACGTCACTTCGTTTCGGCAGTCTTCGATTGTAGCGAAGCCTCGCGGCTGTAAAGTGATTCCTGCCTACCAGATCGTCTTCAAAGTGTGAAGATCAACGACTTATCGCATTTAACTAGCTTTCGGGTGCCTTCGATTCTAGTTAACGTAACCACGTCGCTACCTTTCGGCAGTCTTCGATTGTAGCGAAGCCTCGCGGCTGTAAAGTGATTCCTGCCTTTGTCTTCAAAGTGTGAAGATCAACTACTTATCGTATTTCACTAGCTTTCGGGTGCCTTCGATTCTAGTTAACGTAACCACGTCGCTACCTTTCGCCAGTCTTCGATTGTAGCGAAGCCTCGTGGCTGTAAAGTGATTCCTGCCTACCAGATCGTCTTCAAAGTGTGAAGATCAACTACTTATCGTATTTAACTAGCTTTCGGGTGCCTTCGATTCTAGTTAACGTAACCACGTCGCTTCCTTTCGGCAGTCTTCGATTGTAGCGAAGCCTCGCGGCTGTAAAGTGATTCCTGCCTTCGTCTTCAAAGTGTGAAGATCAACAACTTATCACTTTTAACTAGCTTTCGGATGCCTTCGATTCTAGTTAACGTAACCACGTCGCTAACTTTCAGCAGTCTTCGATTGTAGCGAAGCCTCGCGGCTGTAAAGTGATTCCTGCCTTCGTCTTCAAAGTGTGAAGATAAACTACTTATCGTATTTAACTAGCTTTCGGGTGCCTTCGATTCTAGTTAACGTAACCACGTCGCTACCTTTCGGCAGTCTTCGATTGTAGCGAAGCCTCGTGGCTGTAAAGTGATTCCTGCCTACCAGATCGTCTTCAAAGTGTGAAGATCAACTACTTATCGTATTTAACTAGCTTTCGGGTGCCTTCGATTCTAGTTAACGTAACCACGTCACTTCGTTTCGGCAGTCTTCGATTGTAGCGAAGCCTCGCGGCTGTAAAGTGATTCCTGCCTACCAGATCGTCTTCAAAGTGTGAAGATCAACGACTTATCGCATTTAACTAGCTTTCGGGTGCCTTCGATTCTAGTTAACGTAACCACGTCGCTACCTTTCGGCAGTCTTCGATTGTAGCGAAGCCTCGCGGCTGTAAAGTGATTCCTGCCTTTGTCTTCAAAGTGTGAAGATCAACTACTTATCGTATTTCACTAGCTTTCGGGTGCCTTCGATTCTAGTTAACGTAACCACGTCGCTACCTTTCGCCAGTCTTCGATTGTAGCGAAGCCTCGTGGCTGTAAAGTGATTCCTGCCTACCAGATCGTCTTCAAAGTGTGAAGATCAACTACTTATCGTATTTAACTAGCTTTCGGGTGCCTTCGATTCTAGTTAACGTAACCACGTCGCTTCCTTTCGGCAGTCTTCGATTGTAGCGAAGCCTCGCGGCTGTAAAGTGATTCCTGCCTTCGTCTTCAAAGTGTGAAGATCAACAACTTATCGCTTTTAACTAGCTTTCGGATGCCTTCGATTCTAGTTAACGTAACCACGTCGCTACCTTTCGGCAGTCTTCGATTGTAGCGAAGCCTCGCCGCTGT
The DNA here is from genome assembly GCF_980474605.1 of Leiobunum rupestre. NCBI lineage: Eukaryota > Metazoa > Arthropoda > Arachnida > Opiliones > Sclerosomatidae > Leiobunum > Leiobunum rupestre. Next base: position 56,618,860 of record NC_143391.1, on the reverse strand, counting down.
AAAGTGATTCCTGCCTTCGTCTTCAAAGTGTGAAGATCAACTACTTATCGCTTTTAACCAGCTTTCGGATGCCTTCGATTCTAGTTAACGTAACCACGTCGCTACCTTTCGGCAGTCTTCGATTGTAGCGAAGCCTAGCGGCTGTAAAGTGATTCCTGCCTACCAGATCGTTTTCAAAGTGTGAAAATCAACTACTTATCGCATTTAACTAGCTTTCGGGTGCCTTCGATTCTAGTTAACGTAACCACGTCGCTACCTTTCGGCAGTCTTCGATTGTAGCGAAGCCTCGCGGCTGTAAAGTGATTCCTGCTTCGTCTTCAAAGTGTGAAGATCAACTACTTATCGCTTTTAACTAGCTTTCGGATGCCTTCGATTAAAGTTAACGTAACCACGTCGCTCACTTTCGGCAGTCTTCGATTGTAGCGAAGCCTCGCGCTGTAAAGTGATTCCTGCCTTCGTCTTCAAAGTGTGAAGATCAACTACTTATCGCTTTTAACTAGCTTTCGGATGCCTTCGATTCTAGTTAACGTAACCACGTCGCTTCCTTTCGGCAGTCTTCGATTGTAGCGAAGCCTCGCGGCTGTAAAGTGATTCCTGCCTTCGTCTTCAAAGTGTGAAGATCAACAACTTATCGCTTTTAACTAGCTTTCGGATGCCTTCGATTCTAGTTAACGTAACCACGACGCTACCTTTCGGCAGTCTTCGATTGTAGCGAAGCCTCGCGGCTGTAAACTGATTCCTGCCTACCAGATCGTCTTCAAAGTGTGAAGATCAACTACTTATCGTATTTAACTAGCTTTCGGGTGCCTTCGATTCTAGTTAACGTAACCACGTCGCTACCTTTCGCCAGTCTTCGATTGTAGCGAAGCCTCGTGGCTGTAAAGTGATTCCTGCCTACCAGATCGTCTTCAAAGTGTGAAGATCAACTACTTATCGTATTTAACTATCTTTCGGGTGCCTTCGATTCTTGTTAACGTAACCACGTCGCTACCTTTCGGCAGTCTTCGATTGTAGCGAAGCCTCGCGGCTGTAAAGTGATTCCTGCCTTCGTCTTCAAAGTGTGAAGATCAACTACTTATCGCTTTTAACCAGCTTTCGGATGCCTTCGATTCTAGCTAACGTAACCACGTCGCTACCTTACGGCAGTCTTGGATTGTTGCGAAGGCTCGCGGCTGTAAACAGATTCCTGCCTACCAGATCGTCTTCAAAGTGTGAAGATCAACTACTTATCGTATTTAACTAGCTTTCGGGTGCCTTCGATTCTAGTTAACGTAACCACGTCGCTACCTTTCGCCAGTCTTCGATTGTAGCGAAGCCTCGTGGCTGTAAAGTGATTCCTGCCTACCAGATCGTCTTCAAAGTGTGAAGATCAACTACTTATCGCATTTAACTAGCTTTCGGATGCCTTCGATTCTAGTTAACGTAACCACGTCGCTAACTTTCAGCAGTCTTCGATTGTAGCGAAGCCTCGCGGCTGTAAAGTGATTCCTGCCTTCGTCTTCAAAGTGTGAAGATAAACTACTTATCGTATTTAACTAGCTTTCGGGTGCCTTCGATTCTAGTTAACGTAACCACGTCGCTACCTTTCGGCAGTCTTCGATTGTAGCGAAGCCTCGTGGCTGTAAAGTGATTCCTGCCTACCAGATCGTCTTCAAAGTGTGAAGATCAACTACTTATCGTATTTAACTAGCTTTCGGGTGCCTTCGATTCTAGTTAACGTAACCACGTCACTTCGTTTCGGCAGTCTTCGATTGTAGCGAAGCCTCGCGGCTGTAAAGTGATTCCTGCCTACCAGATCGTCTTCAAAGTGTGAAGATCAACGACTTATCGCATTTAACTAGCTTTCGGGTGCCTTCGATTCTAGTTAACGTAACCACGTCGCTACCTTTCGGCAGTCTTCGATTGTAGCGAAGCCTCGCGGCTGTAAAGTGATTCCTGCCTTCGTCTTCAAAGTGTGAAGATCAACTACTTATCGCTTTTAACCAGCTTTCGGATGCCTTCGATTCTAGTTAACGTAACCACGTCGCTACCTTTCGGCAGTCTTCGATTGTAGCGAAGCCTAGCGGCTGTAAAGTGATTCCTGCCTACCAGATCGTTTTCAAAGTGTGAAAATCAACTACTTATCGCATTTAACTAGCTTTCGGGTGCCTTCGATTCTAGTTAACGTAACCACGTCGCTACCTTTCGGCAGTCTTCGATTGTAGCGAAGCCTCGCGGCTGTAAAGTGATTCCTGCCTTCGTCTTCAAAGTGTGAAGATCAACTACTTATCGCTTTTAACTAGCTTTCGGATGCCTTCGATTCAAGTTAACGTAACCACGTCGCTCACTTTCGGCAGTCTTCGATTGTAGCGAAGCCTCGCGCTGTAAAGTGATTCCTGCCTTCGTCTTCAAAGTGTGAAGATCAACTACTTATCGCTTTTAACTAGCTTTCGGATGCCTTCGATTCTAGTTAACGTAACCACGTCGCTTCCTTTCGGCAGTCTTCGATTGTAGCGAAGCCTCGCGGCTGTAAAGTGATTCCTGCCTACCAGATCGTCTTCAAAGTGTGAAGATCAACTACTTATCGCTTTTAACTATCTTTCGGGTGCCTTCGATTCTAGTTAACGTAACCACGTTGCTACCTTTCGGCAGTCTTCGATTGTAGCGAAGCCTCGCGGCTGTAAAGTGATTCCTGCCTTCGTCTTTAAAGTGTGAAGATCAACTACTTATCGCTTTTAACTAGCTTTCGGGTGCCTTCGATTCTTGTTAACGTAACCACGTCGCTACCTTTCGGCAGTCTTCGATTGTAGCGAAGCCTCGCGCCTGTAAAGTGATTCCTGCCTTCGTCTTCAAGGTGTGAAGATCAACTACTTATCGCTTTTAACCAGCTTTCGGATGCCTTCGATTCTAGCTAACGTAACCACGTCGCTACCTTACGGCAGTCTTGGATTGTTGCGAAGGCTCGCGGCTGTAAAGTGATTCCTGCCTACCAGATCGTCTTCAAAGTGTGAAGATCAACTACTTATCGTATTTAACTAGCTTTCGGGTGCCTTCGATTCTAGTTAACGTAACCACGTCGCTACCTTTCGCCAGTCTTCGATTGTAGCGAAGCCTCGTGGCTGTAAAGTGATTCCTGCCTACCAGATCGTCTTCAAAGTGTGAAGATCAACTACTTATCGTATTTAACTAGCTTTCGGGTGCCTTCGATTCTTGTTAACGTAACCACGTCGCTACCTTTCGGCAGTCTTCGATTATAGCGAAGCCTCGCGGCTGTAAAGTGATTCCTGCCGTCGTCTTCAAAGTGTGAAGATCAACTACTTATCGCTTTTAACCAGCTTTCGGGTGCCTTCGATTCTAGTTAACGTAACCACGTCGCTACCTTTCGGCAGTCTTCGATTGTAGCGAAGCCTCGCGGCTGTAAAGTGATTCCTGCCTACCAGATCGTCTTCAAAGTGTGAAGATCAACTACTTATCGCTTTTAACTAGCTTTCGAATGCCTTCGATTCTAGTTAACGTAACCACGTCGCTTCCTTTCGGCAGTCTTCGATTGTAGCGAAGCCTCGCGGCTGTAAAGTGATTCCTGCCTACCAGATCGTCTTCAAAGTGTGAAGATCAACTACTTATCGCATTTAACTAGCTTTCGGATGCCTTCGATTCTAGTTAACGTAACCACGTCGCTACCTTTCGGCAGTCTTCGATTGTAGCGAAGCCTCGCGGCTGTAAAGTGATTCCTGCCTTCGTCTTCAAAGTGTGAAGATCAACTACTTATCGCTTTTAACTAGCTTTCGGATGCCTTCGATTCAAGTTAACGTAACCACGTCGCTCACTTTCGGCAGTCTTCGATTGTAGCGAAGCCTCGCGCTGTAAAGTGATTCCTGCCTTCGTCTTCAAAGTGTGAAGATCAACTACTTATCGCTTTTAACTAGCTTTCGGATGCCTTCGATTCTAGTTAACGTAACCACGTCGCTTCCTTTCGGCAGTCTTCGATTGTAGCGAAGCCTTGCGGCTGTAAAGTGATTCCTGCCTTCGTCTTCAAAGTGTGAAGATCAACAACTTATCGCTTTTAACTAGCTTTCGGATGCCTTCGATTCTAGTTAACGTAACCACGTCGCTACCTTTCGGCAGTCTTCGATTGTAGCGAAGCCTCGCGGCTGTAAACTGATTCCTGCCTACCAGATCGTCTTCAAAGTGTGAAGATCAACTACTTATCGTATTTAACTAGCTTTCGGGTGCCTTCGATTCTAGTTAACGTAACCACGTCGCTACCTTTCGCCAGTCTTCGATTGTAGCGAAGCCTCGTGGCTGTAAAGTGATTCCTGCCTACCAGATCGTCTTCAAAGTGTGAAGATCAACTACTTATCGTATTTAACTAGCTTTCGGGTGCCTTCGATTCTTGTTAACGTAACCACGTCGCTACCTTTCGGCAGTCTTCGATTGTAGCGAAGCCTCGCGGCTGTAAAGTGATTCCTGCCTTCGTCTTCAAAGTGTGAAGATCAACTACTTATCGCTTTTAACCAGCTTTCGGATGCCTTCGATTCTAGTTAACGTAACCACGTCGCTACCTTTCGGCAGTCTTCGATTGTAGCGAAGCCTCGCGGCTGTAAAGTGATTCCTGCCTACCAGATCGTTTTCAAAGTGTGAAGATCAACTACTTATCGCATTTAACTAGCTTTCGGGTGCCTTCGATTCTAGTTAACGTAACCTCGTCGCTACCTTTCGGCAGTCTTGGATTGTAGCGAAGCCTCGCGGCTGTAAAGTGATTCCTGCCTTCGTCTTCAAAGTGTGAAGATCAACTACTTATCGCTTTTAACTAGCTTTCGAATGCCTTCGATTCTAGTTAACGTAACCACGTCGCTTCCTTTCGGCAGTCTTCGATTGTAGCGAAGCCTCGTGGCTGTAAAGTGATTCCTGCCTACTAGATCGTCTTCAAAGTGTGAAGATCAACTACTTATCGTATTTAACTAGCTTTCGGGTGCCTTCGATTCTAGTTAACGTAACCACGTCGCTACCTTTCGGCAGGCTTCGATTGTAGCGAAGCCTCGCGGCTGTAAAGTGATTCCTGCCTTCGTCTTCCAAGTGTGAAGATCAACTACTAATCGCTTTTAACTAGCTTTCGGATGCCTTCGATTCTAGTTAACGTAACCACGTCGCTACCTTTCGGCAGTCTTCGATTGTAGCGAAGCCTCGCGGCTGTAAAGTGATTCCTGCCTTCGTCTTCAAAGTGTGAAGATCAACTACTAATCGCTTTTAACTAGCTTTCGGATGCCTTCGATTCTAGTTAACGTAACCACGTCGCTACCTTTCGCCAGTCTTCGATTGTAGCGAAGCCTCGCGGCTGTAAAGTGATTCCTGCCTACCAGATCGTCTTCAAAGTGTGAAGATCAACTACTTATCGCATTTAACTAGCTTTCGGGTGCCTTCGATTCTAGTTAACGTAACCACGTCGTTACCTTTCGGCAGTCTTCGATTGTAGCGAAGCCTCGCGGCTGTAAAGTGATTCCTGCCTTCGTCTTCAAAGTGTGTAGATTAACTACTTATCGTATTTAACTATCTTTCGGGTGCCTTCGATTCTAGTTAACGTAACAACGTCGCTACCTTTCGGCAGTCTTCGATTGTAGCGAAGCCTCGCGGCTGTAAAGTGATTCCTGCCTTCGTCTTCAAAGTGTGAAGATCAACAACTTATCGCTTTTAACTAGCTTTCGGATGCCTTCGATTCTAGTTAACGTAACCACGTCGCTACCTTTCGCCAGTCTTCGATTGTAGCGAAGCCTCGTGGCTGTAAAGTGATTCCTGCCTACCAGATCGTCTTCAAAGTGTGAAGATCAACTACTTATCGTATTTAACTAGCTTTCGGGTGCCTTCGATTCTTGTTAACGTAACCACGTCGCTACCTTTCGGCAGTCTTCGATTGTAGCGAAGCCTCGCGGCTGTAAAGTGATTCCTGCCTACCAGATCGTTTTCAAAGTGTGTAGATAAACTACTTATCGTATTTAACTATCTTTCGGGTGCCTTCGATTCTAGTTAACGTAACCACGTCGCTTCCTTTCGGCAGTCTTCGATTGTAGCGAAGCCTCGTGGCTGTAAAGTGATTCCTGCCTACTAGATCGTCTTCAAAGTGTGAAGATCAACTACTTATCGTATTTAACTAGCTTTCGGGTGCCTTCGATTCTAGTTAACGTAACCACGTCGCTACCTTTCGGCAGGCTTCGATTGTAGCGAAGCCTCGCGGCTGTAAAGTGATTCCTGCCTTCGTCTTCCAAGTGTGAAGATCAACTACTAATAGCTTTTAACTAGCTTTCGGATGCCTTCGATTCTAGTTAACGTAACCACGTCGCTACCTTTCGGCAGTCTTCGATTGTAGCGAAGCCTTGCGGCTGTAAAGTGATTCCTGCCTTCGTCTTCAAAGTGTGAAGATCAACTACTAATCGCTTTTAACTAGCTTTCGGATGCCTTCGATTCTAGTTAACGTAACCACGTCGCTACCTTTCGCCAGTCTTCGATTGTAGCGAAGCCTCGTGGCTGTAAAGTGATTCCTGCCTACCAGATCGTCTTCAAAGTGTGAAGATCAACTACTTATCGTATTTAACTAGCTTTCGGGTGCCTTCGATTCTAGTTAACGTAACCACGTCGTTACCTTTCGGCAGTCTTCGATTGTAGCGAAGCCTCGCGGCTGTAAAGTGATTCCTGCCTACCAGATCGTCTTCAAAGTGTGAAGATCAACTACTTATCGCATTTAACTAGCTTTCGGATGCCTTCGATTCTAGTTAACGTAACCACGTCGCTAACTTTCAGCAGTCTTCGATTGTAGCGAAGCCTCGCGGCTGTAAAGTGATTCCTGCCTTCGTCTTCAAAGTGTGTAGATAAACTACTTATCGTATTTAACTATCTTTCGGGTGCCTTCGATTCTAGTTAACGTAACAACGTCGCTACCTTTCGGCAGTCTTCGATTGTAGCGAAGCCTCGTGGCTGTAAAGTGATTCCTGCCTACTAGATCGTCTTCAAAGTGTGATGATCAACTACTTATCGCTTTTAACTAGCTTTCGAATGCCTTCGATTCTAGTTAACGTAACCACGTCGCTTCCTTTCGGCAGTCTTCGATTGTAGCGAATCCTCGCGGCTGTAAAGTGATTCCTGCCTTCGTCTTCAAAGTGTGAAGATCAACAACTTATCGCTTTTAACTAACTTTCGGATGCCTTCGATTCTAGTTAACGTAACCACGTCGCTACCTTTCGGCAGTCTTCGATTGTAGCGAAGCCTCGCGGCTGTAAAGTGATTCCTGCCTACCAGATCGTCTTCAAAGTGTGAAGATCAACTACTTATCGCATTTAACTAGCTTTCGGATGCCTTCGATTCTAGTTAACGTAACCACGTCGCTAACTTTCAGCAGTCTTCGATTGTAGCGAAGCCTCGCGGCGGTAAAGTGATTCCTGCCTTCGTCTTCAAAGTGTGAAGATAAACTACTTATCGTATTTAACTATCTTTCGGGTGCCTTCGATTCTAGTTAACGTAACCACGTCGCTACCTTTCGGCAGTCTTCGATTGTAGCGAAGCCTCGTGGCTGTAAAGTGATTCCTGCCTACTAGATCGTCTTCAAAGTGTGAAGATCAACTACTTATCGTATTTAACTAGCTTTCGGGTGCCTTCGATTCTAGTTAACGTAACCACGTCGCTACCTTTCGGCAGGCTTCGATTGTAGCGAAGCCTCGCGGCTGTAAAGTGATTCCTGCCTTCGTCTTCCAAGTGTGAAGATCAACTACTAATCGCTTTTAACTAGCTTTCGGATGCCTTCGATTCTAGTTAACGTAACCACGTCGCTACCTTTCGGCAGTCTTCGATTGTAGCGAAGCCTCGCGGCTGTAAAGTGATTCCTGCCTTCGTCTTCAAAGTGTGAAGATCAACTACTAATCGCTTTTAACTAGCTTTCGGATGCCTTCGATTCTAGTTAACGTAACCACGTCGCTACCTTTCGCCAGTCTTCGATTGTAGCGAAGCCTCGTGGCTGTAAAGTGATTCCTGCCTACCAGATCGTCTTCAAAGTGTGAAGATCAACTACTTATCGTATTTAACTAGCTTTCGGGTGCCTTCGATTCTTGTTAACGTAACCACGTCACTACCTTTCGGCAGTCTTCGATTGTAGCGAAGCCTCGCGGCTGTAAAGTGATTCCTGCCTTCGTCTTCAAAGTGTGAAGATCAACTACTTATCGCTTTTAACCAGCTTTCGGATGACTTCGATTCTAGTTAACGTAACCACGTCGCTACCTTTCGGCAGTCTTCGATTGTAGCGAAGCCTAGCGGCTGTAAAGTGATTCCTGCCTACCAGATCGTTTTCAAAGTGTGAAGATCAACTACTTATCGCATTTAACTAGCTTTCGGGTGCCTTCGATTCTAGTTAACGTAACCACGTCGCTACCTTTCGGCAGTCTTCGATTGTAGCGAAGCCTCGCGGCTGTAAAGTGATTCCTGCCTTCGTCTTCAAAGTGTGAAGATCAACTACTTATCGCTTTTAACTAGCTTTCGGATGCCTTCGATTCAAGTTAACGTAACCACGTCGCTCACTTTCGGCAGTCTTCGATTGTAGCGAAGCCTCGCGGCTGTAAAGTGATTCCTGCCTTCGTCTTCAAAGTGTGAAGATCAACTACTTATCGCTTTTAACTAGCTTTCGGATGCCTTCGATTCTAGTTAACGTAACCACGTCGCTTCCTTTCGGCAGTCTTCGATTGTAGCGAATCCTCGCGGCTGTAAAGTGATTCCTGCCTTCGTCTTCAAAGTGTGAAGATCAACTACTTATCGCTTTTAACCAGCTTTCGGATGCCTTCGATTCTAGTTAACGTAACCACGTCGCTACCTTTCGGCAGTCTTCGATTGTAGCGAAGCCTCGCGGCTGTAAAGTGATTCCTGCCTACCAGATCGTTTTCAAAGTGTGAAGATCAACTACTTATCGCATTTAACTAGCTTTCGGGTGCCTTCGATTCTAGTTAACGTAACCACGTCGCTACCTTTCGGCAGTCTTCGATTGTAGCGAAGCCTCGCGGCTGTAAAGTGATTCCTGCCTTCGTCTTCAAAGTGTGAAGATCAACTACTTATCGCTTTTAACTAGCTTTCGGATGCCTTCGATTCTAGTTAACGTAACCACGTCGCTCACTTTCGGCAGTCTTCGATTGTAGCGAAGCCTCGCGGCTGTAAAGTGATTCCTGCCTTCGTCTTCCAAGTGTGAAGATCAACTACTAATCGCTTTTAACTAGCTTTCGGATGCCTTCGATTCTAGTTAACGTAACCACGTCGCTACCTTTCGGCAGTCTTCGATTGTAGCGAAGCCTCGCGGCTGTAAAGTGATTCCTGCCTTCGTCTTCAAAGTGTGAAGATCAACTACTAATCGCTTTTAACTAGCTTTCGGATGCCTTCGATTCTAGTTAACGTAACCACGTCGCTACCTTTCGCCAGTCTTCGATTGTAGCGAAGCCTCGTGGCTGTAAAGTGATTCCTGCCTTCGTCTTCAAAGTGTGAAGATCAACTACTTATCGCTTTTAACCAGCTTTCGGATGCCTTCGATTCTAGTTAACGTAACCACGTCGCTACCTTTCGGCAGTCTTCGATTGTAGCGAAGCCTCGCGGCTGTAAAGTGATTCCTGCCTACCAGATCGTTTTCAAAGTGTGAAGATCAACTACTTATCGCATTTAACTAGCTTTCGGGTGCCTTCGATTCTAGTTAACGTAACCACGTCGCTACCTTTCGGCAGTCTTCGATTGTAGCGAAGCCTCGCGGCTGTAAAGTGATTCCTGCCTTCGTCTTCAAAGTGTGAAGATCAACTACTTATCGCTTTTAACTAGCTTTCGGATGCCTTCGATTCTAGTTAACGTAACCACGTCGCTCACTTTCGGCAGTCTTCGATTGTAGCGAAGCCTCGCGGCTGTAAAGTGATTCCTGCCTTCGTCTTCCAAGTGTGAAGATCAACTACTAATCGCTTTTAACTAGCTTTCGGATGCCTTCGATTCTAGTTAACGTAACCACGTCGCTACCTTTCGGCAGTCTTCGATTGTAGCGAAGCCTCGCGGCTGTAAAGTGATTCCTGCCTTCGTCTTCAAAGTGTGAAGATCAACTACTAATCGCTTTTAACTAGCTTTCGGATGCCTTCGATTCTAGTTAACGTAACCACGTCGCTACCTTTCGCCAGTCTTCGATTGTAGCGAAGCCTCGTGGCTGTAAAGTGATTCCTGCCTACCAGATCGTCTTCAAAGTGTGAAGATCAACTACTTATCGTATTTAACTAGCTTTCGGGTGCCTTCGATTCTTGTTAACGTAACCACGTCACTACCTTTCGGCAGTCTTCGATTGTAGCGAAGCCTCGCGGCTGTAAAGTGATTCCTGCCTTCGTCTTCAAAGTGTGAAGATCAACTACTTATCGCTTTTAACCAGCTTTCGGATGACTTCGATTCTAGTTAACGTAACCACGTCGCTACCTTTCGGCAGTCTTCGATTGTAGCGAAGCCTAGCGGCTGTAAAGTGATTCCTGCCTACCAGATCGTTTTCAAAGTGTGAAGATCAACTACTTATCGCATTTAACTAGCTTTCGGGTGCCTTCGATTCTAGTTTACGTAACCACGTCGCTACCTTTCGGCAGTCTTCGATTGTAGCGAAGCCTCGCGGCTGTAAAGTGATTCCTGCCTTCGTCTTCAAAGTGTGAAGATCAACTACTTATCGCTTTTAACTAGCTTTCGGATGCCTTCGATTCAAGTTAACGTAACCACGTCGCTCACTTTCGGCAGTCTTCGATTGTAGCGAAGCCTCGCGGCTGTAAAGTGATTCCTGCCTTCGTCTTCAAAGTGTGAAGATCAACTACTTATCGCTTTTAACTAGCTTTCGGATGCCTTCGATTCTAGTTAACGTAACCACGTCGCTTCCTTTCGGCAGTCTTCGATTGTAGCGAATCCTCGCGGCTGTAAAGTGATTCCTGCCTTCGTCTTCAAAGTGTGAAGATCAACTACTTATCGCTTTTAACCAGCTTTCGGATGCCTTCGATTCTAGTTAACGTAACCACGTCGCTACCTTTCGGCAGTCTTCGATTGTAGCGAAGCCTCGCGGCTGTAAAGTGATTCCTGCCTACCAGATCGTTTTCAAAGTGTGAAGATCAACTACTTATCGCATTTAACTAGCTTTCGGGTGCCTTCGATTCTAGTTAACGTAACCACGTCGCTACCTTTCGGCAGTCTTCGATTGTAGCGAAGCCTCGCGGCTGTAAAGTGATTCCTGCCTTCGTCTTCAAAGTGTGAAGATCAACTACTTATCGCTTTTAACTAGCTTTCGGATGCCTTCGATTCTAGTTAACGTAACCACGTCGCTCACTTTCGGCAGTCTTCGATTGTAGCGAAGCCTCGCGGCTGTAAAGTGATTCCTGCCTTCGTCTTCAAAGTGTGAAGATCAACTACTTATCGCTTTTAACTAGCTTTCGAATGCCTTCGATTCTAGTTAACGTAACCACGTCGCTTCCTTTCGGCAGTCTTCGATTGTAGCGAAGCCTCGTGGCTGTAAAGTGATTCCTGCCTACTAGATCGTCTTCAAAGTGTGAAGATCAACTACTTATCGTATTTAACTAGCTTTCGGGTGCCTTCGATTCTAGTTAACGTAACCACGTCGCTACCTTTCGGCAGGCTTCGATTGTAGCGAAGCCTCGCGGCTGTAAAGTGATTCCTGCCTTCGTCTTCCAAGTGTGAAGATCAACTACTAATCGCTTTTAACTAGCTTTCGGGTGCCTTCGATTCTAGTTAACGTAACCACGTCACTTCCTTTCGGCAGTCTTCGATTGAAGCGAAGCCTCGCGGCTGTAAAGTGATTCCTGCCTTCGTCTTCAAAGTGTGAAGATCAACTACTTATCGCTTTTAACTAGCTTTCGGATGCCTTCGATTCTAGTTAACGTAACCACGTCGCTACCTTTCGGCAGTCTTCGCTTGTAGCGAAGCCTCGCGGCTGTAAAGTGATTCCTGCCTACGAGATCGTAACCTGTACAATATTACGTTTCAAGCAGAAACTACATTCGTCCAAGATGAAAAATAACTAGCTTTCGGTTGACTAATGATTCTAGTTATTGGCAACTGTACCTTTCCTTTTTCGATTGTGGTGAAGCCTGGCAGGATTTAAGTGATTTACAAACTATACGAAGCTTCCAGTTTTAAGTGGAAGCTGAAATCGACCAAGTAGAGAAACTACTAACTTTTGGTGGCGTACGGTACTAGTAATCCACTGCATCGCAGATATATTAACGTACAATTGGAAACTGGTTTCGTGAAAGCATGGCTTGAACCAGGTCGCTTATGAAGTCTAAACATTGTTTAAATTTTTTATTGAAGTATCAAATTGCGTCTTACATTATTGATACCTCGGTATCAATCACTAATTTATTTTTTGTGTTAGCAACATATATTTTTAACGTGTTCATTTATCATTATTTATTTTTATTTTTTGCGAATTTGTATTATTGATAGCAATTGCACTAAAATCGACTAGACGTAATATTCCCATTAATAACAGAGCTATTGAGGGATAAAAACTAATTTTTCACGTGAAGCAAGTCGCCATTTCAGGGTATAAACTGCAGATAATTTAAACTCAATAATTTAAGGTAGAAATTCCCGCTCAAACACGTATTTAAAAAATTATTTAAATATTACAACATTATAAAGCAACCTTTTTTAAGAATTAAAGTTTTCGTTGATTTGTATTTTGCTTTATTTTTTTAACAGTAAATAGTAAAATTAGCTAATATTAATTAAACAATAGAGCTATACAATATATACATTAATTCGGTATGGCGCGGTTGGCTTTTTCCTAAAACGTCCGAAAGAGACGTTAACGCCGGGTTGGCCATTTCTTGAAACGTCCAAAAAGGAGTAAAAACGTATCTGACTGGCGTGAAATATAATAAGTAATAAAAATTACTTTAATTTCGCGATATTAACTCGGTATGTCGCGGATAGCTTTTTCCTAAAACGTCCGAAGGAGACGTTAACGCCGGGTTGGCCATTTCTTGAAATGTCAAAACGCGGTTGGCTAAAACAATATTCATCAATAACATTTCTTATATAAAATTCAATGTGAATCAACAATATTTAAAATATTAATTATAATTTAAACGTATAATTTTACTAAAACATTGTGCTAAATACGTTTTTATTGCAATTTATAACTATATAATATAGGATAGATATATCCAACACTTTAAACTTATTTCCTCCGTCGCGAGTTCTACCGTATCTCAGAGATGTTTATGTTGTAAACCATTTCGGCGAATGGACGTCGTTGGCTTTTTCCTAATACGACGGAAAGACTCGTAAACACCGCCGCGTTGGCCATATCTTCATTGTCGAAAAAGAATTAAAAACGTATTTGACCGGCGTGAAATATAATTAGTATTAAATTAATTACCTTAATTTCGTGATATTAACTCGGTAATGCGCGGTTGGCTTTTTCCTTAAACGTCCAAAAGAGACATAAACACCGGGTTGGCCATTTCTTGAAACGTCCAAAAAGGAGTAAAAACGTATCTGACTGGCGTGAAATATAATAAGTAATAAAAAATTACCTTAATTTCGTGATATTAACTCGGTATTGCGCGGTTGGCTCTTTCCTATAACGCCCGAAAGAGACGTAAACCTCGGGTGGGTCATTTCTCTACTAAAAGGCCAACTGGAGGGAAAAGAGGTACAAGAATGTTTTTGAAATATGGATAATTTAAATGAATTTATAATGAAAAACATTTAAATGTCGCGTGAAAATCATGTAGAAACGAAGTTTCCAAAGTTGGCCAAGTTCCCACATACCTTAGCTATTTAGTGGGCCAACTTGGCTAGTTGGCCTTTTAGTATTTTTTAAAGTTCATTTTGGACCTGTACATATTTCAATTTAACTTTTTAAGTTTATTATTCATTACTCTCTCTGAACGGTTCGCCTAAAGCTATTTTTCATACTGTGATATTTTATATATTGAATTTGGAATTCCAAAAGTAAGATTTGCGTTGAATTCTCCGAATGTTAGTGAAGGTTCGCTGTTTTTAAAGTTCATTTTGGACCTGTACATGTTTCAATTTAACTCTTTAAGTTTATTATTCATTACTCTCACTGAACGGTTCGCCTAAAGCTTTATTTCATACTGTGATATTTTATATATTTAATTTGGAATTCCAAAAGTAAGATTAGCGTTGAATTCTCCGAATGTTAGGGAAGGTTCGCTGTTTTTAAAGTTCATTTTGAACCTGTACATGTTTCAATTTAACTTTTTAAGTTTATTATTCATTACTCTCACTGAACGGTTCGCCTAAAGCTTTATTTCATACTGTGATATTTTATATATTGTGTAACGGTTCGGCCGACCTCTGCCAGATGTCGCCCCTCCCGCTACATGCTCGCTCACTTTTTTTAAACGTAATGACGTCACAAGACGGCGCGTCAAATTAATATAAAAGAGGACAATACACGCGGTAGTAGTTGGTATTGTTAGAGTGGTGCTCTTATAGTAATTTTCAGTTCAGAGAAGAGACGAGACGAGACAATTGAAATAAGTTACGAGTTAGTCAAATTAATTTACGTTTCAAGGAGCGATGTTCTGTTATCTAAAAATGGACGGACTTGATTTTATTGTAAGTTGATTTTTCCATTAAATATTATTTTCAATATTGTAACCCTGAGTTCTCGTTACTTACGATTAAGCCTAGTCTAATATCTTCGAGCCTGACTTTAGTAATTAAATGTAAACTGAAGGCTTCGTAAATCCCGTTAAATATTTGTAATAGGGATTGAAGCCGGTTACATTTTGGCACCCGAACTGGGGCTCGAAGTTATTATTCTATTTGGCTGTAAGTTAACCAGGGATTGGAATGGATTTGAATGACTTTGCTCAAATGTTAGCGGCAGCGTTACAGGCGAGCCGAGGACCGCCTGAGCCGCCGAAAGACCTAACATTTAGCGGTAAGCGTCACGAGAACGCACCCGAATTTCTTATGTCCTTACACGATTTTAAAATTTATAAAGGATTGTTAGACCACGCGATAATGCGAATGTTACCTTTAGTATTAAAAGATCGGGCCTTGGCGTGGTACCGCCAAATTAATGGTACTTTAGAGGGAACAACGTGGGCGCAATTTCAAGGCATATTTCGGGATTATTTTTTCCCTTCTGAACAAGAAGAGAATAGCATTATTGACATGCTACAATCGGTTCAAGGGCCTAATGAAACAATTGATAACTTTTTCGGAAGAATTATTAAAGTAAATCAACAATTGTCACATCCACAATCGGATGTAGCCTTAATGGCGATCTTAAAACGAAATATACGCCCTGAAATTAGACTTCAAATTGTAACAACCTCTATTCATAGTTTGGCTTCCTTACAAGTAAAATGTAACTTAATAGAGTCAGCATTACAAGGGGTAAACCCACGAAACTTTCCCAATAAATATGATTCGAAACCGAGTCATCATAGCCCACATTCTCAGAATTCGTATCGTCCGCATAACCAAAAGCCGCGCAACGATCAGCGTAATTCCAATTCGCGTAGCGAAAAATATAATCAAAAATCGTCTACAGGAGCGACAGCTCCAAGTTAAAACGACGTATCTTCCAAAACGGGACCACAAGGTAACAACTCGAAAGTACGATGTTATAATTGTAACGGCATCGGACATATTTCGACAAAATGTCCATCACCCTCAAACTCAAGCGGGGAGCGCAAAAACGGGTACCGCGCCCCCGACAAAAATCAAACAAACCCGAAAAGATTTTAGGTGCTTTTAAGAAGAAATCGGTTGAGCCCCCTATAGCAATTAAGGTCGATTTTTTATACGGTTCTCGCATTGCTCGTCTAGATTCAGGGGCAGACGCCTCGCTTATGAGTTTAGAGCAATGGCGAGAACTTCAAGAAAAATTAGGCAATAAATTAGATTTTCCCACTCAGGATGAGGTTGAATGTATCATATTAGGAGATGGTAAATATACGTTTACTAAGGGCTCGGCAGTAGTGTCGTTTTCCATAAAAGGAAGACACTACGAGCATGAATTTTTAATCGTGCCATCTCTTCTATGCGATTTCATCCTGGGTCGTGATTTTTTACAAACAGTCTCCGCTGTTATAGATTTCGGTCGAGGTATGTGTACCCTCGGAAATCAGGAGATTGTTTTTGAAAAAAATAAAGTGCAAAAGGGGCCGCCACCTTTAGTTATAGAGGATATTAAAAAAGCAGTCAACCAAAGTCATCTGCCATACTCCCGCCGTATGGAATTAAAAGCCCTCTTATTAAGATTTCCCGAAGTATTTTCTCGAAAAGAAGGAAAAACGAGTCTCGTTTATCATGAGATACACACAGACGACGCGCCTCCAGTTTCTAGTCGACCATACAGGGTTAGTGAAGAAAAACGACGTGAAATTGAAAGGCAAATTCAACAAATGTTGAAAGACCACGTCATAAAACCCTCGACTAGTCCCTGGGCGTCGCCCGTCGTGTTAGTATATCAGAAAAACGGTAAAATTCGATTTTGTGTCGATTACCGCAAATTAAATAAGATCACGAGAAAAGACCCGTATCCCCTTCCGAGAATCGAAGAAATGCTTAGCCGAATGAAAAAAGGTAAATTTATAACCGCATTAGACTTGCGATCAGGTTATTGGCAAATCGAAATGCACCCAGATAGCGCGCCGAAAACAGCTTTTATCACGGAGTCCGGTAAATACCAATTCAACGTAATGGCGTTTGGGCTCACAAACGCGCCATCGTCATTCCAGCGGTTGGTGGACGAACTATTCCGTGATGGCGCTCAGTTTGATATATGTGTCTATCTGGATGACATTCTCGTAGTTTCCGATGTCTGGGATCAACATCAAATAAATTTAGAATATGTATTAGCACAATTAAGAAATGCCGGTTTAACTTTAAAAATTGAAAAATGCGATTTTGCAAGAACCGAAGCTAAAATACTGGGACATATAGTTAACGAGACGGGAATCCACATAGATAAATCTAGATTCGAAGCCATCGAAAAATTTCCCGCACCTCGTAACGTAAAACAAGTTCAGCGTTTTCTCGGTCTTACGGGCTGGCATTCACGTTTTATTCCGAATTACTCGATTTTAGCCGAACCACTGAATAAGCTAAAACGAAAAAATATTCCTTTCCAATGGGGACCCGAACAGCAACGCTCATTTGAATCGTTAAAAGACGCGATATATCGCGCTGGCCCACTCTCGACTTATAGGTCAGGAAGTCCGTGCATATTGACCACGGACGCTTCTGACCTGGGAGTGGCCGCGATGCTAAGTCAGATTCAAGACGGCGTTGAGGTCCCGTTGGCATACGCGAGCAGGCTTTTAAGCGCTGCCGAATCGCGTTACACAACAATGGAAAAGGAATGTTTGGCTATTCATTGGGGTGTCAAAAATTTCGATGTTTTTTGGAAAGTCTACCGTTTACTGTGGTGACGGATCACAAGTCACTACTGTGGTTATATAACGTGAAGGAGCCGAATGCACGCCTAGTAAGATGGGCTATGTTTTTACAGTCATTTCAATTTAAAATTGTTTATAAAAAAAGAGTAGAAAACCTTGTAGCGGATGCGCTTTCTCGCGCGCCGATCGGTCTGGCAGCCATGGAGCTGCGAAATGTCAATCCCGACAATCAGGGGGATAATATAATATTACCTCCCCCTCCTCACGCTATGTTCAATGTGTTTGACTTATCAGACGTCAAAACCGCTCAATTTGAGGACGCGGAAACTAAGGAAATTATGGATAAGTTAGCAGAGGGAAATGAGAAATTGGGAAGACTTTTCGAAGTCATAAATGGCGTGCTATACCGTAAGCCGTGGGGAACGTTACCCCGAAAAATTTATCTACCGCTACGTTTTCGGAAAGAAACTCTCCGGTTATTACATGACCATCCAACGTCCGCACATAGAGGACGCGATAAGACCTTAGCCAAGGTACGCTTTCGGTATTTCTGGCCCAAAATGAGGCAGGACGTGCAACATTATGTACGTGGCTGTCTTGTTTGTCAACAATATAAAAGTAAGAATCGAAAAACTCCAGGTTTAATGATGGCCACTGAAACAACGGGTCCCTGGGACATGGTAGGGGTCGATATTTTAGGGCCCTTACCGATGACTGTCCGACGTAACAGGTTCCTCATTGTTTTCGTGGACTATTTTACGAAATTCGTGGAGTTGGTTCCGGTGAAACGTATCACAGCGGAAATATGCTGCGATGCGTTCACAAAGCTTGTATTGCGTTGGGGTTGTCCAAAACGTATCTTTAGCGACCAAGGCCGACAGTTTGTATCCACTCTATGGGACGGTACTTGTAAACTTTTGAAAGTCAAAATGAAAACTACTAGTGGGTATCATCCCCAGAGCAATATAGTAGAGCGGTTGAATCGCGTGATTGGTGAAATGATCTCCATGTATGTCGGAAATGAACATCGACGATGGGATCAGTCCTTGGAATTCTTGCAATTCGCCATTAATTCGGCACCGCAAGACACAACCATCCATTCGCCATATTATTTAAATATGGGCCGTGAACCGCGCTTGCCCTGGAATTCCCTGGACAACGAAGACGATCCCCCGGAAATCATTCACCACGAACGTTCTTTTAAGCAACTTCATGATGACCTCGAAAGAACCAAGATGTACATGAGAAGAGCACAGGAACATCAAAAGAAGTACTACGATCAACGACGTGAGGACATGGAGCTTCCAGTGGGTACACTCGTGTGGCTGGAGACACACAACCTTTCCCAGGGTGCGACATATCATGCCGCGAAATCAAGTCCGAAATGGGAAGGGCCATAGCGTGTCATCCGACAAGTCACTCCACTCGT
The DNA here is from genome assembly GCF_980474605.1 of Leiobunum rupestre. Classification (NCBI taxonomy): domain Eukaryota; kingdom Metazoa; phylum Arthropoda; class Arachnida; order Opiliones; family Sclerosomatidae; genus Leiobunum; species Leiobunum rupestre. The sequence goes on along the minus strand of NC_143391.1, from coordinate 56,600,026 downwards.
GTACGAATTGGAAGACGCCTTGACTAACGTCAACAGAGGTCTCAAACACATCAGCCAGTTGAAATTGTATTCGACCAATTTCGATGTTATCATTCCTGATGAGGCTGACAACGCCGCTGATGAGCCTCAACCTTCTGGTTCCGTACAATCAACTCATGTTCCAGTTGCACAAGACGTCGACGCCGAGGTTGACGACTCTATGGCCGAACAGGATGACACCTGGGAACCGTCTTCAATCCTAGAGGGTCCGACAACTTCAGAAGAAACAGGCATCAGTGACGTCGCGGCAAGACCATCAGCATCTTCGGACAGTGAATCCGACTCAGAGTCGTCTTCATCTCTGCCCGGAGACCGTGATGATCCAACACCAGAGGTCGATATTCCGCAGGGCGATACAAGATGGTTAAATCCCCTGACTCTGGGTTGGATTCGGGAACTGTGTTACCGAAAAACGGTGACTACAAAAGGGCCGGTATTGGATATTTATTATTATCCGCCCTTACACCCGAATTGCCGCCTGCGATCACTAGCAGACGTCGATCGATATTTACGGACTAACAAACTAACCAGTCTCGAAAAATCGGACTTTTCATTTACCCGAGAGGCCGTATCGAAACCTCCCTGGGAGAGGATACGAAAGGCCGGGAGTAAAATATAATGAATTGTCTACAACATAATTTTTTTCTCTCTAGGGCCTATGCGCTACACATGAAGTGCTAGCCTACTGCCACGAAAAATCAAGGGACAGAGAGATGATTATCCCAGCTATACTCGATTTAAGTCTCCCTTTTGAAGCAATTACCAATACCCTTGCCTCGGAACTTGGATTCCACACATATATTTCGGTTCTGGATGAAGATCTAGACAACTTCAATCAACGGGCGAAATCTTTCCCGAAAAATCTCCTTCTTGGACGGTTACAAAAGTTGACAATTGAGTTGGATTACCAAGCAGTCGACCTACATATGGTGTTCGTCATCAGAGATACTCTCTCTTTCCTTCTCTTCGGGCCCTGGATCCTCAAAATAGTACAATTGCAATACTGCCCTTGCACATATTGTTTAAATCGCAAAGGAGGACTACGTCATTACCCTCGACTTGGTGTACACAACCCACATGATCCTCGACGAGTTCAGTGGATATCGTCTCACGGTGGGCCTGTGCGAATTGATCTAGACCAACTATCGGTTCTGGATTCAGATGCAGAACAAGATGTCATTGATTCAGGACTTCAAACACCACCATGTTCGCCAGAGATATTAACCCTTCATGTGGACTCAACCCAATTAAAGGAATTCCCACCTAGTTCCATGGAAAATATGGAGACAGATCCACCACCGCAAAAGCCTCCTCTTACGCCTGCTCCTAAGCGCATTCCTGTCATTGACCAACTCAAACAATCTATTCAACTTTCCGAAACCATCACTGGACAAGTGCTTCGCAGCACCACTGTTCCCACAGAACCCATCCTATTCACTCCCCAAGGACTTATGACTCCTAATACAAACATGGCAAGCACCCTAAATGGTCCTATTGACGAATCGTTGATGACGTGTTACAAATGAAGACAAAAAGGACATCGCGTCCGTAATTGCCCACGGGCAGCCAAAAAGAAACGTACCGGTTAAAAACCTCTTATCTTGAACAAACTCTCTCTCGCTCTTCCAACGTTTTTGTTTTGTTTTTGACTTTTCGGCTATACTCATCAAATTGTGAGTGCCTTATTTTTTTGGGGGAGGATGTAACGGTTCGGCCGACCTCTGCCAGATGTCACCCCTCCCGCTACATGCTCGCTCACTTTTTTTAAACGTAATGACGTCACAAGACGGCGCGTCAAATTAATATAAAAGAGGACAATACACGCGGTAGTAGTTGGTATTGTTAGAGTGGTGCTCTTATAGTAATTTTCAGTTCAGAGAAGAGACGAGACGAGACAATTGAAATAAGTTACGAGTTAGTCAAATTAATTTACGTTTCAAGGAACTATGTTCTGTAATCTAAAAATTGACGGACTTGATTTTATTGTAAGTTGACTTTTCCATTAAATATTATTTTCTATATTGTAACCCTGAGTTCTCGTTACTTACGATTAAGCCTAGTCTAATATCTTCGAGCCTGACTTTAGTAATTAAATGTAAACTGAAGGCTTCGTAAATCCCGTTAAATATTTGTAATAGGGATTGTAGCCGGTTACAATTGAATTTGGAATTCCAAAAGTAAGATTTGCGTTGAGTTCTCCGAATGTTAGGGGAGGTTCGCCGTTTTTAAAGTTCATTTTGGACCTGTACATGTTTCAATTTAACTTTTTAAGTTTATTATTTATTACTCTCACTGAACGGTTCGCCTAAAGCTGTATTTCGTACTGTGATATTTTATATATTTAATTTGGAATTCCAAAAGTAAGGTTTGCGTTGAATTCTCCGAATGTTAGTGAAGGTTCGCTGTTTTTAAAGTTCATTTTGGACCTGTACATGTTTCAATTTAACTTTTTAAGTTTATTATTCATTACTCTCACTGAACGGTTCGCCTAAAGCTGTATTTCGTACTGTGATATTTTATATATTTAATTTGGAATTCCAAAAGTAAGATTTGCGTTGAATTCTCCGAATGTTAGTGAAGGTTCGCTGTTTTTAAAGTTCATTTTGGACCTGTACATGTTTCAATTTAACTTTTTAAGTTTATTATTCATTACTCTCACTGAACGGTTCGCCTAAAGCTTTATTTCATACTGTGATATTTTATATATTGAATTTGGAATTCCAAAAGTAAGATTTGCGTTGAGTTCTCCGAATGTTAGGGAAGGTTCGCTGTTTTTAAAGTTCATTTTGGACCTGTACATGTTTCAATTTAACTTTTTAAGTTTATTATTCATTACTCTCACTGAACGGTTCGCCTAAAGCTTTATTTCATACTGTGATATTTTATATATTTAATTTGGAATTCTGTTGAAAGCTAACTTTGACATAACGAACTATTTATAGTGTAGTCAATAGCCGTTAGATGGCGCTAGGAGCTAAGCTTTTGAACCATGTAGAGGTACAAGTTTAGTCTATGGTGTATGTTTACAGAGTAGGCCTAATTAGGTAGTCTTTGTAAAGAGTCAGAAAAAGTTGGCAACACTGAAGTAGACATAGTGGGTCAGTAGTAATCTAGCTTTGGCAGTGATAACTTTATACTTTTGTAATGGATTAATCAATACTAATTTTGCAAATTAAATCAATGATATTTTAATTGGTATGTTAATTTATCCTACGAACCACTATTAACATGGTAGCAGAGCGTGGTTGGATGAATTATGAATTAATTAATCAATAACGGCAACATTAAGAAGATCGTGCAAAGCGACAAGGCCCGAATTTCCGACATCAAGGTCAAGGTCAAGATCATTTTGAAATTCAAAATGGCCGAAGGCGGCGTCATGGTAATGGCCGAACAGCAAATTGGTAAGCTACATTCACTGTATTATAAATCCTGGAAATGGGAAATGAAAATGCTATTGAGGCAACAATTATTATGGGGTATAGTGAGTGGCACAGAAGTAGTGCCAAGATATACTACTGCTGCACCAATAAGTCAAGAGACCATAGACAAGTTCGCAGCAAGAGAAGCTAAGGCCTATACCTTTATATCATTGAGCATTAGTGAAGATTTGCGAAGTTTAATTGAAGAGGCCAATACCTCAGTAGAGGTACGGAAGGCGTTATCAAAGGTTTTCGAACCCAAATCTAGAGCACGAATCGCCGTATTGCGTAAAGAGTTCTATGCTACGTTGTATGAACCCAGTGAAAGTATGCCAGCTTTTATTGGTCGTGTTTATAGTGTAAAGAACCAATTGGTCAATGCAGGCAAGGCTACTGATGACGACGAATTGTCATATCAATTAATAGGTTCATTACCTGAAGAATATAACGCCTTAGTCCTACAAATCTATCAATACAACGATACCAATTTTCAACCAGAAATTATAAGGAAAGCTATATTAACGGAGTACGGTCGACAAGTAGCAGGCTCACAAATCCCCAATAAATCTGATGCATTAATGGCAAAGGCCCAAAACCTAAAACCCAAAGAGGAGAAAAATACTGAGGGGAAACGGTATTATAATAAAGGGAATTGCAATTTTTGTAATAAGTATGGACATAAAGCATCAGAGTGCAGGATAAAAAATAAAAAGGGGAAAGATAAAAAAGAAAAGAAAAAGACTGTGAATAGAGCAGGTTTATTGGCTACAGCTTTCCTAACAGATAACACCACGGAAGAGTGGATAATAGATACTGGTGCTACGCATCACTTTTGCAATAATAGAGAATGGTTTTATTCATTTAGCCCCTGCGAAATTACAGATGTTGCAATAGGTGAGGGCACAACTACGGCTGAGGGTCGTGGCTCAGTATGGCTAGAAGTCCGAATCCAAGATGAGGTTAATTATATTAACTTACTGGATGCCATATACACCCCTGGAATGCGAAAGAACCTTTTATCTGGAACTCGCATGGATAAGCAAGGATGGAGAGGTATCTTTGAAAACTCTAAACTCATTGGTTATTTTCCATGGAGGCGTATGGCTTTTGAAGCCAAGTTACAAAATAATGTTTATGTACTGGATGCCAACATATTAGTGACTGGGCCCCCCGATGAAGAAGCGTATAGCGTGGCCAGTTCAATTTCTGAGATAGAGATGTGGCATCTCAGATTAGGCCACATAAATGATATGGATCTGAAATATATGATCAACCATAGAATGTTAGAGGGACTTGGTTTGGTGAACGGGACTTTACAGACTTGCGTCCCATGCAAGATAGGGAAGAGCACACAGCAACCATGTAAACCATTGGACACTATTAGAAGCAGTGAAATATTGCAATTGGTTCACTCGGATGTATGGGGTCCATTGGTTCATTAAGTGGCGCCAAATACTATCTCTCGTTTGTCGATGATTGTAGTCGTTTTACTAAGGTCTATATTATGAAAAAGAAAAGTGATGTTTTCATTTATTTCCAAGAATATAAAGCGCACGTAGAGAAACAGACTGGCAAGAAGTTGAAGACGATTCGAACCGACAATGGAATGGAATTCTGTGCCGATCACCTGACTCAATATTGTAGGCATGAAGGTATCATTCACCAGCGTAACAATACTTATTCAGCACCAATGAATGGTGTCGCAGAAAGGGTGAACAGGACACTCATGGATATGGTGAGGACCTACCTACAAGATGCGAAACTGCCTAGTACATTATGGGCTGAGTTGGTCACTACCGCTGCGTATATTAAAAACCGATTGAAACATAGTAAATTAAAAGACTCCACACCATTGGAGAGATGGTATAATAGTAAGCCTAGCGCTCGACACCTAAAGCGCATTGGGTGTATTTCATTTGTTCATGTACCAAAACAGAAACGGAAAAATAAGTTGGAACGCAGAGCCATACAAGGTATCCTAGTAGGTTACGCTTTAAAGACCAAGGGATATAGAATTTGGTTTCCCAAAGACAATATCGTTAGTGAAACAAAACACGTCTCTTTTGATGAAAATCAGCTTGGGAGCCTATCCCTTCTCTCCACAAACAACGAAGTATATCACTGGCCGATCACTTCGAATGACGAAATAGTGGTGGAGGTGGAAGAGAAATCAGAAGAACCTCCACAGGAAACAACTGCTTCAGAAGAGGTACACCAAGAGGAAGACGTCACAAAAGAAACATCACAGACTATCACACAGAGTATTACCTGAGGGATGGAGTCACGAGGTTGTGACGAGAAAATCTGGTGCAACAGCTGGGGGAGTAGATATATTATCGTAACCCAGAAGGAAAAAGGTTGCGCTCCAAGCCTGAAGTTAAAACATATCTTGACAATAAACAATTTTCACATGATATTAATTTATTTGATTTTTCGAAGAAGAACCTCGAGTCTATGTTATCCACTGCAACAGTATTGCCAAAGGTCACAGAACCTTTATCTGCTCTTTATTCAGATGTTAGGATTCCCATCACATATCCCGAAGCAATGAATTCACCTGAAAAAGAACAATGGCAAGCCGCTATGGATGATGAAATTGAAACACTACAGAAGAGAGAAGTAATGGAAAATGTAGTGAAGCCAAATAGCAATAAAATCGTGGGATGCCGTTGGGTTTTCGCCCTCAAAAGAGACAGTGAAGACCGAATCATCCGATATCGAGCACGACTTGTTGCCCAAGGCTTTAACCTGAAAGAAGGCATTGATTTTGACGAATCATCTTTCTCAGTTGTTAACTTCACCTTAATCAGGTTCTTCATTGCGCTGTGTGTCATTAATCATGGATGGGTTCATACACAACTTGATGTTAAAAACGCCTACCTATATGGTACATTGGACAGAAGCGTGTTTATGAAGCACATACCTGGGTATGAAACCCATGATACAGACGTCTATTGTTTAAAGCTTAAAAAGGCATTATACGGCTTACCGCAAAGCGGGAGACAATGGTTTGAAGAATTAGATAGGACATTTGCAACTCTTGGTTTTGATAAAGTCCTCGGAACGAATTGTGTATACTTCATCCCTGGTAAAGCCATTATAATGGTTTATGTTGATGACATTGCGATACTAGCCAAGAATAACGAAATACTTGAAGAGATAATAACAAAGTTATCTAGGCAGTATGAAATTAAATGCCTAGGACCCATAAAACAACAGTTAGGTGTTGACTTTGAAACGCAAATAGACGGCATCATGAAATTACGACAAACAAAATACATTAAGAAAATTGCAGAACGGTTTAATATACAAGCAGATGTACCAGTCAGTCTTCCTATGAGCCCGAGCATTACTCTTACGAAAAAAGACTGCCCAACTATTGCGGGTGAAGTAAATATCAAGGAATATCAAGCCTTAATTTTATGTATCTTGTATTTATCACAAAAAACAAGACCAGATATAATGTTTACTGTGACCGCTTTGGCACAGTTCAATAACAACCCAGGTATCATACACTGGAACAGGTTACGACAACTAGCAAGATATGTGTTATCTACTGCTGATTATGGACTTGACTATCAGCCACACCATCACAATATCATTATGTTCACCGATAGTGATTGGAGCTCGGACACCGACACCAGACGGTCAAATAGCGGATATGTGCTTTTCTTGGGATCATGTTCTGTATCCTGGCGATCTTTAAAGCAGAAGTCAGTTTCGCTTTCTACAATGGAGGCAGAATATGTCGCCTTGTTGGAGGCAACGAAAGAAATCATGTGGTTGATGCAGATCTTAAAGGGAATGAACAGTTTTGACATTGAATTCGAACAACCTACTATATATTGTGACAATCAAGCAGCCATTATGTTTAGTCAGAACAATATAGAAAATCATAAGTCAAAACATATTGACATTAAATTTCATTTCGTTAGGGAGAAATTAAGTGAAGGTCTATTTAGTCTAAAATATGTATCATCTAAAAGTAATTGTGCTGACATCTTTACGAAACTCCTTCATAAGACCAATTTTGACAATTGTGTTAGATTACTCAATTTACGACAATAATGTAACTCTGTATTACTAATTATTATATGAATCTGTGTTTATTAATACTTAAACTAAATCTCTTAATTTAATTAATTATGCCAAAGTAGGGGGAGTGTTGAAGGCTAACTTTCACATAATGACTTAATGAACTATTTATAGTGTAGTCAATAGCCGTTAGATGGCGCTAGGAGCTAAGCTTTTGAACCATGTAGAGGTACAAGTATAGTCTATGGTGTATGTATACAGTGTAGGCCTAATTAGGTAGTCTTTGTAAAGAGTCAGAAAAAGTTGGCAACACTGAAGTAGACATAGTGGGTCAGTAGTCCTCTAGCTTTGGCAGTGATAACTTTATACTTTTGTAATGGATTAATCAATACTAATTATGCTAAATTAAATCCATGATATTTTAATTGGTATGTTAATTTATCCTACGAACCACTATTAAAAAATTCCAAAAGTAAGATTTGCGTTGAATTCTCCGAATGTTAGGGAAGGTTCGCTGTTTTTAAAATTCATTTTGGACCTGTACATGTTTCAATTTAACTTTTTAAGTTTATTATTCATTTCTCTCACTGAACGGTTCGCCTTAAGCTATATTTCATACTGTTATATTTTATATATTGAATTTGGAATTCCAAAAGTAAGATTATGTTAGGGAAGGTTCGCTGTTTTTAAAGATCATTTTGGACCTGTACATGTTTCAATTTAACTTTTTAAGTTTATTATTCATTACTCTCACTGAACGGTTCGCCTAAAGCTTTATTTCATACTGTTATATTTTATATATTGAATTTGGAATTCCAAAAGTAAGATTTGCGTTGAATTCTCCGAATGTTAGGGAAGGTTCTGATAGTCAAAATAACAAGCACCAACGAAAATGCTTCACGTATTATCACGTGTGTAGTCTATAGTGTATATTTTGTTATTTTTTTGACTTATGTCATGACCCTTACAAGGCAAGGGTCGTCTACTAAAACGGCTTCGTTATGTTTAGAGACAATAAAGTTTATTGTATCACGTTGTTCTACAAAAGATGCCTCGTTGGCATTGATTGCATTTAAGCCTAAATGGATACTTAACAAAGTTTAAGAGTCTGCTTTTGAAATGAGCTTAACATAAGTAAAAAGAAATGGCATCAAGCAAGAATGAAGAGTTATTTTGTTTCCCGAAACTCGACGGAACGAATTACGCCGATTGGAAAGTGGATGTCAAGATGGCCTTAGCTGCAAAGGGCTTAGGGAAATATTTCGATTCCAATACCACTGTACCAACGGATGCAACTTTATTAGAAGCCTTTAATGAGAAGAAAACGATAACTTTGGGTTTCCTTTACTTAACATTATCACGAGATATACGCCGTTTACTGAGCTCAACAACCGATTCTGTGATAGCCTGGGACCTGCTAAAAACTACTTATGAACCTTCCTCAAGAGCAAGGTTCGCCATGTTACGGAAAACGTTCATCGCATGTAAACCAGAACCAGGGGAGAGGGTTGAATGTTTTCTCAATAGAGTTCAAGAAGCATCAACGGCTCTGGCCGAAGCAGGACCTACAGTCCCTGACAGTGAAATATCATTTCAAATGATTGGCGAATTACCTGCAGAATACAATGGAGTGGTTTTGAATGTGTATCAATGGTCCGATGCTGACTTTACATCTGCTAGGGTGAAAAGTTCCATAACAGCAGAAGCTGATCGCTTACGGATAAGAAATATAGAGCAGGAATCAACGGTGGATATCATGACAACGCAGAATGATTGGAAAAAGAATAATGAAGGGAAACATAGAAGAAGGGAAACCAGAATGTGTTATAACTGCGGGGCAAGGGGCCACCTGGCGAAATTTTGTAGACGACCAAAGAAGGTAGAACCGGGACGTGGGCAGAAGAAAAATGTACCCTCTAACGACAGAATATGTTATGATGTAGCCACAATATCAACGGCTGAAGACAGTCACGTATCTGACAATGAGTGGATATGGGACTCTGGAGCTGGAATGCATCTATGCAATGAGAAGCGGTGGTTACGACACTATAATCCGATGTCACCTATAGAAATGTAGTCTTATTATGGGGAATTTACAATTGTTGGAACAGGTGAAGTGGCCATAGAGCATGAATTTGATGGCAAAACAAGAGTCCTCATATTAAAGAAGGTGGGATATGCACCTCATGGGCGAAGGAATTTAATAAGCGGATTTCAGATGGATAAAACTGGTCATCATTGGATGGGTGGTCAAATGGAAATCATAGTACAGAACATGACCGGAGACAAGATTATGTCCCTTAAAGGCACACAAGGCTTATATCGCATGGAAGGAATACCATACCATGGTGACATACCACATACCATGACTATGGAACTACATGCAGTTGAAGAGGTCAATCCACAACTACGACTGTGGCATCAACGGCTAGGACACCATGGCATATCAACGATTATTACAATGTCAAAGAATAACAGCGTCCGTGATTTACCATTATTACAAAACCAACACATGATATGTGACATTTGTCAAGAAACCAAGATGACCAGGTTAGCACGACCACCTTATACAGAGATACGGACAACGAAAATGCTCCAACTGGTACACACATGTTTCAATTTAACTTTTTAAGTTTATTATTCATTTCTCTCACTGAACGGTTCGCCTAAAGCTTTATTTCATACTGTGATATTTTATATATTGAATTTGGAATTTCAAAAGTAAGATTTAGGTTGAATTCTCCGAATGTTAGGGAAGGTTCGCTGTTTTTAAAGTTCATTTTGGACCTGTACATGTTTCAATTTAACTTTTTAAGTTTATTATTCATTACTCTCACTGAACGGTTCGCCTTAAGCTTTATTTCATACTGTTATATTTTATATATTGAATTTGGAATTCCAAAAGTAAGATTTGCGTTGAATTCACCGAATGTTAGGGAAGGTTCGCTGTTTTTAAAGTTCATTTTGGACCTGTACATGTTTCAATTTAACTTTTTAAGTTTATTATTCATTACTATCACTGAACGGTTCGCCTAAAGCTTTATTTCATACTGTGATATTTTAAATAGTTAAATTGTAATACCAAAAGTAAGATTTTGATACAAAATTAAGCTTCGAGAAACAGCAATTTCTAGAGTACATTTTTCATCCCATAGTCTTAATTTTTTTTAAAGAATAGTATTAAATGGCTTAGTTTTATTTTACTTCTGATTTGAAAATTAATTTTATTGTTTTTTTTACATTTGTATAAGGAAGGTTATTTAATTGTTTAATAGTTCGAAATTTATTTTGTTATATAGAAATTAAATAACTATATAAGTTTTGTAATTTATATGTTAACTGCTAATACTTGAGTTTCCAACTTTCTTAATTTTAATGCAGAGTTCGTGTTATTACAAACAAATTGTACACTTGTTGCTTAATTTATTCCATTATCTTGTATTTTAATGTTATGAATAAAATTTTATTATCAAGTTTGGCTTTTTAAATTATTTGTTCAGAATACGATATCCAATGAACGTCCTAGTTTCATCCCTATGGAGCCATGATTGAACCAAATTAAAGGCCTAAAGACATCTCTAGGTTTTATAGAAAGACATCCAGGGGACGACCGCCGTAATCGCCGTTGGACGTCCGAAAACTCGTCCCCGGGACGTACTACGGCTATAGACAAACCGGACATTTGGACGTCCTTTAACGTTCAACCGACGGCAATCCCGGATTTTGGGATGTCCTACGGACGAAGGCAAGATCCGAGTGTGACGTCTATCGGATGTCCAAAGGACGTTCTTGTGTTTGCTGGGCATTTGTGGGAGTCACTTCTCGTGACCACGTAATACGGAAAGCAGTCGTTGTATGATTTCAGGAGATAGTCATGAAAGTCGTTAAAAGCTAGGTTAACGTCTGCATAGTCTTTCAGATGGTTCCATTTGTTAGCTTCTAAGTCATTTAGGAATTTCGTAATATTATTTTTCGAAAAATTTCTAATGCGCAGTTTTGGTTTAAGAGTGCTGTGGGTCTCACACTGAACACTAATCGGAAAATGATCCGACACATCAATATCGTTGAGGACCGAAGTAGCTAAATTTAAATTTGAGTAGCAGTGATCAATTAGCGTAGCGGTATTTAAGTTTACTCTAGTTGGTTGAGAAATTAGCTGTGATAGACCATAACTTTGAGTAAGATCAAGAAGTCGCTGGGAGATACTATTATTTTCTAGGAGATTAATAATGAAGTCACCAATAATGATTCTTTTGGCCGTTGGTGATCCCATGTTAACCAGAGCTAATTCCATTGAGTTCAGAAACTCATTCAAGCGATTTCCGGGTCTATATACAACTGAGATATAAATATCATTAATTTCTATAGTTAACATTTCACGGTGTTCATTTAGAATATTACATGCATGCACAACTTCAAAGTTCACATTCTTTTTTAAGTAAAAGCCTACGCCTCCTCCATTTTTATCAGTCCGCCCTTGTCCGACAAAAGATAAGTTTGGGTAGGTATCAGCATAGCCTTCTTTAAACCAAGTTTCAACAAATGCGTAGATTTCAAAATTATCGGTTACAGGATTAAGTGAACTAATTAATGTTCCAAAGTTAGCTTTTATACTACGAATATTATGATCGAGTAATTTAACCATTTATATTAAATAAATATCCAAAACACAGCGAACATAACAAATTTTTCAATAAATTTCAAACATTAACAACCGTGTCAGTAGAAATGTCGAATCTAAATTTGTCATTGGCTAAGATAATTGATGTGGTATCAATCCATTTATATTTATCTGGTAATTAAGTTTTTGCGAATTTTCGGAGCATAAACCTAGCGTACAGTTGGTTGGCCGGGTAATCATGCTCAATATAAATATTTGTACCTTTTAACATCGTGTTTTTTGACAAGATTCCAATTTTCACGTTATAGCTATAGGGCTTAAAGACAATACTTCTGGTTTTATTCTGGGTAAAGGGTCCCTCACGAAAAACTTGTGGTGGTGTTACATTAATATTTAAATTTAACTTTTGGACAAACAGATCTTGCACTTTTACCGCTAAGCCATTCCTATCTTCCGTAGCAACATCATATTAGCCTCTAATCGCTAAATTATTTCTTCTAATCATTACTTCCACGTTATCTATTCGCATTCTATTGGTTTCAAATCGTTTTTTACAGTTTTCATTATTACAATTTAAGCCTTGTTCCACAATAGTGACCCTTCGTCAAGGTCACTCATTCCCTGTATACCGATTGCATATCTTTAAGCGCCTGTTGCATAGTGACATGTCGCGCATCTATTGCAGCAACCAAGTTTTTAGTAGCTGCTAGATCCGTCGTTAAATCACTGAGTTTATTATTAACAGATTTAATTTCATTAAGAATAGCCGATAAGGTACTAGCTTGCGCGGAGTCATTTTCAGACGAATTCGAGTTTGAGCGAGTTTTAGTCATGTTTGTAAATGATGCGAATGATGCGCTGGCGGCGCTCGAATAGGCTTAAAGGATATACCATAAAGAGAAAAATAAAAGAAAGTTATTCCCACCTGTTGATATATAAAAACAGATGATTAGAAAAGGATCGACTAGCACTTTCGAGCTCCGCCAGCGTTGTAATAGTCTTGCGTCGAACGATTTACGAAGGAAGATCCACCTTGACCTTTAAGCTTTCTTGTGCGTTAATGTCCTTATCAAAATGTCGTATAGTTTTTTATGTGAAAAGCGCACTCCCCGTTGGTAGTTTCTATTGATATTCGGGTGTATCCTCTATTTTCTTTCCCAACACTGAAGAATCACAAATTTCGTAGGGCCAAAACAAATAGAAGCAACCAGCCAGTTGAGTGGACGTACATAAGTCTTCTTTGCCTGATGATATATAAAGACAGATGATTAGGAAAAGGATCGACTAGCACTTTCGAGCTCGTCACAGTTATCAACTAAATTTCAGAAAAAAAGATCTTAGTTGTAATATTATTAACTAATAGTTTAGTATTTTAAACAAATTTAATTGTTTGAAATATCACGAAAATTCTTAAATCTTTGTGATAGTGAAAAATACAATTATTACAAAAACCCTAAGTAGTACAACAATGAAACCAGTGTTTGTGACGCTTCCAGATCCTTTTCCATCTTTTATTTCAAAAAAAGTCTTGGAAGAGCTTCCATACACTGCAACATTTTGAAGGGTAATAAAGGTTCAAGATATAATAAAGCTTGAAACTGGCATCAAATGCTCTCAACAGACACTTTCTGGGAAAAAAAAAACATTTTCAACCACGATGTAACAAATAGTAGGATTCAATAAATGAATTCCTTGCAGTTTCAAATGATGGTCGTACACTCTTTTTTTCACATTGATAAAATATAGTTGGAACCAAGTAAGGCAAAATCAGCAAGCACCAATTTTGAAAATATTCTAAAATTTGTTTATGAAAATTAGTTTGACTAACTTACCATCTTCTGGATCTTCACAACGTTCTCTAAAGTATGTTTTTAAAATGTTATTTTTAACATTAACACGAACATTTTCCCATATTACATTGCAAACTTGGCGCTCCAATTACTTTTCAAGTTTTCACAATTATTGGGATATGGCAGTGAGAAGTTTACGTTTTATTCTTCCGGTAACATCAAACTATTTTTTATGTTTTCTCTTACATACACAATTTTTATACTTTCAGTAAGTACAGTTAAAAGTTCGTAGAGTTTTTTGAAGTATCCGGGGGATATGTATTTGAAGTCGTATTTATATTAATAATTAGCTACCCAGCAAACACAAAAGGTTCCTATGACATTCCAGGGAGCTCAGGTTGGGAGATTTATGTTATCCATATGATATCCAAAAAACAAGAAATGTCGATTTGGGGACGTCCATCGGGTAACCAAATGTCATCAGTATCCTTATCCCTAAGACATCCGGTAGAGGAAAGTTGAGACGGTTAACCGATATCCCACGGACTTTGGAGGGAATTTCATTAGTTCTTATTTTGGTGCTAGGAATATTCTAGGGATATTGGATTTAATTTAGGGATATCCCGTTTTCTCCCAGGTATATTCTGAGAACATTAAATTAAGTAATAAAAACTTTATATTTTCCCCAGGTATGTACATAGTATATCCACAAACCCAAAAATTGTTTCCACAGAAATCCATAGAACGTCCAACGAATATTAAATTGGACATTATAGAGATATCCTAAGCTTTTCGTAAATATGCAAAAAATGTACACACGCTTATTAAATTGTTAAACAATTTAATTTTAAAATTCATGATTTAGGTACATTTGCTAAAAATAACGTTTAACATTTTTAAAAATTAATGTTTACATTCAGTTACTAATGAATTATGTACACTAATTTGTAATTTTATATGTTAAAAGAAAAGGCTATAATTAGTAATTAATCTTCAAATAGAGCTTAATTAGATTTTCTTCGATGTGATGGATTCCTTAGATTTCACTCTGTCGGAGGAGTGGTTAAATCAGGATTTAATTGGTTTTTCAATATCAGTAATTGTAGCCTCTTGGAAGGTTTTGGAGCTTCGAACAGTGTCTGATTTAAAGGATAAAAAATTCGTTTTTAAAACATAAAAACAAAGTAGGAATAAATTACAAGAGTAGGAATTAATTATCTCACCTATAACTATTTTCATTAATTTTAGGTTGTTTAACGTTCTTTTCCCCTTTCTTCCCTCCCAGCTGTATTCCTTCGCAAACAGATCAGTGAAGACGTGATTTAATATCCGTTTAACTGCGTCGTACAACGTCACGCCACCAAATTGTTTTAAATAGCACCTCTAAAAATTTAATACAAGTTATTTTAATATTTTATAATTACAAAGAGATCAACTTACCAATTTGTTGATATTTTCCACGGATTTCAAAGATTCTTCTAGTAAATCCAGTTCTGTTTCTTGTTCTAAAGGGAATCCAAATATTTCTCTCAGCTGCTCAACGTCTTCCCCGGATGCGGCAGATTTACTGGCACTTTTAGTATTTTTTACAACTGCTTCTAAGGTTTCAAGTATTTCCCTTTGGTTAGTTTTCATAATTTCTAAATTCCGAGAGATACTCCGTAGCCATGCTATATAAAAATGGGCATTGAAATTAGAAATTATATATTAGATTTAAATATTGTAACCTTCTGAATGACTTACATTCGCTAACAGAAACCATACGACTAGATGCAGATTTTGATCGGCCAATGTCAGAGCAATTCTTTGGAGTACTTGGGGTGAAGCTTTGTCCAAATTTATTTCCTGATTGCGACTGCGAAATTTGATCTGCTTCAGAACATACGGAGGTTGCGTTTGGCACTTTCCTAATTTTGTCTATTTGATTCGCAGGGGTTGATTTACGAATAGGTCCTACAACAAAATCAGTCGACTCTACAGAATCGAAATAAAAAAACCAAACCATTATATTTGACCTTGTAATTATAATTATAACCGGTAATAAGTATAAAAAATTTCCATTTTGAATTACCTTCACTGACACTCAAGTCATCGTAGTTCGGGAGGTTAACCATATCTACAAGAGATGCGTGCGTGTTAATAGTTGTAGTTGTAGTTTTTTTACGTGATTGATCGTCGATCGAATCTAAAAATAGAAAATGAAGTGAAGCTCTTCGGGACATAATTCAAGCAAATTTAAACCAGTTTACCAAATTCTGCCAATTCCACAGGTCTTTTTTTGACATTTTTTTGAGGCCATTCGTTGAGTTTCCAACTAAAAAAGGAGTTTTTAACATTTGGTTGATTAATTGTATTAAACCTTAATTTAGAGTTAAAACACCTGTGTATATGGTAATATTAGAAGGAAGTAAAGAGGCAACTTTATAATTACACAGTAAAAATTATTTTAATTAATAAAATAAAATTAAAAGGTCAACAACGACTAGTTTCGCCTCTTACAGAGGCATCATCAGGTCTGACCTTTTAATTTTATTTTATTAATTAAAAGAATTTTTACTGAGTAAATATAAAGTTGCCTCTTTACTTCCTTCTAATATATTGCACCTTTGGAGGTTGATGAATGAGGTAGGATGGATTTCAACACTGGAAGCTCCGGGATGTTATCAGTAGAGTCTTGTTCTATTTCATCCTCAGATGAGGATGAGGTCAGTATCTTATTTGGCAGATCAGCACTCTTTTTTGATTTTCTTTTTCTTTTTCCGGGTCCAGTCTCGCGTTCGCTATTGGAAACATCGGTGTCCTTTACATACTTTACCATTTTTTTCCAAGCTTCGTCAAACGTTTCTGAAATGATATATTGAAAAGTTTGTTAAATACCAAACTTTACAGTGGTTTTAAAATATTTGAACCAATAGTATTTTTCTTTATTTCGTAGAACCGAAAAATTGCAAAAATATACAAAGTATAAATTCAATGCACATTTGTCCTGATATTATAGTTACTATTGGTCCTGATATTCTAGGATCATATTGTATTTCACTAATTACCACAGCTCAAAATGATCGATATTTCATAAGTTTCCCACTCTTCAGTTATTGGCGTAGCTTGCTTCTTCGCATAACGGGAAGCCACTTTGTCCCCTGGCCAGTAACAACTTGGTTTTTTGTCTCCATTGAAAACCCAAGAATATGGTATCACGGCCACCCCACCGTGTGCGAACTCCACGATTTTGAACTTTTCAAACACTATAAAAACAATACTGATTATAAATAAAATAAATAAATAAATATGAATGTAAAAGAATAGTTAAAAACTAAATAGCTAGCAAAAATTTAAACACCGAAATAAATTCATTCATGGATTATTATAGCTTGTTAAATATGAATAATTAAAAGCATTGAGCATACGGGTTTCAAAAAATTAGATAAATTGTAAGTACGATCTACCTTTTATTCAGTAGGGTTATGCAGAAGTCGCATTACGATGAACGTATTTGTGTTTTCTATTGGATATTTCATTGCTTTTGATACTATTTGACAAAGAGGCCACTTCATTAACGTAGATAAATTTGAAACACAGAATACACCAACTTCTGACGATGGGCAAGGTGAAATAAAATAGTCTAACTGTTATGAACTTTCTTCCAATTATGAATAATTTTGACTGGTCATCTTCGCAAGAAGCTATGTTTTCAATTGCCACAATTGAAGAGTCATCTACTATACAGCAGTTGTCACGTTTAGAAATGGAGACTTGAAATTTCGATAGAATTACTTTTTTGTATTGAGGGTCAGTACAACCATGTATAAGTGGTCCATCTTCATGTATCTTGCTAAATGTCGTTTCATTTCAAGCCTTTAACCCACTCTCAATTTGTCTTTCTTCTGTAATGCGATAAATGGCTTGATTCAGAGGATGACCTGCATTAGCAATTTTATTTTTTAACGTGAAAAGGTAATTTTCAAATTGAAAAGCACTGAACACATCTAAATTTCCATACTTTAAACAATCTTTGGGTAAATGGAGTAAGCCATGCACATTATACGATATAAGATGTTTCCCATAAAGGACCCCATACATTTGAACATAATATTTCAGTAGTTTTTCAGCGAATTCTATCTTTTCAAGCGTTTCGTGAGGTGTGGCTAAAATTCGCATTGCCACATGCAATGCTCTAAACAACTCATAATGAGCTTTAGGAAGAATATTTTTTAAAACAACAATGCCTGAATAAAATAAAAATTGACGGAACTCCGTCGCCTTAAATCTATCAACATCTTTTAGCGATCGCGGCTTTCTAACAAATTCGGAGCATGTTACAGGTGCTAACGCTTCCAAACGATTAGACACCTCCGTTATCTGATCTGGCCGAAATTTATATAGTGCATTTTTACCCTCGGCTCCCATCCACAATTTAAGAGTTTTCTTGACAACCCCCAAGCAAACAAGATGCATAAAGTCTAGAGGAAAATCATTTACCATGTCAATTTAAGAGTTTTCTTGACAACCCCCAAGCAAACAAGATGCATAAAGTCTAGAGGAAAATCATTAACCATGTCAATGTTAGTTAGTTTTTCCAAAATACTAGATCCATGGTGGTGTCCTTCTTGAAATTTATTTCTAAAATTATTGTCGGTTCTTAATTCAAATTCAACTAAAGGGAAGCAGTGCCGTTTTCTACGTCTTATCCCCTTCCTGGGTGTATTTGTCGCAACCAAAGTACCCATTATGGCCTTTCACTTTACGAATAAATGCCCTTGCCGGGGTATCGCAAATGAACCCAAATATTTCAATTGTTTTTTGCACACCGTCTATTATAAGTCCACTATCTATCAGAACGTTGGTCTCTGTTACAAATAACGACAAATACAAATCAGAGCACTTTGGTTTGTTTAACCCGTGATATAATCCGATAACGAACGGCTTGGAATTTTCCATAGATGAAATGGCTCCCAATATGGGCCAAAAGTTGCTGGTAGTACTTGTTCCTAAAGGCAAGCCATCGATGTTTATCAATATTTTGAAGACGGGTACTGTAGCAGCTTGTTCCTGTTGATGACTAACCATGTGCCGAATGCCTGCTTCTAGTCCAAAATGATAGTAGCGGCCAGGAGGTATTTCTTCGACTGTTGAAGATCTAGGTGTTTGTAGTAACGTTCGCGAGTCCAAGGGAAGATCTTTAAAACATTGATGATTTTTGAGGATTTTCAGAAGACCATTAACCGAATTTTTACTGATTCCAAAGGCAGTCACCCATCTCGCTAGGCTAACTTTTACATTATCAGCACCAGCTATGTCTTGTAGAGATTCAAAATTATTTTCGTCATCAGGTATACCATTAGTAATAACAGTTTCTCCTTCAATTTCATTATTGTTTTCAGACTCTTAGTTTAACAGTTGAATATCTACTTCGTCGGAAGTTGAACCATCTAGTTCTTTGTCAGAAGTTAATCCATCAAATTCTTCATCAGAGGTTGACCCATCTACTTTCCCATCAATCTCTATTTCTGAAGAGCTTTTATAATCGAAATTTTTTTCACCCTGTTCTTGGCTATTTCGATCATTGTATTTCAAAAATTGATCTGATGTTTCGTTTGTAACAGCACTAATTCGCCTGGCTCGCTGGCGTGCAGACAATGAAGATAACGGCTTGTATCTCCCTTTCGGCATTCTATCATTTACGCAATACAAATATAAAAGTTGTTTTAAATTCTAAGCAATATATTTATGGACTATATTTTACTATTTAATGAGCCTGAAACATTTTAATTTAGTTTAGCACCACAAACTCGTTATTAAGTAACTAGGTTTCTAACTAAAAGTTTAAGCTCAAATCAAGTTTTTGAAACATATAGAATTTTTTAATTTTATAAAATTCACGTAAATATTATGCGTTTGTACCTGCAGTTTATATTAATTACTACGCAAAATTCGAAATCTAATCATTTCTAATTTATTTCGTTTAAACTTTTTATATTTCGGTCTATGCATTGTAAAAGCGTCGATTCCTCTTAACCATTTTTCTACATTTTCCCTACTTAGGCCGTGGGATTTGACGGACTGGAATACACTTTCAGTGCCTCCGAAAGATGATGGATGCTTTGGGTCAAAATATTTTTTTTCTAAAATAGCTTCTCCCATACTTTCAACTTTCGCGAGCGACTCCTTGTTTGTTAATACGAGTGAGGAGAAGAGTCCCCGTCTGACGCGGAGTGATCTCAGTCAAGGCTACGGGTGGAGTGGGGCTTATCTGTCCTAAGCGCGCGACCTTTTTGAGGAGGCGGATACTCTCGCTTCACATTTGGCTTAACGGGAAAACTTCTAGTTTGTTGTCGGGCGCTCGGAGCTAGCGGGACGGGAAAGCCGGGGATCGCCGGTGAAGAGGTCAATTGGGTTAAATTGGAAACAAACGCGAAATATTCGATAGGTTTTGGGTTGTTTTTAGGATCTAAATACGCTTTGGCAAATTCGCAAATATTGGAACCTTTACTAGGTCGACCGTTTATTACAAGCTCCCCGTTTTCATCCCACAGTATTCTATCGAGTACAGCTTCCAACTGATCCACCCTGTTTTATGATAATGTATCAAAGGCAAATCGTCTATCCAGTCCCTACTTAGCGAGTCGAGCGCGGGGGTTATTTCGATTTCTTTAGGAGCCGTGGCCTCTTTACGTAGATTTCCATGCCTCATTAAACCTTGTTCGTATAAAATCCATTTCGAGGCGTCGTCTAAGTCTTTCATATTTAATATTTGGTCCATCTTAGCGTTTAATTCAGAGACGGTCAGGGCGAGGGGATGCTGGGATGGGTCGGGCTTTAAAACCTCGCTAGGGACGAGAACCATTTTTGTAGCGTGTTTCGTTGTTTATTTCCGAATATAGAACCAAGTAGGGTGGAAACGACGGGTAGAAGAAACGATAAAAATCGCCACCAGACTGTACTAACAATTTGTTTTTACTTTTCCAAGCTACGCGTTTACTAGCTAATTTTCTAAGGGTATTTTTATGACGAGATAACCTGGTTTTTTTGGGTATATGATAATCTAACGTTACCAATTAAAGTATTATTAATACACTCCGACATCGCGTCTATCAGGGATTTGTCGGATTAAGCTAACATGGCTTTTCGTGGAACGGGTTTGCAACGGCCGAGATATAACGCTTAGAGAACAGTGATGCGTGCCTTTCACGAATAAATCTCCAATTTTACTTTTACTCTCGATCATCTGGTCGTCGATAACTAATAATATAGGATCTTTTCCGTCATAGTCGGATGAAACCGGTAATCCTTCTTTAAAAACTACCCGATGTTTAATTTTATCGTAAAGCGCTTGCCATTCTCCGTATACCAATGAATCTCTTTGAAACCCGGAACAAACATTTCCTATTCGTGATTAATTATAGATTCAATTAAATAGCTTTTGGCTCTTTGACTCGGGCCTGCCGTTACGCAATTAAATGGATGAATGCATTGCATGTTTACTTCCCTTCGAGTACTATCGTACAAATGAATATGTAAATTAAAATTCAGTTAAATTTAGGGGACTCTTCAGCGGGGGAAAAATATAATCGAATAACTTATTTCGTCCCTTACCCCGTATGGGTTTTATAATCACTTTAGAGTCGCGAGACTAAAATCACTCTTAAGTCGCGAGACTGAAACCTATAATCACTTCAGAGTCGCGAGTTTAGAGGCTTACTTTTTTACTTTGCGATAATTAACGATTGGCAGCCGTTACATCCCCTTCCTCGGGACCAATTAGATTTGCTTTATAGCCATTGGGTACCGTAATGCAGTCGTCCACTAATCGTACCTTGTCTACGACAGGTCTATAGATTTTAGTACGGTCGACGGAAACGACTGTATGGTCGGAAAGCCGTAAAATCTGCCGCGGTTGGGGTACGGTTACTGGTTCGTTCGTTTCTCCGTCGACGCCTATCAATCTTTTTAGTGTGTCCATATTTACTAAATCCTTAATTCCTTGATTTATACCAAACCCTTGGACCTTCATCTCGTAGGAGACTTTACCGGTCGTAGGGTTCAGTACTTTAAAGGGGTAATTTTTTGCACCCCCGGTAGCTAATTCTTGGATGTACGCGCCTTTTCCAACTCATCAGTCATTTCCCCGAGATAGTTTCCCGTCTCAATCTTTATCCCATCTCGTTCTTTTAGAAAAATGCAGGAATCCGTGCCATAATAATATGAAAGCGGACCTAATCTCCTTAAATAAGAGTATAACTTGATCCTAGCCATTGCGGTCGTATAGGCAGCAATTACTACGTGTTTGGGTAAACAAGATCGATATCTTTCAAAAACGCCCACTTGACCACGTAATGCGTTTGACTTAAGGGAATAATAATCAGCTAGGCTAATACCCAAGGCACCACCTTAGGCCTAATAACCAATTTAACTTCTATCTCGGGGTCTAAGAATAAATCGAAAAACTTTTGGTTTTCGCTAATAATAGCTGTTTGGTCTTTGCGCTGGTTAAGACCAAAACGCCCCCAAAAAGAGTTAAGGCAAAGCTTCGCGATGGTACGAAGTCCGAGGTTCTTTTTAATATTTTTAGGATCAAGTTTTACTCCTTCCTTAATCTCTTCATTGGTCTCTATTCCCGAAGGGTAGCGGCTCGATTCCTGTTTGAGTTTAAGAAAAGCGTTGACGTATTCGGAGAAAAGACCGCCCTCTTTTGATAACGGATTGCATTGTACTATCTCGTATTCCCAAATTTCGTAAATAGAAATAACCTTGTAACCCATTTCGATTGCGAACTGTACCTCGTCAGCTACCCAAACACCAGTTAATTCTCTTTCAGAGTCTTCGTTAGAGCGTTGATGCCGGTTTCGAGACTCGCTAAATTTTTGGCAGTTGGCAAACACTAGTTTTGATCCTTTTCTTTGGGGTAAAACGGGATGGTAGAGAGATTGAGGCGGTAGCATTGTCGCATTTATTAAACCGTTTACGGTATCAATATCGGGGAAAGGAGCTTTTACATGTATTTTAGGGTGTCCCACGGGTAACTTGTTACACCACGGATAGAGTGAACAAATATCAATGTATTTAATTTCCTCCCCCTCTTTAAACTTGTGATGTAATTTCAAGGCCGACGTACTTACTCCGAAAAAGGCTAAGCGGTGGCGGATTGGTTCTATAATTTTAAAATTTAAATTTCGAGTAGGAAGATAGGCGTCGATGGCGTCAAAGAATTTGCCCAAAAAATACTAAGACTGCTGGAATAGCTCTCAAACAGCCATTTAATGACAATAGTAAGCATATACCAAAGGGAGTTCAGTCGTTTAAAAAGCTTAAGACTCCACGTTATTGTTTAACGACCCACTTTGCTAACAGCTGTGTTAAGTTAACTACTGGGGACGTCATTGTAGTGAAACACAACTATCGGACTAGATAAACGGAAATAATGTTAGCGGGAAGCCTATGTAAATATCATGACAACATTTTTAATTATCCTTTAAAGTCATCTGATCTGGGTATGTTTATTGCTAGATTTTCAAAGAGCGTTAAGTCATATCCTTTAAGTGCTTTTGAAGGCAAATGTTTCCTTTATTTAAATGGGAACGTTTCTTTAGCAACAATTGTTCCAATTCTTCACTACTCTTAATTTTTTAAAGCTAACCAATATTTTTCAAATAGTCGTTTTATCAGAAGTAAATAAACCGAAGTTATTGGAGAGGACCGAAATTTTAAAAAGCTATTTACCTTAACGTGGGGATATGAAAATTCATTGGACTCACGCCACCTTTAGTTCCTACCAAAAATTGCACTATAGAATGGTGGGTACCTACTAGTCGCGATGTCGATAGTGGAGTCAGGAGGGCGCGAAACTTTAAATCGGCGATATGGAAAAATGCATTTAGTAAAAGGGACCTATAGCGGTCTTGTAACTTCTGTTCATAAGTATTTCACTGAAAACTCAAAATACAGGTTTTCCAGTTTAGTAGTAAAAACTTTATTTGTTGCAACCTTTTTTACTATATTATATTTGTATTAAGGTTTTTAAACTACACAAATGCAACAAAGTATTACCCACGGATATAATAATTAGTTTCTAATATTTTCAATAGTAAAATATTTAATTGACAAATAATTCATTCTTACAATTTCTAGAAGAAAGTGACGAAACGTTTAAAAGGACTTGCATTAAAATGTTGATGGATCTTAATACAAAAGTGGATATCCTACTTAATAACTGCCAAGACACGTATCCCAGAAATGCTATAGAAGTATCTGACATAGAAGGCTTTCCAAAACTACCTATTAGTACACTAGAAGAACTTCAAAGTGCCGAAACGTTGTTAGAAAATGAAGACACTAGAAAGCACGCTGTAAGTTGTAACGAATATCTACCCTATTTTAACCTTTTCATAACTTTTTTTAGTCTATCCTTAACAGATTAGGAATTTTAGCCCGTACGGAGGGAAAAAGATAGCCGATTGCTGTAGACGGCTATTTGATAAAATAATTGCCCACGCAATTGTTCTACAATTCAATTGGGTAGGCTCGCAAGAAAAATTTCCATTATCAGAATTGAAATTGAAAAACGTTATAGTAGGTAAAGTTAAATCAAAAAGTTCTTGTAAAATAAAATCCAAATTCCATATATTAAACTAAAAATCTTAATTTCACAGATGCCATCCAAATGAATTTTAAGGGAGTAAAAGAATATACCATTGAGGCTGCTGTTAAAAATTTTATCAGAGGAGCACCGGATAGGAAAGGAGGACGTGCAAGACGAGGAAAGAAGACTCATAGCGACAACGACAGTGATGAACTTGTATAAAGATGACGGACCAATAGTGTGTCCGAAACTAGTCGGGTTGTAAATATTTTTATTTCTTTTAAATAAAATTCCTTGTGCACCTGAAATATCGTTGTATATAAATTTTTTAAATAGTATATTTGCGCAAGCTAAAGCTTAAAACCATTTTTAATTTGTATAGAGATTGTTATTTTCCAAATAAATACATTTAATAACTTTTATATTTATTTTAAAAATTTAACTAAGACTTGGGCAGGGTAAATGTAGGCCCAAATGACGATTAAAAGCAGGGTAAATGTATGCCCAAATGATGGCGAAAAGCTGGGTAAATGTAGGCCCAAATGACGATTAAAAGCAGGGTAAATGTTAGCCGAAATGACGGTTAAAAGCAGGGTAAGTAAAGGTTCAATGGACGTTTAAATGTTGGGTAATTGTAGGCACAAAGGACGGGGAAATGTTGAGTAATTGTAGGCAAAAAGGACGGATAAACGTAGGTTTCTTTATTGGGAATATACTGGCTGCTTAAAGGAAGCCCAACAATTTATCCACCTGTCGGCCAGGTAGGACACGCCCAGCTGCTAACAGCTGTCGCCCCAACACTGCCGGCCAACACCATTTCACCAGCTGCCGGGCCGATGATTTTGTGCTACTAGGGTTATTACATAAGGGCTAGGGTCCGGATAAATGATAATCGTAACAATTTTGATTAGGGAAAACTCTTAAACATATTTGGCAGATTATCATATCTACGTCCTTCCTGCATTCCTGTTTTCTACAACAAGCGTTACAGAAAAGAGAGCATTTATGGTCCCTGAGATTATTATAACCTACCAAACATTTTTCGCAAAATCTATTAAACGCGAAAAGGGACTGGGGTTAGTAATTACGTTGAAATGATTGTCAATATTTAAAGGGTAAAGACGTTTGCCGAGAGGTCCATTGCATTCCCTCTCTTCAACTACGTCACCATAAACAATTACGGGGGCCGGATTGCGTAATTGAAACACTGTTATACTGTATTCCGGCAAGATTTCTTGGATTCGAGTTAACGCGTACATACCTGCGCATTCGTCATCAGATAACGCAGCGTAAGCTAAAAGTTTCCTAGCCTCAAAGGTTTGTAACTGCGCTTCAAAGTTCTTACCCCTATTTCGTCTTATGGTGTTATAAGTTCTTTTAAGTTCTAAATCATCTTTATTATTTATATGCTCTCGGTGAGTCCTGGCTACTACAAGATCGCGTGCTAAACAAATGTTATCAGGGTTATTTATTGTAATGGTACATAAAAAGAAAAAACTCTTTTTCAGGGGCTATTCCCAAATCTACTCTTCTTACACCACCTGACTCTGTTAAAAATAACCGTAACAATTTCTTCAAAAAAACCACCGTCGTTCTCGGATCTATAGCTTTTTTCATCGATATACGTCATCAACCATTGCAAATCTAATTGGTTCCGACGTCGAAAACTGACGTGAATTTGAAAGCCGGGTTTACTGACGTTCACGAACGAAACAGAAACCATATCGGAAGGCAAACAGTCTTCCAATAGGGTTTCCATCAACGTATAAATACCGTTTTCGATATTATTTTCTAGTCTGACATTTAAAATCCGTCCTAATAGTCCAAAATTTGGGAAATTGTTGACATTATTATTCTTTATTTTAACAGAATCTGGTAAGTTAGGAAAGGAGTACGGGGGTATTGGAACGGCAATTAGCCCACCCCCGACTAGAGGAGGCGACGAAGCGGGGGCTGCCAAATTCGCGTTCTCGGGGTTCGCATTTTTCTCAACAGCTATTACCTGAGACAAGGGTGGCGAATACTGCGGAGCTCGTGAGGGGCCTGCGACCGCTATGGGGTCTTTATTACAGGGAGGGGGAATAATACTAGGGGGATTACTTCTAGCTGAACGGGCAGATAACAACGCTTTAGCTTCCTCGAACATTTCGGTTGCCCTAGCGGCAGCGGCAGTAAGTTCCTCCGCGTCCCATCGGGCAACTACTACGTTCTCAGCTAATCGTTTTATCTTGACAGTACTGGGTGAAGACATGATACAATAATCTTCCGAAGTTAAAGAGTGACGCGGGTCATATGATTCTAGAAAGGGCGATGGTATCGGACCTTCTATAGGAAATGGATTATACGAAGGTGAATCAGCTACTGCTACTTCAATAGGGTCAAGTAAATCCGGTCTTAAAATAGGTGAAAGTAAATAAACGATAGGAGGCGTACTGATTTGACGGGTAAGCTGATAATCAGACAGATAGTCCATTGCTAATTATATATATATTAAACGTTCAACCTGTGAATCTGTTACTGCAGACTCGGGTGAGGGGGGTACCGACTCCAAGCTATCTGTTAAATCTATTACTTCCATTTCGGGCGAATCGGGTAAAGTTACTATGGATACTTCCGTGGGCTCGTTATCAGTTATATCAATCAAATCAGGGGAGTCGATTGGAATCATTTCCGGGGTGTCAATTAAAATCAATTCAGGGGTGTCCACTAAATTAATTTCTGGGTACTGTAAACCTTCCATTTTAACGCCTTTTTAACTTGAAAAATGAAACCTAACTCCAAAAATTAAGAAAAAATAAACTTACGTAGAGAGCGAGAGAGAGAGAGCTTCAAATATCCGTGTACTAGACGCACAAAGAACAACAATAGAGTAACGTTCCCCAGTTCAAGGACCCCCCCCCGTATGTAGGGCCGAGGGTAAGATAGTAAGTTTATTTCTTATTCCCAAAGAACTTGTTCAGTTCTCGAGAATATATTATATTATGTTATAGTTAGGCTAAAATTTATACTTATTTACGAAAATATTCCATTTAACTTAATTTCCGATATGGAGTCTGAAGAAAAAACATCGGCCATAATCGCCGTCCTGAAAAAACCATCTTAAATTATAGCCGTAGTGATAATTTTAATTACAATTTTCTTATTTCAGTTCATTTTGTGGTTTCTACCGCAAAATTATAACTTTTCTCACTGTATTTCACAAAATGGTATTAAAAGAATACTAATTTAATGTTAATTACTATTAATTTTATGGTTTTCTAGGATATGATTGCATCATAAGCTATCGAGAGGAATCTACATTTTGATTTTTCAAAATAGTCAAGTGGGTTAATTATATGACGTCAAACAATGGGTGTTTTCCACTTTAGATATTAAAATGGGGTTATTATATGACGTCAAACAATAGGTTTTTTCAAAATATTCAAGTAGGTTAATTATATGACGTCAAACAATGGGAATCATTAGTTGCAGTTTCGATCACGATACGGTTTAATCTTAAGTGCGACAGCCAATATAATTTGAAGGTTAGTTGTAGTTTAGATCACGTGATG
Organism: Leiobunum rupestre; assembly: GCF_980474605.1. Lineage (NCBI taxonomy): Eukaryota > Metazoa > Arthropoda > Arachnida > Opiliones > Sclerosomatidae > Leiobunum > Leiobunum rupestre. The sequence goes on along the minus strand of NC_143391.1, from coordinate 56,571,992 downwards.
GATTAATCTCGAGAAGATAGGAACTGATTAATCTCCCACGCGTCATTTCTTTCCAAACGCTGAACTGAAAAGAAGTGCGTCAGCTTTGCTCCCTTCGTCTACCGTAAACATGGAAATACGTTCTATTGGTAAGCATTCTTTTTTAACACTAAATTAACTCAATAGACCGAGGCTTAACAGTTTCATTTTCTATAGCCGAGACCCATACCGTATCCAAACACAGGGCCCAAGAAAGACGTATCAACATAAAAATCACGTTACGAGGATCAGTGTACATTTCTTTCGGTTTTGACGGATCCAAGTTGCAAGTTCTATTCTTCAAAAAATCGAACGAAAATTTTCTGTTCCTGATCTCTGAAGCTTTCAACAATCTACTCTCTCTTTGGGAAGAGCTTTTCGACGCAACGCAAAATGAATCATCGTCGCAAACCCACAACATCATCGACTATCACGGCAACAACGTATCCATCGTCGCCACGTCGAACACCATCAAATTGAACTCAGCCTACGGCCATGTTCTGGATCTGGGAGCTCGCAAAATCTGTGAGTTCCAAAAAAATTATTTTAATCGGTTTCAAATAGATCTTTTAAACGAGCATAAAAATGTTATCGAATGCATGTACTAAGCTATTGTTAAGAACCTTAAAAAAATCACGAATTATTATATGGTTAACCTTTCGAGGGTTTATTTTTGTACCCCGATCAATTTAACTAGTACCGTAAAGTAAAATCTTATTTTGGCTGTTTTATATCACCCTCGGAAGTACTGCAAGATTTTACTAATTTACTCGTACATAATCAATTAACCTGTAAACTTAGCTACTTTAATTTGTTTTCATTGTGTGATGTACAAGATAAATACCTTGTTATTATTTTTGCCTATATTATGGACATTAGAAATTAAAAGGTTCTAAAGCGATAAATAAATTATAAAGATTAAATTATGGGTAACGAGGGGGATGGAGTAGGGAGTAGAGAGAGAGAGAGAGAGAATAAAGCGATTACAGTCTGGTTAATGAATTAAGATAGTAGTGCTGGGAATACAAATTCTGGAGATAATGGTTAACGAGGTGAAGCAGAGAGAGAGAGAGAATCTTCCTATTACAGTCTGGGGATTGGGGAGGGTGGAAAGGGGGAAAGCAGAGAGAAAATCTTGCGATTACCATTGGGGGATTGGGGAGAGTTGAAGTCTGGGGGGTGGGGAATGGAGAGCAAAGATAATCTTGCGAATACGATCGCGGGATTGGGGAGGAGGTAAGCAGAGAGAGAGAAAATTTTGCGATTACGTTCGGGGGATTGGGGAGGGAGGAAAGGGGGAAAGCAGAGAGAGAAAATCTTGCGATTACGATCGGGGGATTGAGAAAATATATCAGACTGATTATCTCAATCCCCTATTCGTCATTCATTTCTCTAAGGTTGATTTCAATTCTTCTAAAACATCTCTGCCATTTTTAGTCTTCATAAAAATGGCTCTTACATTCTGTGATGGAATAAGGTTAGCACCATAACGGTTTGTTTTGAAAAATGTCCAGAAACTTACTTTGACTTGAATCGCTAACATAGGTTGCGGCACTGTCATTAGCAACATGGACAGATGCTATACTAGTGCCTGCATTCGACAATTGATACAAAGTAGTCACAGCAATACTATTATTTAGTAACGTATCACTGGATTCAGAAACATCCATTGAAATTGCTTTTAATGGATTATCCAAATTTTTCAAGGCATTTTCAGTCCTATTATAAAGTGAACAAACTTTGTTTATATAAAGCCGTAATATTAAATTAAAAAAATAATACAAGGTCATAGATTATACAAAGAAAAATATTAATTTCATTTTATGAAAATTAAGGTTTTGGTGGTTTCAACTTAGACCAAGGAATACAGGGACGGAGCGCGCGTAGCTTCCCCAACGCTTTTTTAAACGGCGATGCTTCGTTGCGGTCGAGGTAGAGGGAGGGGAAGGCAAGGTGATACAGATAGTAATGTGGCGCCATCAACGAGTTAAAAAAATCGTTTTTTAGATCACATGACAATCCAACATTTAAAAATTGTCTGCTATAGTCCCCCAACTTCTGTTTCACTTTGACTAATGCTATCAACTAATCGAGAATAAAATATGTGTAAAGTTATGAAAATTATCTCAATCTTACCCTAAGTCTCAATTTATTTTAATATGAGGACAAAAACGTGCGTTGTTAAACAATGTAAGAGTGATTCACGGCAATATTGTAAGAGTTACAAGAGTGGAATTGAGTTTATCCCTTGGCCAAAGCCTAAGAGATCATTGAAGAAATGTGAAACATGGATTAAGTGGCTGAATAGAGAGGATTTCAATGTTGATCGCGTTTCTAAAAACACTTATATTTGTACAAAACATTTTATGGAAAATACCGGGCCTACCCCAAAGAATCCAGACCCAATGTTTTATACTCGAGAGTGTGTAACCTTAGACCAAGGAATTGTAACTGTACAGGATATTACTACAAACTTAGCTATCAAAGTAAGTGATTTTTTACTTCAATAATATTTAATACACAAATAAACTATAATTAATATTTGTTTAGGTACAGTCCAGCAATGATAGTTTCCAAAACACAAAGACGTACAGCAAAATAAATGCCACCCCTACCATGGATACAGAATATGAAATTTGCAATCAAGAATTAGATTTAGAAGAATGTCTTGGCCTGAATTTCATTGTTGGAGAAGTTGGGATTTCATGTGAAGCTAGCAATGAACAAGAAATGGACTTAGTGGTGCCTTTAATAAATGCAACTGGCCCCGAAGTTAAATCTTTCGATACTAATGACCATAACTATTGTGGAAAACCTTACCTTGATGTTGAACAAATACATGATTTCTTTAAAATTCAATCTTTACCAAAACATTGGGCAGTAACATTTATCAACGAGGGTCTTGAATTATCTAAAAGAAACCGGTTAACCAGTGGCACCATTTTAAATATTACACTTAATCAAAATTATGATATTCAACTTATGGTACTTGATAGACTAGTGACATCGCATAAAGACCTTCCAAATTTGCCCTGCAAAATGTTTAACACCACTGATTTGTGTTCTTTTTTGAAATCTCTTTAAAAAATACATGTATGCGCTGGAAATATGGATACCAAAGTAACTGAAATCGCAAAAGAAAGAAATCTAAAAACTTGTAATTTCTCGTGGTTAACGAATGGTTATCATCACGAAAAATGCCAGCTTTTAACTAAAAGTCAAAGTGGACGATGTTCTATGTCCCAAAAATTAAGATCAAGTTTGAGAACTTTAAAACACCGAAAGAAGAAATTAAAATCGACCAAGTTTTGCCACAAATTTAAATTAACTAAAGAAGAGCTAGTTTCGCAGTTGAACGAAAAATGTAACACCGAATATAATCTCAAGAAAAAAATTAACCGATTGAAACTAAAGTGTGCGTTGAAAATATCTAAAAAAGGAACAACTGTTTCGGATTGTGATAATGACGTATTATTAAACATTCTAGAAAAAGAAGTGAATGATAAAAAAGCTGACAATTATTTTCAAAATTTGTTTTTAAGGGTTCAACTGTCAATGCTGAAAAAGAAAAATCAACATCCATGCCAAAGGCGTTGGCACCCATTAGCTGTTAAATGGTGTTTGTTTTTGTATCATAAGAGTCCTTCAATGTACAACATATTAAAGGAATCCGTAACACTCCAGCTTCCATCAAAAGCACACTTTTGAGAAATATACCCATTATAGGAAATTCACCTGGCTTTCAGGATGAAATTTTTGAGAAAATGGTCAAAGAAATACATCCGAGAGATAATCCATTACATCAACAGTATTTTGGAATATTGATGGATGAAGTTAAAGTAAAAGAAGATCTCGTGTTTAAGAAATCTACGGGAGATATAATTGTATTCACGCAACTAAATAATTGCGGAGAGAAACTGGCTGCTTTGGAATCTTGTGAAGTAGAAGAACAACAGTTAGCAATCCATGTATTAATGCTTATGTTAAGAGGCTTGACTACCAATATAAAGTTTCCATTTGCATATTTTGCCACTCATGCATTAAAAGCAGATACGTTAGATTCCATAATTTTCGAAGCGACAAGAAGATTGGAAGAGTGTGGATTTAATACACTATGCGTAACTGGAGATGGTGCAGCGACCAACAGAAAAGTGCTTTCAAATAACACAACTAAAAGTTGTGTATTTAAAGCGAAAAATAGATGTGCCTGTGATGAAGACCGATATATATACTATTTATTTGACGTACCGCATCTTCTAAAAACAGCTAGAAATTGTTTTTCAAGTAGTACGGAGTCTTGCAAAACTAGAAAATTAAATAGCAATGGGCAAGATATACTTTGGAACACCATTATTAAAATGTACCAAAAGGAACAACAAAAGGGCTCTCTAAGACGCCTTCATAAAATTAGCCATGATCTTGGGAGCGTACAGTAAAATGAAGGTTAAATATGCCGCTCAAGTCCTCAGTAAATCTATGGCTAATGCTCTTAAGCTTGAATTTGGAGACAAAGTTTCGGAAACCATCAAATTTATTGAGAGTATGGATAAATGGTTCGATATCCTAAATGTTCGAAACTTCGCAGAGGGAATCAAGAAAAAAACCCTAACATAGAGCCATTTACTTCTATTAATGACCCTCGTCTTACGGTAATTTTAGTCTTATTTTATTACATTTATAGGTTTTATTAATTGATAACTGTGTATATATATATAGTGGTTGAAAGAAGATTTCTTGGGATATCTTAACGAATGGGAACTATACGTTAAAGAAAGAGAAGGAGAATTTAAAAATGAAGAAAGAAAGAAAATGATCTTGAGCAGAGAAACGCTATCGGGACTAAAACAAACTAGTAAATATTAAAATAATATAATAAATTTTAACTAAACCCATAAGTAGGACACTGAACGATGTTGGGAGTGTCATACTTATGGTAAAACCAATTTATTTTAGTAATTTATCTTCTCTCGCAGCTTTAGCTATGCTCGAAGTTATTCCTTTTCTTCTTGAAAAGGGAGCAAGTTTTGTATTAACCAGGAACTTTAACCAGGACCCGCTGGAACACGAGTTTGGACGACATAGAAGATCAAATGGAACGGCTGACAATCCCACCTTAACCAATTTGGAGACACTTGCGGTACACTAAATAGCTTAAATGATAAGTTTTCCGTAACGAATGGCAATACGGAGAATTTTTTCATCCCTGATGACTTGTGTTCAAGCTGAATGTATTATTTAAATCAACAAAAACGAGCGTACAATTTTATCTATTGCACAAATAAATTGACTAATATTTTATTTTTCTTTAAAATGTTTGAATTTTGAAAATACTAACTTTTGAAAATGAGATCAAATTAATTTATGTAAATTATCACAATGTTTTTATTTAGGAACTTGTTGCAAAGGTTTTCTTAAACAGAACTTGGTTGTTTCTTCATTTTTAGTTTTATTGCGCTCATATGCTTTTTGTTTGTAGGCATTTTTCAACTTCTTTACTTCTCCATTGGCTAGCGTATTTAGTAGAGTGTTCATGGCCAGATCGAAAAGCTTTTCAGATATTGCTTTCGAAATGTTAACATTACCAGTAAACATTTCCCATTTCCTCAAAATTTCATCACATTCTTTAATGCTTGTTATTGCTTTCTGTTTTTTGTCCTTTAAGCAATTCCCATCAAAAAAATTAAATGATTTATCGATAACTTTGTTGAAAAAGTAGTACGTCTCCGTTGATGGACAAATAAGTCCGCCTCGGCTTTGCATTTTGTCCAAACATCCGGCAGTTTAGCATTTTCTGCGTCTGCACGTAGGCTTTCCACCAAAACTTCACCTTCTTTCGAATGCTTCCTTAGCCTTTGCAAAAGAGATCCAACTGCATAGAAAACAACTTGACTATCATCCTGGTGTGTGGTAGGCTTGTTTTCGTTTTCCTTTGCAACAGTTCAATAAAAAATTGGTCTAACACCAAGTTCACTCCAACGTTTTTGAGGGTCTGGGAAAGGTTTTCAGAACCCGAGAATTAAAAAATACAATAGTATCATTGAATAAATTGCAGGTAAGGGCCTATAAGATTTATTTATACCTCAACTCGATCCAGAAACCCGCTCATTTGGTTAATTATTTCATCATTTCTAAGGATTTTTTGGGTTTCACCCCAGAAAACCTTATGTGATTTATTGCACAATATTTCCAAATGCTTCGCCCATTCCTCAACATCATCAGATTCTATTAATTTTAATTTATTTCTTAACACTTGAAATTCTGGGGTGTGATATTTTCTATTATCTGCAAGAACTTTCGTGATTGATGTCATTATAATTTCAGGGAATAACACTAAAAATTCCTCTTCTAAATATTAATGTATACTTTATTTTAACATTCAAACTTTTATGTCTATATTACACTGAAATATTACCCACTATAGTGCACTGAACCTGGACCTTTTTTTTTCCAATGGCCTATAGAAAATATGTTTTAATAATAACAAGGCTTATGTATAATGTAGGTTTAAAGAAGAATGTAATTATTTAAACCTAATTTAAATAAATATATTCTTGGTTTGAAACATACTTTTGGGGTTCTACAACTTCTGCGATGCTCTTCGTAGATAAGCCAAGAGCCGCTTCGCCGTTAACGGTTGTTCGTTTCTAATGAAAATTAAATATTTTTAGTATATTATACAAAAGAAAGAAATATAAACTTACCAGAACTTTTTTCTTTGGACCCATGCTTTAAACTTTAAAGTTGATCCGCTTGTCCCAGCCTAGCGTTCACGACGACATCGCAGACGATAGACGCGCACACTTGACAGCTAATAGTCAATAAAAACTGAATCACCTTTGCGACTAGCGACACTACGTGGGATAAATAGGAAATAGGCAGCCGTAACAAACCTCTGGCGCGAAATCTTGCCTTCGCTACGTCCCTGTATTCCTTGGTCTAAGGTTTCAACACCATATATAATCTAAAATGGACGGTTTATACACATTATACACTACTGTTAGCATATGACAATAGACCAGAGATAGGCATAGAAATACCTTTTTTCTGTCTGATTAACTTTAAAACATTTACTATCCTAAAGAAAACATTTACACTAAAATTTTGAGATTTAAAAATTAAATATTTTAAACTATTTAATATTTAAAAATATTTGTATTTTGGCACAACATATAAATTATTATAGCCACTGAAAGCTTTCAAAAACTGTAAAGGTGTGACATCTGCTATTCCATTTATATTACACAAGCGAATATTAGAAGGTTTCATGATATTTACACAATATGAATGAAATTGTCTCTAAAATAGGAGGGGTTGTGAGGGGAAAATGTTGCCCGTGACGTCATTCTGTCAAGTAAGAGGGCACTCGTATTCAGAATGATAAGATTCTAGCGATTCTGTGAGAAAGAGAGGCTCTCATTTCCGGAGTCGGTGCCTTTATTGGTGTTTTAATAGATAATTTTCTTGATTTACTAAAAATTTAATTATATCTCAGCTTCTACATTATATTTACAAGAATCGGTAACTGTTTTTAACGAGTTATAATAAGAAATTTAGTGTATTTTATACTCAAGCCTTGGCTTAGATAATAACTTGCTCTTTAAAAACTGTAGTCAAAAGTTTTGAAAAGCATGGTAGGTAGATATTGTTGTGTTCCTGGTTGTACGTCAAGTACTTCCAACAATCGCGGTGCAAAGTTCAGCCCCTTTCCAACCAATGAAAGCTTGAAACATTGTTGGATTAGGATTATAAATAGAAATGCCCCGGAAAGCCTAAACCTATCTTTAAAGAGACCTTGGAGCACACCCGTATCTAGGAGACCCTTAGGTGGTAAATGCCAAGTAGTGTGTGGATTTCATTTTAATGAAAATGGCAGGAAAAAATACGAAGATAAACTTCCAACAATTTTTAATGGTAATCGTGTGGATGACACGGTCGATTTATTCGCTACTGGTTCAGAAATAGAGGTTGATTCTCGGATAGATATAACACTTTACTAATGATATCAACATTTTTCTAAAATGGTATTTTTTTTCAAGAACCATTATATGATTCGCTTAGTGAGATTAATTTTCCCGAGCGAAATAACTCTGCTGATACTGGAACAAATAACGACGATAAAGGTTTTTAAATATGGGAAATTTATCTCTTATCTGTTATGAAATTGCGTATTCTAGATCATGATTATTGTCTTCCCAACAACGTGGAACATTTTTCTAAACTTATAAAGATCTATCAAGGTGAAATCTTAACATTACAGAAGATGACGGAGGATGTGTCCCAGATCAAATCTTTGAATAAGTCTTCTTGAGGAGAATAAAAAACTAACAGCTGAAAATTTAGAACTCTCAGATAACCTAAAATTATTTCAAGAACTTAAAACCAAAAATGTGGAATTAAACCTCGCAAATGAGTCTCTCAAGCAATTAAACTAACGGTGCCGGAGAAAAAATTTATATTTACAAATTCAACTTAAAGATACGAGACGGTTTTCTGTAAAAAAATATATATATTTCTAACAATATGGTGCAGTTTTATACGGGGTGGGAAAATATTGGATAGTTTAACGATTTATTTGAATTTATCGAACCAGACTTAAATACAATGAGCTTGTATAATGGAGCATGGGGCTGTTAAAGAAGATTTGGAAGGTCACAATCATCTGGAAAGGCCGTTCTTTGGAGTTTTCATAAAAATAACAATTATTTTTAGTTCTGTGTCGCTTAAAGGTTGGAATACTCGAACAAGATCTTGAGTATAGGTTTTGTATCTCTCTTTCAACGGTTTCAAATATATGTGTAACTTGGTTTTATGTTTTAGAAAAGAGATAAACCGAAAGGTTGTAGACGAACATATGCCAAAAGAATTTAAGGAGAGGTTTCCCAAGACTATTGTTATATTAGAAGCTACCGAGCTTTTTATTCAAAAGCCGGACGATTACAAAACACAGAGCGATACCTGCTCCTCATATAAAACACACAATACGGCTAAAGGCTTAATCGGCTGTACTCCAAAGGGATTCATTAGCTTCGTCTCTGACCTTGTGCCAGGTCGAATGTCAGACAGAGATTTAACAGTAGCCAGTGGTGTTATAGACTTATTTGAGGATGCGATGATGTGATGGCTGATAGAGGTATGTGATCGAGGACTGTTTGAATGAAAAAGGAGTGGAGCATAATATGACCCTCTTTTAGGAGATAAAGCTCAACTTACTGAGGATCAAGAAAAGTATACCAGAGAAATAGCGAGAGTACGAATTCGTATCGAAAGAGTAATTAGAAGCGTAAAAGATACCACTTATTATATATAGTTTTTTCCAATAGTATGCATAATCAGTTGAATAAGGGATGGAAAATATGTTGATTCGTGGTTAATTTTTGTAATGAAACTTTGCTTGATGTAAATAAGGAAAACAACTCTGTTTAAAAATGAGATTATGGTATTTTATCACAGTAAGCTTTGTTACATTTCACATAGTCATTAAAAAAATTTGATCAAAAGATATTCTATCACAAACAGGCTTATCATCGCCACAATCAACTAATAGGTTAAGACCAGAGAAACCAGTCAATCCCATTTGGATTTGGAAAACGAAAATATGCTTTTTATACAAAATGAAGTCATTATTTTCGTTTATTTTTAGGAACTTTGTAGTTTGATCTTTGGCTAAAAAGGCTCTTTCCTTTACATTTCACCAAGGTCTTACTTTCCTGAAGTCCATATTCTGTATTTTGATGATGTAACAGATGATCTGGTGAGGCACCACACATGTGAAGAGTTGGATTGACGCAGAGACCAACTGCGTACGTTGTAGACATGCATCAGATTTATAGCCCGGTGTACCGGTAAGATTCAAACCACACCACCGGAGGTCGGTCATCATAATTCAATACGCCAGTGTCCACAAGTCCAGACAGGTGACAAAACCAGCATGGGTAGCAGAACCCCACTACTGATGGCCGCACCCTTGACGCAAGCCGCTCAACCCAGCAGAAGGTGCAGCAATGGACCGACCAGCGCGCCACTTCACACACAACAGTGGGAGTAAGAGCGGATGCTATGGCAACTCCGGCCGACAAACTACCTAGGAAGGTAGATAGCCAAGCCCTTTGGAAAGAGCTCCTAAAGGGGAACGGCGAGCACACAGCAGTCCAAGTAACCCGGCACAGCTGGCACCGGATATCCCAGTGGGAGTCCAAAAGGCCGGGAAACAGGACCGCTGTGCCCTCATACGGAGGCCCGCAGCCCCAAAGCAGGCTACCCAATCCACCGAGGCGGCCAGGTTGCCTGGACCCTCTCCGTTAGCCTGGGCCGAAGCCCAGTTACCAGCCCACACCGGACCGAAGTCGGAGGTGGAGATAGGACCATTTGGACGGAGCTAACATCTCCCAGCGCGCCACCGCCCGTGATGGGTTACAAGAGCCGGAACCCGACTCCCCGGTAAAGCCGCCAGTTATTGCACACTCCGACCCGTTGTGGGCCGCGTACGTTGTAGAACTAGCTTGCATTCTTAGGTATTTCTGGGTTGCAATTTCTTCGTTTTTCAATCCTTCTTGTACGTACTTGTTTTTCGAAATATCAGCCCCATTAAAGATGGATCTTAGAAATGCTTGATTTATTTGTTTACGTCGCTTGCAGATGGCCCCAAATTTTGAAGCAGTTATTCTGACCTTCCGTTCAGAACTCCACAATAAACAGTTCGATTGTTGCCGAGTGTTAATTTCTAAGTTAATAGAGTCAATCAACACTAGCTTTAAAACATCAGGCGTACAGGTTTGACATTTCCATCTAACTCTAATAAAGCTAGAGGGAGTGGTATCTGTGGATGAACAGCGGCACCTTTGTCAATAATTTCATTATTAGACACAAGCTAAGTTGTTTCAGTTGGATGGCAGTTGTTTTCATCTTGGATAGTGCAGAGAAAGCTTTTTTTTTTTCAGACACAAAAGGGTACTCAATTTTTGAATACGCTCCTCTAAATCTTTGTCATCATCGGACGTTCCCAAGTTAGGGAGGCTGCGATAGGCTTGCTGTTTTTTCTGTCTCACTTGAAGCGCTTCGCTTTATTTTCCAGGGGTGTGTCTCACAAAATCTAAATCATTGAAGGTTTGGCTTGATAACTTCTTATAACCCGATGGGGCACTCCATGCCCTGGCCTTTTCTGTACAGGCTTTATCATTCGGTATGAAGATTAACCCTTCTCTCTTATAGTCCAAAATGAACCACAGTACAGCCCCCCACGTGCTTACACACCCCTCCTTCGCCAGCCTTACATCCACAAGAAGCTGTTTCGATAATACTATCGGAAGCCCGCATTTTTATTGCAAGATAATATTTGTAATTAAGGGTGAAGGAGCCCTCTACTTTACTTTAAATATAGATTACAGATTCCTCTGTTGTTGTAGGACCTGGACTTAAAAAAATTAGATACTTTATTGCATTTAAATATCCTTTAGCCCTAAGTTAGTTTTTTTTTGGCCTTTGTTGAAGAATGGTGTTTCACGATTGTGCTTTGTTTAAATATTAGTGGAACTATCTTTAGTTGTTTTGTCCAATTACCAATTGGAAGTTTTACCTTCTTGTTTAGAGCTTTTTTCTTCATTTTTGTTACTGAAAAAATTTATTTTAGGAATAAGAATGAATTGAAATATATTTAGGCACTTAATATAAAGCTTTACGTACCTTTTAGAAGTTACTTCCCCGATTCGAAGAAATACTAGTATTCACTTTACATTTAATGTCCGTGATCGCGTCTAATTTTAAAGCTGAACGGTAAATTAAATGTAAAACTATATACCGTGCAATGTATTTTGTTAAGAAATAAGTGAGTTTAGAAAATAAATTTTAAGAAGTAAGTGTAAAGAATCGCTAATTTCTGTAGATAAACATTTATTAATCTTTTCTAATATAAGTGTGTTTAGTAAATAAATGTTTTATTGTAACAAAGAAAACATTTAGTAATAAACAAATTTATTTATTTACAAGCTGAAAATTTATTTTAAATTGCTCACGTCATTTTAAGAATGATCAATTAATTCTCCTACGTCAAAAGGGCAATAACCTGTAAATCCATCGGAAAAGCTTTTTCCACTTGATATTCCTGTGAAATACAAAAGGTAGCGTAGATGACTGTAAACACAAAAGTTTCATCTCGCTTCTCCAATGGTTTATAAACCCTTTGAATTTTTTACAGATTATCGACCAATACACAAAACATTTTGTTTATAGCTGGTTCGCTCTTTCTTAAAAACTTAACAGTTCATAGGGTTCAGGTGCTTATTTTATCCATAAATGAATATCTTTCGCATCTGGTTTCTTAAAGGGAAATTATCCCATACCTTTAGAGGGGTGTGGGGTGCCATTCCCTTAAATTTGCATAACCCTAATTAGACTATTTTACGGCATCGTGTAATTAGACTCGTATCTTCCTTAGTTCTTTGAATTGAAAGTTATATTTTTCTGATAGTCCTTTAATCGCGGTATAAAAAAGACCTGTATTTGAAGGTCTATAATTGCGTGCATAAAAAGTTACTAACATAAACAAAAGTTATCGGAATTGGAAGTTTCCGGAATAACACGCCATCACCCAATAAACAAACTTTAAATTCGTCTAAAGAGAAAGCCTGATTGAAAAGTTAATTTCGTATTCAAAATATTTGTGGGTAAAATATGGTCCAACGGTGAGAAATACCAGTGCTTTGTTTTTCATTAGAAATGTAAATCTCTTATCCAATGGTTTATAAAGTTATCGAACAATTCACAAAACAACTGATTATAGCCGGTACGCTATTGATTAACCAACTTAATTGTTCATCTATAACAAGTTGGCAAGCCAAAATATACCTCTCCTTGGAAGAATTGTCCCTAGTGGCATTAATCTCTCGAGATGACCATTAAAGATATTATTCCGCAATTTAGAGTTATTTACTAAAAACGTAATCCCGGTTCAATCCCGCCTGGTATAAAATTTTAATTTTAAATAAAATAATTGAGACGAAACAACCGAGTTTAATTTATTCAGAATAATATAAATTAAGTAGTTACAACAACGAGTTAGACGTACTAAAACAATGCACAATTGAATTGAACCCTATTTACATAACAAGTTTATCAGTTAAATATAATACGAAGCAAATTTTAATGAAAGAAATATCTACAGAGGCTATTTCTATTTTTCTCGCTTACGAAATACTTGCCGCATCATTAACGCTCATTTTATTTCAACACTCTCCCTTCATGACGATACTGTAGAATAGCTATATTCGACATCTGATATAGTGGACGACTCGTAGACTTCCTGTGGACGTTGTGACACATACCGCATGAAAAAGACCAATGCCGTCCAATTTCCAATATCATATAATGGCTCGCACACCCAGGAAATCAATGACTGCATTAGGAATCGTAGTTATCCAAATATCCAAACAATAGAAAATGTAATTATAGCAGGAAGAGCGACACCTTACAAACAGGAATTTTCGACGTTATTATAATGAAACCGGATAAGCTATAGCACACGACGTTCACACTATGAAGTGTCCTCCAAAACTGGACGTTTTCGTGAAAAAAATAAGAGAAAAATATTCAGATAAAATTAAAAGATCAAACATTAGACAAAAACAACATTATCTCGATCAGTAAAAAAAACATAGACCCTTCCTTTGCCTAAAACCCAGATACATATTTTTTTAAATAGAGCTAATACCCAAGGCACCACCTTCGACCACATAAGCAATGTTGCTTCTGCGTGATCAAGTAACAGGTGGCCGGGTTACAATGCATAGGAGGGTGGTGGCAAGCCCTTCATGCCACGCGAGCCAACAGCTCCCTACACTAACTATTACCATTAACCTCAGCAAATTTTTTATGGAAGAAGATCTCGGGGGAAAACCCCTTTCACCAGTGGGGAGAGAACTTACAAACTCTACGCAGAAGGAGTGGTTCCGGATTTTCACCCAGTGCCTCTAGCTGGGATCGAACCCGGCTCCTCTTGCTGCGAGGTGAAAGTGCTAAGCACTCCGCCACCCCACCTTTATATTAACAAAAAAGCGTATCCGAAAAAATAAACCTACTGGTAATTAAAGAGTTTAACAACGTCATTGAATAATATATTACAGATTTATAACACAGCGGCAACGAATCAAAGTCCTAAAACAGCGATCCCGGTTCAATTCCCGACAAAAGAAAGTTCACAAAAATTAAAAAACAAAGTTCAATAAAAAATATTCACAGATATTGTATTCATACGTTTAGTAAAAAAAACCCGCCTTATCATAATGGTTCATTTACTTACATATGTTTCCTAAGGAATTCAATGGCTCGGTCGTGAACTATCCGCATGGTAACAATGCGACCCGAGTTCAATTCCTGATCACGATAAAATTTTACATTAAAATATTTAATTAAATATTTATAAATAATATTTTTCTTATATTTAATTAAATATTTATAAATAATAAGAATAATATTATTTATAAATATTTAATTAAATATAAGAATAATATTTTTTATAAATATTTAATTAAATATAAGAATAATATTATTTATAAATATTTAATTAAATATAAGATTAATATTATTTATAAATATTAAATTAAATATAAGATTAATATTATTTATAAATATTTAATTAAATATAAGATAAATATGATTAATATAATTTATACATATTTTATTAAATATAAGATTAATATGATTAATATAATTTATACATATTTTATTAAATATAAGATTAATATAATTTATACATATTTTATTAAATATAAGATTAATATAATTAATAAATATTTAATGAAATATAAGATTAATATAATTTATAAATATTTAATTAAATATAAGATTAATATAATTTATAAATATTTAAAATGATGTAGGATAAATTATAGTACCAAACGTTATAACTTCGTAAAGGACATTTGCTAACAGTAGCGGCGCTAGCAATAGGCCGGGGTAGGCCTGGGCCTACTTGAAATTTTGGTTTCAGCCTCCAAAAGTCGTCTTAAGGGGCCTCCAAAATTTAATATATGAGCCTCAAAATTATTTAATATAAAAAATTCTGTAATTTGTTTGCGAAATAATTTATTTAGTTATTAATTTCCCAATATTCAATGTGAGTGATTCGCTTAACGACACTGCTGTTTTTATTCCTTTCAAATGTAACTTTTCTTTAATAGTAGTTAATTTTTAAGCGCTACTATATCGAAATTGTATCTTTAATTTTATCTTTACAAATTTGGAATTTTAAAGTTACGTTAAGGTCTACTAATTCACCGAGTTTAAGCAAAATCGGTGGGTTACACCTTGGGTCGTCTCCTTGTTAGTGTACCTACGTACATTCATTTTCGTAAAGTTGTAAGTTCTGATGTAAGGGATGTACATGCGAAGTACCGAAGGAATGAATGTAAATTGATAGACCGGAATTCAGTCGTAGAAATAAATAAATAACCACCCATTTGTTAAGTGTTATAAGTACACAATTAATGCGTCGCGTACCCATTTTACCCAAACATTTCACCACTCGCTTCAAAAAAATTAAATAATCTCTGTGTACCGATTTGAAAATATTGTGGTGGGGGGGGGACCCAAATGGTTGGCCTACTTCCCCTAAAATTCTGGCGCCGCTACTGTTCGCCAAAGCTGTTTTTTAGAAGAACACCGAAGCTTAACAAGCGTCGGTGGCTCAGTAGTTAGAGTAAAACTCTTGCACGCAGCAGGCCCGGGTTCGATTCCCGGCCGGCACCAATAAATCGCAAATTGACACTAAGACGAATACCATAAACAATTGGTGGAGACCCTGCCATTGGACGTTGAGAGGTTGCGTAACACTCAGCACTCGGTCCGTCCCAAAAGTCAATAAGAAGAAGTTGTAGAGAAAACGCCCGTACAATCACAAGAGACTCAACACCCACAACCGTCATAACACAAACACAACAAACTCAACACCCACAACCGTCAGAATACAATTCACCATTCACACCCTACACATAAACATTAAAATAACGAAATATCCAATCAAACTGAGTTAAAACTGTCGCGACGTTGAGCGTTAACGAAAAAAAACCATCCAAACCAAACCCAGCCGCTAATTAATCCGTTAACGATCACCGTCACACGGTGGTTTTGCCAACCCTTGAGAAACTGCGTACGCAATGATTAACCTTTGCACGGAAAATGCGAACGCGTTCGCAGGACTGACAGACAGACACGGTGATTGTATAGCCCCTCCTAGGGGACTTTGTCCCCTCGGATAGGTAAAAAAATTAAATTAATCTCATTGTATATTGTTCTGGAGAAAGTCTTTAACTGGTAATAAAAAGTTTTATAACCGAATTCTCTACCTGTGAAATATTTATGCTAAATTCGAGTACCAATAATCCAATTTTTTGCTTTATATCAAGTTACAAAAAACAGTTAGAGCTCGGGGAAACCAATAAATGAACCATCAAAATTTCTATAAGTCATAAAAAACATTGATTAACGGTCAATTTATGGATATTATTCGCAACTTTAAAACGACTTAATATGCAACAAATATGTTTTATACAAAAACAATTCATATATGGATATAAAAGAAATGAACGAAAAATTTCTTATCCGAAGGCTAAGCCCTAAAAACAGTACAAAGCTTTTACTTGACGAGTTTATAAATTTTTTGTTTGAGTTAACGAGTTTTAATAAAATTCAAACAAATAAGAGTAATTAACGTTATATTTTATGAAAATCGATGAACAAGAGAAGTATATTTACAGTGTTTTTCTCTTGTTCAGTTCTATGGTTGCTAGATTGTGAACAACAACGAATAAAGCGTGGGGTGAGGAATGCTTGTGATAAATCGAGCACGAACCGTTACCCTTCTCTCTCTCTCCTTCCTCTCACCATCTTTCCTTTTACCAAACATCGCGGACTGGTTAGCACTTTCGCCTCGCAGCAAGAGGAGACGGGTTCGATCCCAGCTTGTAGCACTGGGTGAAAACTCGGAACAACTCCTTCTGCGTTGAGTTTTCAAGTTCTCTCCCCACTGGTTTAAGGGGTTTTCCCTCGAGCTCTTCAGTTTACCCTTCCATAAAAAACTTGATGTTAAAGGCATTAGTTGGTGTAGGGAGCTGTTGGCTCGCAGGGCTTGCCACCACCTAGGAGCCACAAACACAAGGAGAACGCAGCTAGCCTTTAAACACGCTAACGAATGGTTGTGTACGAATTTCATTGGACGAGTGTCACGAGCCTTTAGGATGAACGTTTTGCGGGAGGGGGGGAAGAAAATTTCCGAATTTTCCCCTTCCGACGGCAGCAGGAGCTAAAGCGTCTAGCCAATGAAAAACGTACACAAGAAAATTCACGACTTTTGAAGGGTTGCGTTCTCCTTGTGTGGGGTGTTGTGTTTGTTGCTCCTAGCCACCACCCTCCTACGCATTGTAACCCGGCCACCTGAAATAAAGGCTTTAAAAGTCGCTCGATGACTTAGGCCTAAGGTGGTGCCTTGTGAAATAAACTAAAAGCTGCTTATTATCCCATGGGCTTCTGGTTTTCAAAATATAACAAAGTTTTAATCGTGAAGAATCGTGTCTCTTATATTTAATAATTTTAACAGTAATAAGAAAGTAATCGAGTTTATATCTAGAAGGGCCAAAACCTTTTGCTTTTATACGCTAGCTAATCATTTTGAACCGTATCTCTCTAGGTTATTGTTCCTTGCATGACGTAAAAGAACTAATCTTTTTACAAAACGTTATTATTTAGGAATATAACACCTTCAGAAAATAAATAAACAAATTAGATAATGCAAAATTACAAAATAATGTTCAATTCGGAACTTGAAATTAAATATATTTGTAAAATGGTTATTTTATTAGAAACCATTGGCTCACCTCGTTCTACTACGACAATGAGCCCAAGAGCTTTAATTCAAATAAAAATATAAATACGATTTTTTATAGTTTTATGTTATATTTACCATTTGAGATATATTTTTGGAATTTTCAGGGTAAGCTTTGAAAACTTGAATACGTGTTCACGTTTTTTCTATTTATTTTTGACCGCTAGATGCCAGGGAACAATTTTCAACGAGAAAGTTGTAGACTGTGAAAAATTTCACATGAAAGTTTTCATGAAGATTTTTTATTAGATTAATAAAGAATTTTTGATACACGAAATTAAAGTTAAACGTATCTCTACGTTGATTTTAGTAGCTTTTAAGATAACCAAATTTCCAGACTGAGTGGTTAATTAAAACTTGAGAATGATTTTAACCCAACAACCATATGCGAATGCTCTTAAAATATTGAACGGGGAAAAGTATTGCCGGGAATAAATTATTATAAAATTTATTTTAAAAGGTCATTATATAAGTAGGAAGTGGCAATGATTGTAATATTCTAGCGTAGAAATTAAAGACGATAGTTTTGGTACTTAAGTAATTTATATTTTCTTATCAGGTCATTTTCCCTAGATCAACTTCTGTTCTATCCTTCGTGACCGAAAGTCTTATATCCGATTCATGTTTGATTGCTTTTTTATATCTGCACAAACCAAAGGTCAAATATTATATGGTTGATGTCAAGTTACTTTTAATAATTTAATATAAAAATGTTAGTTACGAAAACATTTAAGACAATAAATACGTCTTATTTTAATGTACACGAAAACGTGTGTACACTGTTAGAATATATAGACTTATTAATCATATAATGTATATTAATTAAATAAAAACTTGTGAAATATACCTAAAGGTTCCTGTATACTTAAAATATACAACCGCGGCTATAAATGGAAAATGTAAGTCACGCCTAAATTTGCGCGACAGTTATTTAAACAACTGGTTTAAAACCGCAAACAAAATAAACAAATACCGCGAACGAAAGAATTAGGTCATCGATCTATTTACAAAACACCCTGGTGGGACGCTTCCGAAACAAACAATTTTAGTTTATAGTGGTAATTTCCCGTTAAATACAATAATTAAAAATAACCCTTACATAGACGGCCGCTGAAAGGTTTGACAAGTCGTTACATATTTTTTAAATACACGAAAAGTTTAAGCACGCACAGATCTCCCTGGTAACATGGTCTAGGAGAAGGATTTCAAAAAGTATTAACACTAATCTCTTATCACCCACAAACTTTAAACCAAACAAATATGTTTTGCTCAAAAAATAACCTTGAACACACAGGCCATTGATCCATTAACGTAGTGATAATTAAACACATGCTTAAAAATTCGTCTCGCTTAAGATGGCGGCCACAGTATTGTCATGTAACAGATAATTAAATAAACCACTTGTTTACGTTATTAATCCTAATTAATGGTTACTCTTTTCAAAACACATTATATAATAATAGAATATTATATTACAAAAAGATTTTTTGCAAATTTAATAAAATTGCGCAGAACAGTTTTATTTAAAAGCCATTAAACGAATACTGTTTTTTGGTCTTCAGTCGCCTACAATTTGGTTTTGTATACGAGTAGGAGTGTCTAACCTCTTCAGGGTTTTTCAATGTACAGGTAGAAAGGGTGTCGGCACCGGAAGTCTCCGCTTCCTTCCCCCCCTGTGTGTAAACTAGGTCACTTCCGGCAGGTGGCGACATTGTGGGCGTGGCCAAGGGTTTCAGGTTACTCCCGCCAGGTGGCGCGCGCGTCTACTTCGCGCTAATTGGCTGGCGCGGTTACCACGCGACGCGGATACTGCGCGCCGATTGGCTGGCGCGGGGACCACGTGGTTACTACGCGTGTACTGCGCGCTGATTGGCTGACTCGAAATTATTCAAAATGGCGCTGATTGGTTGGTGTTTTGGCGCGAAAAGGGGTCAGTGCTCCTTTAAAGGAATTCCCAGGCTCGCTATACTCGGTCCCCGTTTTCCATTGTTAAAGTGGTGACAGGTTTTGATTAAGTGTTTATCGGGGAATGCGCCGTTGCTAGGTTACTCCGCTCGCTGTTAGAGGAACAACAAATAAAATACCTTTAGTGACAATACCGAGAGAATCTCATACACATATTAATTATGTCATATTTCTCGAATTATTACGTCGAAATTCACGTGATTTGGCCGCCATCTTTAATGTTTCATATTCAAACGGGTTCTGTAGGGTGGCCATCTTTATATTTTTAGGAAATTTGCCATATTTTCGTCAATTTTTTTTAACGCTTTTAAACAAGTTGTTCCTAACGGATTTTTTATATCGTTCCGTACCTAGATGACTTGCACTTGGTTATTATTATGACATATGCATCATATATTACCGTCACTTAACCTTTAAAAACGACGCGCGGGAAAGTTTGTGAAGTAATTAGGGAGTGGATATTTCAAGTTTTTTAAACAGTCAATACGTTAATAACGGGGTAAAGATATTTGATAGGGGTTAATCAACAAGTGGTCTTAAAAAGGAAATATTAATCAGTTTTATAAGCTGTGTTTTATTAACCGTTAGGAAGCCCGATAAAAATTACAAAGGCTTAACATAAGTTTGTAACTCTCTTTTAGCGGTTATTATATGAACTCTTAGTAATTTGGAAAATTCACGTGATTTGGCCGCCATCTTTAATGTTGCATATTCAAACGGGTTCTGTAGGGTGGCCATCTTTATTTTTTTAGGAAATTTACCATATTTACGTCAATTTTTTAACGCTTTTTAAACAAGTTGTTCCTAATGGATTTTTATATCGTTACGTACCTAGATGACTTGAACTTGATTATTATGACATATGTATCATATATTACCGTCACGTAACTTTTCATAACGACGCAAGGGAAAGCTTTCTAATTTATATTGAATACATTGCCACTATACGAAATATTTACATAAATTAAACAAGGTCGGTTCGCGCTCATGAAATTTAAATAAACGTAATAAGTAATTACATTGGTATAATAACAAACAAAACGGGTTTTAGTTCTTTAACAATTAAACTACTTTACATCTAAAAAACCAACTTATACCGTCAATGTGTTGCTTATTTGAATTGATAATAAAACTTTTTTACAAAACTCAAAAATGAATAATACAATGTTATAAAATAATTTTCAACTCTGAACCTGAAATTAAATATGTTTGTCAAATTGTTATAACTTTTTTAAATTATCTTACATCCTTCTATGTTTAAAATAAAAAACTCTGATTTAAATTTAAACTTTATTAATATTTTACAACATTTGTTGTTGACACAAAGGAACTATCGTTAATAACATTTAGCACGCTATCAATAAAAACCACTAACTCGTCTATCGCCTTTAAGAATCCAGTTTTTGCGGCTCGTTCCAAAAGAATTTCGTGAGAATTATGTTTTTTTTTTGAAAATATCTCATTCTTTGTGCAATCAAATCCATTTCAAGTTGACCATTCATTTTTTTCAATTCTTTATTTATATGTTTAATCAGTTCATAGTCCTTGTTTTCTTTATAAGTCATTATTCCACAACAAAAACAAAGCGAAACTAGTTTGTATAAAACGCGATGTGGTTGGTTTTTCTCTTACAGGTCGGACACAAAGGAATCTGATTACTGATCTCTCTCTCCACGCGGTTAGCGCTCCTCTGATTACCGCGAACTATATCTTTCTCCACGGCGTTAGCGGCCTTTAAAGGAATGCTTTTCTCCGCGTTTATCTCCATTTTTAACGCTGTGATTTATTTAGAACAGGTGTTGAGCGGAGAATCCCCCGTTGCTATGGTGACCTCGGCGCGACGTTTATTTGAGTATCAACAAACTTAGCAAATACCTATAGATTGTTTCAATGTTAAATTCGTTAACCTCGCAGTTTGAAACAAGTTGTCCCTATATTAAGAATCAGCTTGGTATACAATTTGCAGCTCTGGCCTTATAAATGTTTAACTGTATACTATGTCCTTACCCACATTGTGTACATTTAGTAATATTAGTTGACGTATAACCGTAACCTTTTAGTTACACCAATCGACCATGGTTAGGTAAATATAATGCATTTATAAGTTCGCGTGTTGAACACACAATAGTATTAAGAACTTTCTAATTAAATTGAATACATTGCCAATATACGAAATATTTACATACATTAAACAAGGTTGGTTCGCGCTCATGAAATTTATATAATAGTAAACTTTGTAGGGTAAATTACTTGACTTTGTAATGGATATTTCAATAACCGTTCATCATTTTAATAGATCAATGACGGTATAATTAACAACGTCTGAATTTTCGTCGCTAAAAGATATGTCCATAAAGATTGATTATAAAAAGTTTAATACGCAGGTATCTATGGATTCGGATTACCTAAACAAGTCGCCCCTATATGAACTTTTAAACGGTTATTCGTAATAAATGTGTACATTGCTACTATAACTTTTTCAAAAAGCAGCAGTTGATAAGTATCACATTATAATTACCGTCAAATACAGAGCTAGAAGTTACTTGGTTAACCATTTTTAGGTTATTTTTATGGTCAGTTATTGAGCGTTTCACTCCTATACGGTTCAATGGGAATTATTATTGATCGCTATTGTCAGTTATAATAAGAATGAAAATAGAGTTGCAATTTATTCCGGCGATATGTACTTTTAAATTTTAACAGATTTGGCATACATTATAAAGTCTAGCACCTTATATCCTATGAACAATATTTTTGGAAAAAGTACAGCTAGATAAATGGCCAAAAAAAATTTACAAAACCGAAATACTACATTATTATAGATAATAAATAATACTATAAATATAGAACTCAGTTAATCAAGTTATTTTTTAACGAAACATGCAAACAATTACCAGCCTATCAATTTGATATTTTAATTATTGTTGTTGGCAATTAAACTTTGGGGTCATTTCACCGAAAATCATGTTTTGTTATCACAACAACTTGAACACAAGTTTTTTAACTAATGTTTGATACCTATTTAATGTAAAAGTAGCTTCATGATTTGTGGCGCTTTGGGTTTAATTTAATAGACTAGTTTCTTAATCTTTCAGGACTCTTTTGTTAGTAGATTTCTGTAGTTATTTGTCATAATATCGCGGTAAAGAATACGTTTCTCAGTATAATAAGCGAATAAGAAAAAAAATCGTTGGGTTTTACGACTACCTATCGCGGACTAAAGGAGTAGAATCTACAAAGTATAGCAACCTTGTAAATTAATCCTATAATTCTTCTCTCCTACTTCAGTCTTCTGAATTGAAACGTCGTTGTCCTGTTTCTCCAACAGATAGCTATCGGGATCGGCCAGACCAGACACGACCGACTTCAATTTTCAAACAGTGTACATGAAAATCCCCATTACATTTCCGTTATAATAGTTTAATGTATACGTAACCGATTTATGTACGTGAGGCATTGTTAGATTAACTTTACACCTTATCGGAGTAATACGCGATGCTTACAACGTATGACCTGAAATAACAAATAGGTGTGACACTTATCGGTGTAATACGCGATGCTTAAAACGTATGACCTGAAGTAACAAATAAGTGTGACACTTACTAGTACACTTAGACTTGAAATTTGTTTCGACAATGACATTTTTTTAAAGAGAACGTCTAGGGCATTCATTCGTTTTTATCGCTAAAGATTTTTCGTGCAACCAACACCTTAACATTTTAACAATATGCAACTAATTAACATCTTATTTTCTTAAATAAAACCAGAGAAGGTAACCATTAAAATTTAAAAATGTTGGAATAGCAATCAATTGAATACAGCCGGTTTATTCAATAGTCAAATTTATCATCTTTTGTTACACTTTATCAAAACTTTTTGCCTCATATATTTAAGGGCCTAGATAGCGAGCATGTTTTTGACCGATCGTTTTATAGGATCTTGGCTACTTCTACATATCTGTTGTCGTAAGTTTTAGTCAAGTCGATAAGTTGTTTGTGTTTGAAAGGGTATAATAAAATTTCTTTAGCAGAAAAACTTTAAATTCATCATATAGTAATTGATTTGGGTAATAATAATTTCGTACATATGCGTAGAATTTTTCTTTGTGTATATTTCTTATGGTACGCATGTAGTTTCATAAGTACGACCCCAGTCGATTATTCCGTATGATATAATTGATTGAATTAGGGCGTAATATACTGTTTTTAACCACGGTATTTCTAGAAAGTTTTTAATTTCACGGAATTTATACATAGTCGAATTTTATTAGTGATATAGGTCACATGTTCATTCCACTTTAGATTACTGTCTATTATTACCCCCAGATATTTTAGTTTATTTACTCTTTCTAACTTTAAACATTTTCCAGTGCAGTTTCTACAATTATTATTTTCGTGAATTTTTTATTCATGTAACAAATCTATAGTCGTTCTCGAGGAGAAACAAACGTAATTAGTTTTATTTATGTTGAGTGTTAATAAATTTTCCTTAAGTTTCATATAAACTATATTTAGAGCCCTTTCTGTCTTGGAAAAATAAACCAGCCTAGGGAATATTTCAAGTTTTTACATTATTTATATATGGTTTTCTTTATCGTTCTTCGAAGTCGGTCGTGTCTGGTCTGGCCGATCCCGATAGCTATCTGTTGGAGAAACAGGACAACGACGTTTCAATTCAGAAGACTGAAGTAGGAGAGAAGAATTATAGGATTAATTTACAAGGTTGCTATACTTTGTAGATTCTACTCCTTTAGTCCACGATAGGTAGTCGTAAAACACAACGATTTTTTTCTTATTCGCTTATTATACTGAGAAACGTATTCTTTACCGCGATATTATGACAAATAACTACAGAAATCTACTAACAAAAGAGTCCTGAAAGATTAAGAAACTAGTGTATTAAATTAAACCTAAAGCGCCACAAATCATGAAGCTACTTTTACATTAAATAGGTATCAAACATTAGTTAAAAAACTTGTGTTCAAGTTGTTGTGATAACAAAACATGATTTCGGTGAAATTACCCCAAAGTTTAATTGCCAACAACAATAATTAAAATATCAAATTGATAGGCTGGTAATTGTTTGCATGTTTCGTTAAAAAATAACTTGATTAACTGAGTTCTATATTTATAGTATTATTTATTATCTATAATAATGTAGTATTTCGGTTATGTAAAATTTTTTGGCCATTTATCTAGCTGTACTTTTTCCAAAAATATTGTTCATGGGATATAAGGTGCTAGACTTTATATTGTATGTCAAATCTGTTAAAATTTAAAAGTACATATCGCCGGAATAAATTGCAACTCTATTTTCATTCTTATTATAACTGACAATAGCGATCAATAATAATTCCCATTGAACCGTATAGGAGTGAAACGCTCAATAACTGACCATAAAAATAACCTAAAAATGGTTAACCAAGTAACTTCTAGCTCTGTATTTGACGGTAATTAGAATGTCATACTTATCGACTGCTGCTTTTTGAAAAAGTTATAGTAGCAATGTACACGTTTAACACGAATAACCGTTTAAAAGTTCATATAGGGGTGACTTGTTTAAGTAATCCGAATCCATAGATACCTGCGTATTAAACTTTTTATAATCAATCTTTATGGACATATCTTTTAGCGACGAAAATTCAGACGTTGTTAATTATACCGTCATTGGTCTATTAAAATGATGAACGGTTATTGAAATATCCTTTACAAAGTCAAGTAATTTACCCTACAAAGTTTACTATTATATAAATTTCATGAGCGCGAACCAACCTTGTTTAATGTATGTAAATATTTCGTATATTGGCAATGTATACAATTTAATTAGAAAGTTCTGAATACTATAATGTGTTCAACACGCGAACTTATAAATGCATTATATTTACCTAACCATGGTCGATTGGTATAACTAAAAGGTTACGGTTATACGTAAACTAATATTACTAAATGTACACAATGTGGGTAAAGACATTGTATACAGTGAAACATTTATAAGGCCAGATCTGCAAATTGTATACCAAGCTGATTCTTAATATAGGGACAACTTGTTTCAAACTGCGAGGTTAACGAATTTAACATTGAAACAATCTATAGGTATTTGCTAAGTTTGTTGATACTCAAATAAACGTCGCGCCGAGGTCACCATAGCAACGGGGGATTCTCCGCTCAACACCTGTTCTAAATAAATCAACAATGGAGATAAACGCGGAGAGAGAGATAGTTCGTGGTAATCAAAGGAGCGCTAACGCCGTGGAGATAGATATAGTTCGCGGTAATCAGAGGAGCTCTAACGGCGTAGAGAGAAAGATCAGTAATCAGATTCCTTTGTGTCCGACCTGTACTGAACTAACCACATCGCGTTTTATACAAACTAGTTTCGCTTTGTTTTTGTTGTGGAATAATGACTTATAAAGAAAACAAGGACTATGAACTGATTAAACATATAAATAAAGAATTGAAAAAAATTAATCGTCAACTTGAAATGGATTTGATTGCACAAAGAATGAGATATTTTCAAAAAGAGCATAATTCTCACGAAATGCATTTGGAACGACCCCCAAAAACTGGATTCTTAAAGGCGATAGACGAGTTAGTGGTTTTTATTGATAGCGTGTTAAATGTTATTAACGATAGTTCCTTTGTGTCAACAACAAATGTTGTAAAATAAAGTTTAAATTTAAATCAGAGTTTTTTATTTTAAACATAGAAGGATGTAAGATAATCCGTTTTGTTTGTTATTATACCAATGTAATTACTTATTACGTTTATTTAAATTTCACGAGCGCGAACCGCCCTTGTTTAATTTATGTAAATATTTCGTATAGTGGCAATGTATTGAATATAAATTAGAAAGCTTTCCCTTGCGTCGTTATTAAAGGTTAAGTGACGGTAATATATGATACATATGTCATATTAATCAAGTTCAAGCCATCTAGGTACGTAACGATATAAAAATCCGTTAGGAACAACTTGTTTAAAAAGCGTTAAAAAATTGACGTAAATATGGTAAATTTCCTAAAACAATTACAAAGATGGCCACCCTACCCGTTTGAATATGCGACATTAAAGATGGCGGCCAAATCACGTCAATTTTACAAATTACTAAGAGTTCATATAATAACCGTTAAACAAACTTATGTTAACCCTTTGTCTAAATTCCCGCCAAAAAATGTTTTTATTATATAGCTACAAGATCACACATTCCCCGAGTCTCTAACAGCGAGCGGGGTAACCTAGCAACGGCGCATTCCTCGATAAACACCTGCTCAATCAATCAAACCTGTCACCACTTTAACAATGCCCGAGTATAGCGAGCCTGGGAATTCCTTTAAAGGAGTACTGACCCCTTTTCGCGCCAAAACGCCAACAAATCAGCGCCATTTTGAATAATTTCGAGTCAGCCAATTAGCGCGCAGTACACGCGCCGCGCCAGCCAATCAGCGCGTAGTACACGCGTAGTAACCACGTGGTCCCCGCGCCAATCAGCGCGCGCCACTCTGCGGAGGTCAATGACCTTCGGTGACTCACCCCGAGGGGGGAGAAAATGTCGACCCCCCGCACCACCTGCCGGAAGGGGGAAGGAAGCGGGGACTTCCGGTGCCGACCCCCTTTCTACCTGTACATTGAAAAACCCTGATGATGGTAGTACATCCTACTTAAACGTTTCAATATGTTTTTGTTTGTGGTATTGGTAATGATTTGAGAAACTTATTTTTTTAATTTTATTTTGAGACTATTAAAGAGGCTTTTGATATAATTACTGCAATTTGTTATTATTTTGTTAGCACTAGTTATAATGGCTATGGCGGTTGTTAAATAAGACTCTTTTGATATATTTTAAACCCAAAGTAGAACCAAGAATGTATTTATTTATACCTAGGGAGAATGTCTATGGCGAAACGGTTTTTAGCCTTTCTCTCAATCCACCCGTTGGTCCCCCCAGTACGCTCCTCCACTTAAAATAAAACGAATAGTCCCGGTATTTCATTGGCTGCTTAAAATTTACGTCACCTAACACGATGGAAATCAACGTGCCCGGTGATTGTCGCAACATAATCATTCTTCCTAAATATAAATAAAAACATTCTTGGTAGAACTAAACTATCTAAATAATAATTTAATGGTTATTCGCCAAATTCACTTACCAAAGAAATTTAAAAAAGTACAATTTCTAATAAAACAATATTGCTCGTAACGTGAGTTTCATTTTTGTACTTCTTTTGGGAGTAGGAATCGATAAAATAAGGGACATTTAAGCTTTTCATTATCCATTTAAGCTCGTGACTCAAAATAATAACATTCTGTACATTGCATTTTTATGGTTTCATTTTATGCAAACACCTATTGATATGAGAAATTGAGAATTGCTCCTATTTAAGTACAGGGTGATCGAGTTATTCAAAAGGGTGGTTGAAAAAGCGCTCATTCTGGTGAAAATTACACAGTGGTTGTTAAAGTGTACTTTAAAGGGTGATGGTTTTAATACTACACAATATTCAAGTGCATAAGAAAACGTTTTTAAGGATTGTGTTCCGTGTTTTAGTAAGTTGTTAGTGCTTAGTGCGCAATTATGTTAAAAGACAGTGATTACCATTTGCGACTTAAATGTAGTGTAATGGTAAAGCTACAAAAACGCAGATTAAGCTAAAAATTAGATTTTATTTGTTAAAGTGCGCTTATCAAATTAAAGTTGAGGATGAGGAAATTGCTTTCAAGTTTCACTTTACCACACTAGACATTCAGAAGACGGATACAAAATGAGTGATAAATAAAATGTAATATACGGTATTAGTTTAAATAGAGCCTCCTTGCCACCAAGGCGAGATGCTTAAAAACTGCATCATTTTCTACTCAAAAGTAAATGACTGTATATGACAATAAACCAGTATTTTCTAACATTTTCGCAACTCTATGTTTACTGAGAAAACTATTTCAAAATCTTTTATGTATACTGTATTTGTTTGCCCAGATTTTTTTTCAAATATTAAATTTGTATTTTACAAACTTTGAAAGCATTATTTTTGATGTTTCTTTATTTTCCACAATTTCTGACACCGTTAATAAGAACTTTTTCCTGCGAAAAAAGTGTTTACATATGTTTAATGAATACAAATAAACCCTCTCGTGTTTGGCGCTATTTTCGTTGTAAAAGGGGAAACCGAAGATCTCGGAGAAAAACCCCTTTGTGCGGAACAGAGGTTGGTAAACCCAAAATGAAAAGTGATTCCATGAAATAATTGAATTTTCTGTGATAAATTGTATTCCAATTTTTTAGAGGTGCAGGATCCATTGTGCTCACCTTAAAAATATTAAAAATTCACATTATATTAAATTAAATATAAATTTTTATTCTTAAATAATCATATTTCTAATAACGTGCAGACGAGATACTCTTATTTCATTTTGCATAGAAATGCCGGATAAGGTTTAGGCCGTATGTCTCTGCGTGTTGGGAAGTCAGTTTCCGACTGATATTTTTTATGGGACAAAAACCGTGAGAATTAATATTGCCCTTAACTTTTAACTCAATTTTCTAATGAAGGTTTAGAGTAAATAGACGGTTTAAATTATAATTTACAATAATTGATATTGAAAAGGAACAACAGTGAATTAGCGCTATATTGTTGAAAAATTCCAGGCAAGTTTAACAAAATATCGTTATCAATATGGTCACTCAGAGGTCACTTATCCAAAAACCCCACTCCTCCAGCAGGTAGTCGTCAAAACCCCAAATAGCTGCCATTTACGCGTGTTCTCCGTGACAGATCAAATCCAATTTTACTTGGCAACACATCTGGGTGTATCATATTTAAATTCCGTTCGACCTACAGAGGTGATAATAAGGTAGTATATTTCGGGCCGTGTTCCTGCGAACACATTGGCGGGAAATCATTAATACTTTTCCCATGTGAAATGCGAGATGGATATTCAATTGAAAACTGCCCTTCTAAAATTTACCGTTAAAAATAGTCCGAAAGAACATTTATTTCTTATCCTTTCTTAATAATTTCACATCTGACTCGATTGGTCTTAAGCCCATGGCAGGTTTGAGTCCCATATTTTCTCCTTCGCCCTTGTTGTTCTTCAATGCAGCCGCTGTTGAATCTCCTGAATTGTTTGATAAGAAAAAATACATTGAAATTTAAATTTACGGTTAACAAAGTGCAAAATCGTTTCATTGGCTTAACGGTGGTAATAGATAGTGCTTTCGACTGCAACAGCGCTACTGTTATTTTGTTACGTAAATATGAAACAAAGTGACAAAGTGTCATCCAATTTTTCTTTAACGTAAACGTAAGTTTTATGAATATTCGTTTTCGCATAAAATAGAAAACCTTTCTATAAATGTTTTTCTTATTTACAAATAAATCAAAATAATTCAATACATCATAGCTTTTAGGTATTTTCTAAGTTATATAGAAGCTTATGTAAGATATGCTAGAGTGGAAGTAGGTTGTGAGTTTCTCAAAAGCCATCGTTCGTAGCTTCTTCTAGAGAGCTTCCTAACTTTAATAAATAAAGGAGTGATAGTTTTGTTGGGCAGGTCCTAAATATGAGACATACACCTAACTCAAAATTCAGAAAAATCTTTAAAAGCCTCTGTTTTTTAGAATGTAATCAGTTGAATGAAATATTTAAATCAAAAGTACTTTAAAGGCTCGATTTAGATGTAAATATAGCATACTGCGTCTTCTCTACAACCATAAAAGGCATGGCTCAGACAAAATGGTAGACCCATATTCTGGTACTCAAAAAAGCCGAGTTAACAGATCACAACTCAACTGGCAATACTAAATACGTAAGAAAAGCTTCATTTTGGTTTAATCGAACTATGCCTTTTGCCCATTTATTTGAAAAACTAATGATATAAACTAAGAAGATAAAAGATTTACCGTGTTTGTTACGTGTCGAATGTCCGGTTTCCAAAATAGTGAAGAGAAGAACGCAGCACAAAAGCAAGGCGAGACTGAGCTTGGCATTCATGATCTTTCTTTGATTTTAGAGAACGACCTGGATTTTAGAAAAAAAAATTAAAACTTTTTCTAGACCTCAATATAATATCGCGAAGAAACACATATTCCGATAAACAACTAATTTAAACTCGATCCCCTTACTGGTGTATCACTGGAAAATTTCGCTTAAAGTAACCAAGCAGTTTATAATGGGCAAACTTGTTTTTCATTTTGAGTTATTGTTAATAAATTTTATTCAAAGCACTTCGTTCTATTTATATCTCTTCTAACGTATAGTTCTTGGATAGAAAATTATTTTCATAATACGAATTCATCGATAATTTTACCTAGAAATATTTATTTTATTTTTCATCAAAGATTTTTGATCTTGCAAAGTTTCATGAAATACTCCTTTGCTGGGTTTCCACTTTATTTCTATAATACATTTTTAAAAAATTCTGGGCGTTCAACTTATTTCATTTATACCTCTTACAAAGTTAATGAATGAACATTTTATTCTTAAAATGAAAGGTTTCTATAACAAAAAATGCTTAAAAAATTAAAGATAAATATCAAAGTAATTTAGAAGAAAAATAAAGGGAATTTTAAATCTGTTCGCTCTGCACAGTCTGGGCCGATAAAAAATATTAAATTGGGGCCCCCAAAAAGCCGTGAATTCTAAATATTGCGAAACTTTTTAAAGAAGAGACCCTTTCGAAGAATCCGTCGTTTATTCAAACTTTACCCTCGGAAATAACTTCTTTCTTGTCGGGTCTCGGCAGATTATTGGAGTTGACTAACTAAAAATCATTTCTACATTGTACATTAAACAGCTTCACCTCAAAATATAAATCCTGAATTTATTCCCCGGATTAGACTTAACTGGTAAATTCGCACAAAACTCTGAATAATAGAAATTAAGTGCCGTCAAGAATGTATTCATTTATATAAATAAATATATTCTTGATACCGTACAGTAATTACAGTATTTTAACAACGAATAAATTGTAATATTTAAAAAGTTTTATAACTTACTAATTTAAAACTCTCCTACGGCACAGTGTTGAATGTTCTTACGGTTGTGATACTTGTTGCTGGTTTTGTATCCTTTTATACAAAAGAACTACAAGCTTAAGTGTACGAGCTTCCTTTAACGGTGTTCCTATTTATTTGTCAAGTTTTAATCAGAAATGATAAATGAGTCACATTATTGCACAATCAAATATTTTTCTAAACGCTTGACCCATTATTTCTGACACTTTGGCCTAACACAATCGTAGTCTATGCGTTTCGCTATGAGGGATGGCTCAAATTAAAACTCGTGTTTTGTATGAACATAAATGAGGTAAAATAAAATACGCGATATAGTTGCGCAGTTGCTTTGTCAAAAAAACGGAGCGAGGGCGCATCATTCTTCGTCCGCCTGAAAATATAATTTTATGTTAATTGAGCCTCATCCGCTTCTTTTAGAAAATAATATCTCTGAACAATATAGAGTAATGTATCAAAGTGACGGTTACGAAAAAACCTTTGGATGTCTTTTAAGAGTTGAGCGACCTCCGGAGTCGACGATCTGCATACTTTCTGACTGTTAAATGTAGCACGTAATATATATAAACATATAAAACAAGATTCGTATAATAGAAAATGTTTTTTAACCTAATCTTTATATTACGCACATATGTTTAGGTCTTTTAAACAGTCCAATAGTATTTCTAGCCCAGTTTGGTTTTATCTGCATAGATAACCTCAAAGAACCAAAAGCCAATTGCGGTAAAGTAATTATTGTGAGCCTGTTTAATATATCTTTTGTGCTTATATTTATAAAGTTCGTTACCTTTCTTCGTCCCACATTTACAAATAAAACTCACTTCGCGAGATCCGTCAGCGGTAATACGGGATATTGTTTCCCGTGTCGTTTGAGATACTCCGATCTTCAAGACACCCAAAAGACAGAATTCTCCAAAGGAAACAATTCCTCGTAGTCAATCTTAACGTAGAAATTGTCCTTAACCTTCTCCTCCTGGGTCGAAATAGCTTACCGTAGCAAACGCATCTCCACGTCAATTTAATATTATTGATACTCGATCAGTAGGAATCATGTTACGAGAAAGAAACCCTTAACTCCCTCTAAATTTCGAATTCTTGAAGTGTCATGTAAATATCTGAACCTCTTGAAAATAAAGCTGTGTTTCACCTTCCCCAAATGGCAGCCAATCCTGATTTGTCTTAGTGTTAGTATTAAATTGTGCAGCCTCGCATCACTCCTGGTTGACATTGAGAATATGGTTTATTAATTTAGAGAAATGTTCGAGTTCACCCATACGCGCACTACATACCGCACTTGGGACCCATCGGTAGATGGATCCACCAATAGTTGACGACCAAATACGTACCCGCTTAATTTATCACAGATAAGGTATAGTTACATTGGAAACACACAGAAGGTTATTTTATAGTAGTTTAAATATATATAAAGCACTATCAGGAAATAAACGTGAAGGTCATAATACACTCTTAAAACAGTTGGGTTAAAATCGACCCAAAATAGGTTATTTTTGTAACCCAACGCTGGGTCAGTATTTACCCTACCCTTTTTTGGGTTATTTAAATTTCAACCCAGAAATGGTTAGAACTTGCAACCCAAAGTTGGGTTGTAATGTTTTAACCCACAGTTGGGTTACAAGAATTACATAAACTGGGTTATTTTTTGTAACCCAAAACTGTGTTAATATCTAAAACAACCCATTTTGGGTTGCAATAATAACCCATTTTGGCTCTTTTTTAAACTGAAACCCCCATTTTGGGTTGCAATAATAACCCAATTTGGGCTCTTTTTTAAACTGAAACAACCCATTTTTGGATGCAATAAAAACCCATTTTGGGCTCTTTTTTAAACTGAAACACCCCATTTTTGGTTGCAATAATAACCCAATTTGGGCTATTTTTTAAACTGAAACACCCCATTTTTGGTTGCAATAATAACCCAATTTGGGCTATTTTTTAAACTGAAACACCCCATTTTTGGTTGCAATAATAACCCAATTTGGGCTCTTTTTTAAACTGAAACACCCCATTTTTAGTTGCAATAGTAACCCATTTTCGGCTTTTATTTACCCAAACCACCCATTATTGGTTACAATAATAGTCCTATTTGAGGTCTTTTTTAAATTTTAATCCATAACTGGGTTAATATCCCATCAATAACAGCCCAATTTTGGTTGCCTTACAAAACAAAACTCTGAAGGAATCCATATTTGGGTTACAAAGGGACACAAAAATAATTGGTTTCCAGACTATATATAAAATAGTCATAATACTGGACCTGTATTTACTGACATTTAGCTTAAAAATACATTCATTTAGTTTATATATACCGAAACTTCGTAACATTTTTAGTAAAAGAATCAAAACTATCTCTGATTCACCTAAAAGAATCCTTTCTAGCCTAAGCAGGTATAACCTAGCCCGTTCATCTACCCTTTGTGAATACAATCAATAAATACCAAACTCAATCACTTAGGAAATTTTTTTATTTTCGAAATGTTGTTGTAAATAGTTAAATTATGACATTATTGTATTTTAAAAATTATATTGTTCCTTGGTTTTTTTAAGTTAAAATTTTAACTCAACAGAACTATTATGTTACAAATTTTTAAGATACCTGTATTTTACCACAACTGTCAGCAAAATACTAATATTAAACTGTGGTAAAACAAATTAAAAATTGTTTATTACAAAACTTTAAAAACATACAAACCATATGAAAAGGAATTTGACTTAAAACTGCTTTTCGCTTCACAAATTATAAAAAGTTCAGCCTCGCTATATAAAAGTATATTATCTTAAAAAATAACAATGAAAGACTAGATTTTAAAGTTCAGTGAAGTTGTTCAACTTATGTGAAAAATATAATTATTACACATTTTGGCTGAATACATCTTAGATTCACGAAAATTCAGTCTCACAAATTCAGTAATTTTCGTTAATTTAATTACTTAAAAGTTAAATCTCATAAATAAACTGATGTTCACAATGGGCAACAAGTACCAAAACCTCAGTTACTTTTACAAAGGAAAGAAACCAAAAATCCTAATTTTTGAGAGCAAGATTTGACTAATTATTTTATAAATAGCAACAATGAGTCTGAATTAGGTCAGAAATAGAGGTATGATATAGAAATTATTTTTCAAAAACATTTATAAAAGTGTTAGTGTGGGAAATATCCATAAAAGTACCAAAACCTCAGTTACTTTTACAAGGGAAAGTAACCAAAAATTCTAATTTTTAAGAGCAGCATTTAACTAATTATTTTATAAATAGCAACAATGAGTCTGAAATAGGTCAGAAATAGAGCTATGGTACTGAGTTGATTTAAAAAACAATTATAAAAGTGTTAGTGTGGGCAATAACCATAAAAGTACCAAAACCTCAGTTACTTTTACAATAGTAAGTAACCAAAAATCCTTATATTTAAGAGCAGGATTTAACTAATAATTTTACAAATAGTAAAAATAAGTTTGAAATAGGTCAGAAATATAGGTATGATAAAAAAATGATTTTTCAAAAACATTTATAGAAGTGCTAGTCTGTGAAAGTTTCATAACTGTTTCGTCTCACCTGTTGTATAACAAGGGATGAAGACCAAAAATCCTCATATTTAAGAGCAGGATTTAACTAATTATTTTATAAATAGCAACAATGAGACTGAAACCATAACTCTATTTCTGACCTATCTCAGACTCATTGTGGCTATTAAATTAATTATTAGTTAAATCCTGCTCTTAAAAATGACAATTTTTGATTTCTTACCCTTGTGAAAGTAACAGAGGTTTTGGTACTTTTATGGATATTGTCCACACTAACACTTTTATAATTTTTTTTAAATAAATTCAGTACCATACCTCTATTTCTGACCTATTTCAGACTCATTGTGGGTATTTATATAATAATTAGTCAAATCCTGCTTATAAAAAGGAGGTTTTTGGTCTTCATCCCTTGTTAAATCAACGGGTTTTACGAAACATTTATGAAACTTTCACAGACTAGCACTTCTATAAATGTTTTTGAAAAATAATTTCTATATCATACCTATATTTCTGACCAATTTCAAACTGATTTTTACTATTAGTAAAATCACTAGTTAAATCCTGCTCTTAAAAATGAGGATTTTTAGTTACTTTCCCTTGTAAAAGTAACTGAGGTTTTGGTACTTTTATGGATATTTCAAACAATAACACTTTTATAAATGTTTTTGAAAAATAATTTCTATATCATACCTCTATTTCTGACCTATTTCAGACTCATTGTGGCTATTTATAAAATAATTAGTCAAATCTTGCTCTTAAAAAGGAGGTTTTTGATCTTCATCCCTTGTTAAATCAACAGGATTTACGAAACATTTATGAAACTTTCACAGACTAGCACTTTTATGGATATTTCTGACACTAAAACTTTTATAAATTTTTTTAAAATCAATTCAGTACCATACTATGGTACTGATTTGATTTTTAAAAAATTATAAAAGTGTTAGCGTGGGAATTACCCATAAACTGTGTTTCATGATTCGGGCAGTTTCATCGCAAAGAGGCCATTAACCAACTGAAATATTACAATCAGATAAATTTTCTATTAAGCTATGTAGTAGAAATTACATCTTTGAATGTTCCCACTTAAAAGGTACAACTGGTAAAATGACTTGGAGTTAGTAATATATTTTAATTAACCCAATGGCTGTAAATTCGGTTGAGCGAAAGTGAATTTTTTTTACTAAACTTCATATTATAAGAGACCTATTAAATTTGAAAATTAATTTATATATACAAAGTATCAGGTTTAATAGATAAAAATTTTGATATGTATGAGTAAATAAATTAAAAAGACTTCAACGGTTTTAAATTCACAATATTTTAATTTATAAATATATTACTAACTCTTCAGGGATTTTTACAAGTCTGACGATATAATGGTAAAACTTTGGGACGAAAAACATTTGTGCGCTTAATAGTTAGAAGTTTTACCATTATATCGTCAGACTTGTAAAAATCCCTGAAGAAGGTGGAAGAGTGCCTCCGAAACGTTATATCTTATAAATAAATATATTGTGAATTTAAAACTGTTTAAGTCTCTTTTAATTAAATTTTTTCACAATGTGCTTCTCTTCACTTCTATGAGTAATTAGATTGGATATAAATCTCTTTGTGTTTGACCACTTGGGCAGTTTATCGCAAAGAGGTCATAAACAAAGAAATATTGTATGAAATATTTTTGTATTTACCAAGTAGAGTTTTTTGTTCGATATAGTGTACTTTACAGCGTACTTCCAACTTTCTTCAAATCCATAGATATTCAGCCCCGTTCGCTATTGAGCTTACAAAAATTAAATTTTTCCCAATGGTTGGATAATATATTTCATCTAGGATTTTTAAGTTAATTTGGTTATGGTAGATTATCATATTCAATAATTTTAAGAAGGCCATACATCTAATTCCACGATCTAGGCGCATTTGGTATATGTAATAGTTTACTTAAACATATATTATAGAACGCAATCTGCTTTTGCAATTGTGCATGGGTCTATTTATTATTATTACTACTTTTTGTTATTCTGGCAACACTTAAGCCTAACACTTTGAAGCATGCATGTTTAGGCTTATTGGGGAAATAACCTTGAATGGACCTGTTCATGGATGACTTTTACCCTAAATATTTATTATGAAGATGCTGCACAATAAAGTCATTAAACTAATTACCTTCACCGTATAATTGAAAAGGTAAAACGAATGAAATCAACATTCACTCACTCGAAGAAACGCTGCTTTCGCGCGAAAAATATGGCGTCGCGCGACTTACTGACGCATCGTTACGATAGTGACGTCATAATTAATTTTCCCGCGAATTTTTAACTCAATTTTGGTTTGTAAGAACATGTGACCCAAAATTGGTTAATAACAACCCAGAATGGGTTTAAAAAATAACCAAAATTTTGGGTTAGACATTTCGACCCAGTTTTTTGACCCAGAACAAAATGTAAGAAAAACCATAACCCAAAACTAGTCAATTTTAGCCATTTTTGGGTTAAAACTAAAACAACCCAAAATATTTAACCCAACTGTTTTAAGAGTGTATGTATTGTTTTAATGGAACAAAACAAAGGTTCTCACAAGGTCGTTTCAAGACAAACATAACACTGGAAGTGAAAAAAACGTTAAGGTCCTCATATGTATAGTTTCAAAGGAACACAACAAAGGTTCTCACAAGG
Source organism: Leiobunum rupestre (assembly GCF_980474605.1). NCBI lineage: Eukaryota > Metazoa > Arthropoda > Arachnida > Opiliones > Sclerosomatidae > Leiobunum > Leiobunum rupestre. Next base: position 56,533,928 of record NC_143391.1, on the reverse strand, counting down.
TCGTTTCGAGACAAATTTAACACTGGAAGTGGAAATCAAAGTTAAAGTCCTCATATGTATAGTTTCAATGGAATCACACCGAAGGTTCTCTTATAGAAGTTTAAATAATAATAAAAAACTCTATCAGGAAATCTAAGATAAGGTATAGTTTCAATGGAAACACACAGAAGGTACTCTTATAGTAGTTGAAATATATATAAAATACTCTATCAGGAAATCCACATGAAGGTCATCATATGTATAGTTTCAATGGAACAAAACAAAGGTTCTCATAAGGTCGTTTCAAGAAAAAATTCACACTAGAAGTGGAAAACAAAGTGAAGGTCATCATATGTATAGTTTCAATGGAAACACTTGCAAGGTCCTTATATGTGTAGTATAAATGTAATTACACAAAAGGTTATCACAAAGTCGTTTAAATACGAATAAAACACTATAAAAAAACCCAAGTGAAGGTCCTCATATGTATAGTTTCAATGGAACACAACAAAGGTTCTCACAAGGTCGTTTCAGGAAAAAATTAATACCGGAAGTGGAAAACAAAGTGAAGGTCCTCATATGTATAGTTTCAATGGAACACAACAAAGGTTCTCACAAGGTCGTTTCAGGAAAAAATTAACACCGGAAGTGGAAAACAAAGTGAAGGTCCTCCTATGTATAGTTTCAATGGAAACACTTGAAAGATCCTTATGTGTAGTATAAATGTAAATACACGAAAGGTTCTCACAAAGACGTTTAATTACCAATAACACACTATAAGAAAACCAAAGTGAGGATCCGATTTGTCGGTAAGCACGGAGACTTCACTTTTCTCGGCCATTTTCGCGACTAAAGAATGCATGGATTTTGCGTAAAAACTGCGAGAGGTGCATTAATACAAAATAAATTCGGAAAATATGGTTCTGCTTTTTTTACAGAGGGAAAGGCTATGGCAGATAGCGCATGCGCAGTCGTTCTTTTTATCTATAAGATAATTTACCCCCTGCATGGTCACTTGCGTTGCCCTTTAAAGTTAGATAGCCGATAATTAATACGTAAATGTTTGCATAAATTATATTTATATAATTTTTACTAAATCATTATTTTGATTATTTACGTCTTAAGACCACCAACTTATATCTTCTCGTATACTAGGCGAGTGTACGAGTAGATCGAAGTTGGCCGTGCTACAAGCTGGATGTAGGCCGTTAGAATGTCTGTGTATTTTCAAGGAGGATTAATGCTCTTTGGTATTTTTATAACAATTTTTCCGCACGGGTGTGTTTACCCCATTGAATTGGGAATAATACTGCTAGAATTACAATTACGATTTCGGTTGTCATGGTTACGCGGGACCTGTTCTGAGAAGACTGTACGAAATTCATCTTTATAATTAGGCGGTAGCGCCATCTATATTTTGTAAAGTTATATGATTCGCGCAAAAATTTAATTGCAATATAGTTGCCACCACTAGAGACAGATGCCGCCACGATTGAACGATATAGTTGATAAAGTCTCCGTATTGAACGAAATTGGTCCCGCGCCAGCCAGATTTAGTTGTACGTCTATTTATTCCCAACTCAATGGTTTACCCTTGGATAATTTATCCAAGGTTTACCCGCTCATTTGTGCCGTTTGTTAAAGCGGTAGTTAAATCCGTGGTTCCATCCGAGTCAATTTCCAAGCAACTTTTAAACGTCGTTATATGAGTTTTGCCATTTTCTTTAAGCCATAAACTTGTGGGAATGGCTTTTTAGTTATCCCCGGGAAATTTCCAAATTGGTATTGCCCTGTCAAAGTATTTTGGTCTGTCGTCCATATGTGGTGAACTTTAATGTGATTTACGGTGTTGACGGGCGGGCAACGGTACTGATCCTTAGGCGTTCAAAACCTTATAATCGTTATATTTATTAAATTTTAATGTTAACGGATAAATATTTAAACATGGGGATAATGAAACATTTATATATTTCCTGGCAGCATTTTAATTTAACATTTTTACGTTACGAAAATTGAAAATAATAATAAGCCTTAACCCTCGACCAAAACGCCAGCTAAAACTAGGGAGCATTCACGTTGTAAATTGTAAATGATTTTTCATGGTGGTTTTGATTTTAAATGGTTACACTTTTTTCTTAAAACCATAAGTTAATATCCGGATATTCTAATTTTGGTTTTGCAAAAAGAGTATGGTTTCTTTGTTTTCTTCCGCAGTGTCTGGCTGGTTTAGGTGTTGTGGTTTGCTAATTCGAGGATAAAGATGGAGAATTAAATAATATTTCCGGAAATCCACGCTTGGAGAATGGGTGCGAGAAAATGGATGGACGTCTTCGAAGGAGGAATGCGAGAATCGCTCTTGTACAGCTGGTGCCGCCACAAAAACTCTAGCCCCATATCTCTTGGACGCACCTGTCTGGTCTCCACGTATTGCAAAACTCTGAAACATAGATATCACAGGTAAATTTCCCCATGTTACACGTGGATAAATGATTGACGAATCTTATTTAAAGATTAGCGCACAGCAGTTGTTTTAAATTTGATCTCAGTTTGCCAATATTAAGGAGGTTAACGAACCGTCCTTATCACGTAGGAACTCTTCAACATTAGTTTTTAAGGTGTTGTCTTGGAAATTATTATCATTTCTTTAAAATATGATAATAATAAATATCCTATACATACGATTGAATTAACTAGTCTCCAAAAATAGAAGCGAAGAAAATGCCCATCTTTTGTTATGAATTACCGAAGAGACTGATATACTCGATTTTTACTAAAAAAAAATGGTTTTTGGTTGGTCGTTGTTTATTTTTGGTAAGGTTGCACTTTCTATTGAATCGTAATGGAAACAGTTACTAACTAAACTTCCAAACTCGAAAACCAAAGTTCATTGTTTCGAAATTCAGCTGCACACCAGACAATGAACTTATGATTTAAACAAGAAAGTTTTCGCCCTATGTAGCACTAAAAGAGCTACCAAAATTGAAACAAATTTCTAATTCATTTAATTGTATTAGTCTTGAATTATCATTTTAAACAACGAAAAAATTTCTTGGAATTAAAACGCTAAGATCTAAAAATATATCAAATATCCAACCGAACGGCTAGTAAAATATAAAAACAGCCTTTAGAGATAACATTTTGTAGCTGAGAGTATAAGATTTTGCAGAAAAAACTAATTTTTATTTCGAGAAAGATTTACAATTTTATTTATAACCCCGTAATCAAATAATATCCTAATCTACGAAAAATGTAATTTCGACATGAACCTTTACTTATTCCTTTAACGTAATGTGTCGAAAGTCATTCGGTTTTACGAGCAATTTAACGCGGTAAGTAGGCGCCCAAAAACGGGTTTTCGCTAATATCTTACATCTTTTAAAATTTAAAGCTACAAAATCAATCTCAGTGGATGTTTTCCCTGATATCCATTGCGCTTATAAGCAAACACATAACGTTTAAAGAAAGGTGCGTGTAAATATTCAGGGTGGTTGCACATTTTCTAAAGTGTAATCCTGTTGTGTAATTTTAAACATTTTAAAGCGTGATTTTTTCCGAATCAAGTTCAAATAAGTTACTAAAACCGAAGTTGACTTAGTTACTACAATGTATTAGAATTCATTTTCGTTTAATTTCATATTAAAGTAAATTGTGTGCCGCCCAGTATAAAGAAAAACAAAAAGGATATCACCAAAGCAGTTTAAAGGTAGATTAAAGAGAGGAGGCTACGTTTTTTTAGATTAAGAGATATTTATATGCAAGTGAATTTTCGTTAATAAGTTTAAAAATTATGTAAAAGAACTACATTTAAATTTAGATACGTGTTGAAGCTATATGAAGTTAAAAAGCTAATTTTAAACGTCTAGGACGTTCAGGTAATTTATATGTCGTTCCTGTTTCATATTTAATAATGATATTTTATTTTGAAATATATGTTATCAATTAATTGTTGTAATTGAAGAATAATTTTTATAGTTTTTGGTATTTTACTAGCAATCTGTATATTCGAACCATTATTTTAAACGCTTTTTATTTCTTTGTGGGAAAGCTCATGAGCGATCATCAATCAATTTGCATTAAATTGATTGCGTTTGTCGATACTTTTGATAGTGCATAAAAATAAAATTGCGAAACTATCGTTGCTTCCCTAAATGTAATTTACAAATAACTCTTATAACAAAATTGTTGGATCCGAAAACTCCAACATATCGAAGTTACTAGCTGTAATTTAACACAATCTTTTAAAATTTAATATTTTATTAATTACTATTGAGGTTAAAAGGCTCAAATTTCATCAAAGATGTTTAAAAAATACATTTCCATTTCATTAATATGTACATTAATTTACGAAAATAGACGAAAATTGACTATAATTATTTTCATACATTTATGTAACAATCTTAATATTTTAAATTATTCCCCAAAAAATATCTCTAAATCTAAAATATCTTATCATTTATAGGTCGTCACTTAGCCCCCTCTCTTAAATCTGCCTTTAAACTGCTTTAGTAAAAGCATTTTTGCCATAATTCTTTCAAACCCGGAATATTTAGAAACCTGAAAAATATCAGGGAAATTTAAATAAAATTGAAAATGTTATGAGAGTTTAGAATTAAAGTTTATATTCATGGGAATGGTGGAAGCGAACTTCCTATTAAGACACATTATCTCTTTCTTATGCTAAATTATTATCAGTTCACTCGGAAACAGTGAAAAAACGGAAGAATCAACAAAAACAAAGATTTACTATGTCCCCTAGGAGGTGGGTCTGTCTGTGGGTCTATGGGTCTGTCTGTCAGGCCTGCGAACGCCAAATGATATCCAATGGCTCTTTTATCATAACAAGAAATACTTTTTTTTGCTACGCGTTTAATGAACGTAATTTAGAGGAACTGAAAAAGTACTAATAGTTTACGGTTTAAAACGAGATGGGAGAAATAAACGAAGCAGCTGTCCCATATCCTACTGCCGATTGGACCTCTTCGGATAAAAAAGATGGCCGTAACGAGGGAGATTGCTAAATAGGTCAGGAAGAACGTCGTCCAAATGGTGAGTCCCAGGGCTTCGTTAGGCATCTTAATCTGATTTTTGTTTCCCAGTCCATCCAAGCAGCTGTAGATATTGCTACCTCCGGTTTCGAATGCTTGAGTGAAATACGCTTTTCTAATTTCATCTCTCAGGTGCAGATTACTGATGGAAACGGTGTCAACAGTTAAATACTAAAAAATAGGATCAATCAAAAAATATTTTTGAGTTATGTTAATAAATTCCTGTATGTAATAAAAATTTATTTTTCTTACTTATTTTGAGCTTCTTATCAATTTCGAAGTTTTCATTAGATAAAATAGATAATCTGTGTTTATTAAGAGTAGAAACATTTAAGCTTATCAAATTGAGCCCATTTAGTGAGCCGATGGAAAAGTATTTTTTTAAGAAGAGAAAAACTTTCATTATAATATTTGAAATTAAATTGGAATGTTTTGAAGAAATTGTCTTAAATATACCAAAATATTCTTTAAAATCTATTTGTTGATAAATAGACAATTAAAGAATATGAAATGTATCTGCAAACGACGATATTTACTATGATTGAAAAATATACTGTATGCATTATGTTTGGCGTCAAATTGTCAACCTGACAAACCAAACATATAAAAACCGAAAAAACTACTAACATCTTTTTCAATCAATATTACGGTTTACTAAAATTAGGGACTCGAAGATACAGTTATATTCTTAAAGAACCACAAATTCTCCGGAATTTCGCATTAATGCGTTCCCTTCACTCGGTTTGTTGGCTCAACCACTCATCGGAAACGATAGTTCTGGAAAACAATTATTTAAAGGACATCGCACTTCTTCTATGGGATTTGGCTTTCAACTGATTTTTTTCAAATTGAAACATGTTGTTGGGCTTTATCAAAGGAGCAAAATTGTCCATTGCCATTTTTCCCTTGCTCCTATAGTTTGTCCAGTATCAGCGGTCAAAAGTGGACGAAACTTATATAGTCTATTTGTAAAAAGAAGTCACTGCCCATCGATTAGCGTTCTATGCTCACGCGTCGCTAGTCCAGGGTCACCACCAATAGTGTTTTCTTACAAATATTCGTGGCGTCGTAATTAGTTTCGTTCTGATCGCACGATCAAAGAACTTAGTAAATAAGTAATTAAATATTGAGTTTTAACTGTCGTGTGACCGTGACTTTAACCGACGGTGTGACTAAAAACGATAAATAAGTGTTTGATCCAGGGCTGGATTAGCCATTAAACAAGATAAGCAGCTGCTTAGGGTAACAAGAGAATAGGGGGCAACACAATACTTTCTATGAAACACAATTCCCAAACTTACCTGATCCAAATTTTAAAAAAAAATGGGAATTTCTACTATCAAATATTGGCAACACTAACTTCGAGGTTGAAGTTTTGAACAGTGAGGAGTAATCATCGTGTTTTCTACCCTCATCACTCGTTTTCGCTGAGTGCCCGGGGTTCGTGATTGGAACCATAGTCCCTGTAGAACCGGCCGCAAGCGTGTATCGCGCGCCGCAACAGTTACTCTGAAAAGTCTCATTCTGACTCGAGTTATTTGTAAACGTTAGAGCAAGATGGGATAATTTCGCGACTGCTGATACTTGCTCAATGGACAGCTCTTCATCTCGTGTTTGCTGTAATTTATAATTGTAAAAGGTGTGTCTTTAATTAATATTATTATATTTTATTTCATTGTAAAACATTTTCTTAAAATACTAGCCAGCTAATCTGAAGTGTAAAATAGTGTTCTATAAGGGTATTTACAAGTCGTAGAAATGTAGTAATTTCAATGTTTTTATGACGGCTGGGTAATGTGCACTTTTGGTTTTTATTGGAATTAACGTAAGTCTTTCGCAATGTTTCATTTTCCTGTTTTGGTATGAGTAAAATCATTGCAATTTAAATTCAATAATGTCTAAGTCCAAAGTTGGGCACACTTTTCCAGATAAATTTTTTTCCTATCAAAATATAGTAGATGCCGATGCTATCAATTTTCTCTCATTTTTTTTATTTCAAATATTTAAAGAATAGATTTTTTGCGATTTAGATTCAATAGATGGCGGTAAACTCTCAATGAATAAATAAAATTTCCGAGATTTTGTGTCTATATATAAATTTACTCGCGTAAAGTTAGTAGTTGAAAATTTACGATCGTATCAGTATCAATTTTTTCCTTAATGACTTATTGGTAACTATCAATTATATATTTTTTTGCATTCTACATATAAATTTTTCTCTCATATCAATTTTTTTACAGATAAAAAGCTATAAATCATACCCCCAATAAAAATATTTTTTTTGTAATCCTATCAAATCAAACTCATCAATGAAATATGTTATAATCTAGCCTATCAAATCAATCATACCAATGCAATGTTATTTATTAACCTATCGAATCAATACTATTATTTTTAAAATTTTATCAAATAAAATAATATACAGCGAAATAATTAAATAATTTTTTTCAAAACAATCAATTTTAATTCCTCGTTTGCGAAATAATGATAATCACAAAGGCTTTGTTTAGTAGGTATATAGCACAATAGGCTCAATAGCTTTCACATGGGGTTTGACATTGTACCGCCCCAGCCTCTTCCAGTTAATAAAACGATAATTATGAGGTAAATCAGGTAATAAGTAAAAATGCGATGCAAACATTCTATAAATCAAAAACAAGTCCAAAACTAAAACTTTCGATAGAACTTTCGAAACGTCCCATTGGCCTTTAACCGTCACGTGATAATACCCCCTCAGTTGACTCACCTCACGGCCTTTTAACGTTTGCAGCGAGACATAAAGAAATCCGTGTAACCCTCCCCTCTCTTCCTTCATCCTCCCACTTTGAGGAGGGAGGAAACGGTTTGAAGTTAAAACAAACAGTCACATGGTTCACATCATCATCCTTAATATCTGCCCTTTTCTCGCCTTTTCTGCATGCTTCAACTCTTTTTAAAGATAAATTAAATCTTTCAAATCAAGCTATCAAAAACCGTCAAATAAATTTTATAGAAGATAATTTTAAAATTTTTATAGTACAGGAATAAATTTTTCTATAAAAACTTTAGCTTTTCATATCGTAACTATCAAATTTTGAAATTTTTACTAAGAGATGGCGTGAAATATATTTCAAAATTTCAATATTTATCCCAAAAACGCAGGTCGCATCATTTTTTTCGTAATTTTTTAAACTAGGATAAGTACTCCTTTCAAGTGAAAATCTATAAATTTTCGGGTAAAATTTCGTCAAATCTATCAAAAAACTAAAGCCATTACCGAGATTTCAACTCAATAAATCATTTAGAAGTTTAAATCGATGATAGATCACTATCAAAATATCATTTTGATAATATGAAATTTGATTCCCTATCATATCAAGTACCAAAACAATCAAAAGATATGATAGTGCCCAACTTTGTGTCTAACATATGCCAATAATTTAAGACTACCAAATTATTCGTTGTTTGTAAAAGTTTAGGTGCAAACGGACTTTCGAGGAGACTTTCGATTGCTTTTCTATTCTCTAGTTATTTTGGTCTAAACTAATCAACCATACTCTTCACTAGCTGTGCTATAGCAGAACTCATGTATAAGGTTTTTTTATGGTGTAGACAATACTCAAATTTAAATTTTTGATCATGAAACAGGTACGGGGTACATAAATTGCCTGATAATAATTCCAAATATGAAACGAGTTCAGCAAAGTGGTGCACAACATAGAAAAATTTCAAAAAAGAAAAATGAACAGGATTTAGATTTAGTACACAAGAATTCAAAGCTGACTGATTTTTTCACATAAAGTCATGTTCCTAAAAATGGTTTACCGACTTCCCATAACGACTTTGGAATCGCCGAGGCGTCCAAATCTGTTTCGTCTAGCACTGCTACTGAAGTAAATTCTCCAAGTAACTCTATTTCCAATGGTGATTCACTTTACTTGAAAATTGCTGCTGAAAAGGCAGTTATTAAAAACCATGAAAGTGAGGGTCAAATGATACAGTCTGAGAAATATGAAGTAAATAAAGAAAATGATCCGGGGCTGTGGCATGATTTTTCTACTGATGACGTGGCTTATTGGATTTCGTCTGGACCCAGTCAATGTCAGCATCACAATGGAACTTTTAAAAAATCTTACCGACAATTCAGTAGTGGCAAATATCCAAGATGCTGTTCACATAAATATTTTATTGGGAAAAAACCCAATGGTGAAAATTACAAGAGAGAGTGGCTTTTATATTCACCATCAACAGGATCGGTTTATTGCTTTGTCTGTAAAATGTTTGCTCCCAGAGGTTCATCGCATTTTGTTCAAAGAGAAGGATTTAGTGATTGGCGAAATGCTGTGGGAATTGATCACCACGAAAAAAGCATTACTCATCGAGATTCTATGCTATTATACTTAACTCGAAGACGAGGAGAAGGACCTGCTGGGCTGAGACACGTGTTGGAAAAACAAATTCAAGGTGAATGTGATTACTGGGAAAATGTTTTAAGGCGTGTTGTAGCTGTTGTTCGAACGTTAACTGAACGTGGCTTTTCGAGGAAAAGAAGCAAAATTTGGATCATTGCACAATGGTAATTATTTAGGACTGCTTGAACTCATCAGTGAGTTTGATCCATTTTTGGCGGGTCACATCTCTAAATATGGTAATTCTGGAAAAGGAATTCCTTCTTACCTGTCTAAAACCATTTGTGAAGAATTTATTATCTTATTGGCTCAAAACGTTCACGCGTTTATTGTTGACGAAATTAAATCATCTGGTTATTTTAGTTTGTCAGTTGATTCAACTCCAGATGTATCACATATCGATCAGTTAAGTGTTGTAATTAGATGTGTAACAGACGGGCAGCCTATTGAACGTTTTTAAAATTTTTGGAAATGAAAAATCATACCGGCGAGGAAATGGCAAATCAAGTGTTAAAATACTTACGCGAGGATTGTCAACTTAACTTTTCAAAATCTTATGACAACGCTGCTAACATGTCTGGACGGTATAAGGGGATGCAACAAAAAGTATTGGCAATAAACCAGTTTGCTATATATGTGCCGTGTGCAGCCCATTTACTGAATTTGGTAGGCCGAAGTGCTGTGGACTGCTGCCAAGATGCTGTTAATTTTTTCTCTACAGTACAGTTGTTGTATACGTTTTTTTCGGCCTCTACCAGCAGGTGGAAGATTCTAAAAGATTGTATAGGAAGAGAAAGTGTTTTAAAGTCTCTCTCTGATACCAGATGGGAGGCTCACGCTGTGGCAACGTCAGCTATTTTGAAGTCTTTCTCTGAACTTTTAGAAGCATTAGAGTGTATATCTGATGACCAGGGACAAAAAGGAGATACTCGAAGAGAAGCAACGAATATTGCAAACAAGATGCAAGATTTCTAATTTGTTTTTCTTTTGATATTTTGGGATGAGATTTTAATATCTTTTCATAGAGTAAGCCAAGCGCTACAAAATGACGATGTTAATTTAAAAACTTACGCAGATTTGTATGCATCATTATCAGACCAGCTATGCGCTTCGCGAGATGATTTTGATAGATATGAATCAGCTACAAAAAAATTGCTACCCGATGTTGATTACAAGTCAGTTAAAACTCGAAAATATATTAGAAAAAAAGTGCCAAATGACGGAAATGCACCAGAGGTATATTTAAATGCCCGAGATAAATTTAGAGTCAGCACGTTTTACTTAATTCTAGAGAAACTTAAAACTGAGATGAAAAGAAGGGGCGATATATACAAAGAAATATCAGATACATTTTCTTTTCTAACTGATGTACCAAAAACCAGCACTTTGTCATCTGCTGAAACTTCGAGGTATTCCCAGTGCTGTAAAAAACTTATTGATGCTTATCCAGAGGACTTGAACGATAATTTTTTACCCGAAATTCTACATTTTCATTCATACGTGAGTCAAAAGTTCAGTGCGACAGAAAATGTAAAAACAGCATTTAGTCATACCGATCTTTATAAAGTAATTGTAGAAGACAATATCGATAGTACCTTTCCAAATTTAGATATTTGCTTTCGTATATTTTTAACATTGATGGTCACAAATTGCTCAACAGAGCGTTCATTTTCTAAGTTGAAATATATAAAAAATAACAACAGGTCGACTATGCAACAAGACAGACTGGATGCCTTATCTATACTTAGCATTGAAGCTGATGTTTTACGCAAAATTAAAGTCGAAACTGTGATAAAAGAATTTGCAAACAGAAAATGTCGTAAAAGAGTTTTCAAATCCAACTGAATTTACTGAAGTTAAACTAGAAGTTTTTTTATTACAACTTTCTGTGGGGTGTACGGCAATTAATTAGTTCCTAGTTTTCTAATGTTCCTATATTCAAGTGTGATTTAGGCTTTTCGATAATTAAAATATAATTTTACTGTTTATTGTATTTATTTTTTCCATAGCGGTCCGAGGGCATAGCTGCACGGACTCGTAAGCCTCGCGAGCTCACGTGTTAATTTGCCATGGGAAGGGCTTGTCTCTGGCTCGCGGTACTATACTTTCTATGGAAAGGGCTCACGAGTCCGTGAAACTATGCCCAGAGGGCAACAAAATGTTGGAAGTGCTTAGGGCAACAAAAGGGGTTAATCCGCCCCTGGTTTGATCGGTTGTGGTGTGACTGTGTCTTACCTATCAGCGAGTGTTGAATGTGGGATTTAACGAAAAGGTTAATAATATATATTGATTTATTTTATGGTATGTTTTATTTTATTATTGCTCATAAATATTGAATAATTAATAGTTCCACGTACGAAAATCCATCGAATAATAATTTGCGAGAATAAAAATAATGAATAATGAAGTAGAGGTGTAAAAATCTTGGGGAAAAAACTCTATTGATAGTGAGCCCGGACTAGCGACGAGCGAGCGTAGAGAGCTAACCGATGGGCCGTAAATTTTTTTAACAAAGAGGCTATATTAAGTTTCGTCCACTTTTGACCGCTGATACTGGACAAACTATAGGAGCGAGGTAAAAATGGCAATGGACAATTTCGCTCCTTTGATTTGATCAAGCTTAACAACATGTTTCAATTTGAAAAAAATCTGTCGAAAGCCAAATCCCATAGAAGAAGTACGATGTCCTTATCGAATAGTTTGATAGGGGTCTTGGGTGGAACCACAGCTCTTACTACGCCACTAAACAAACTATGGAATTATGATAATGGCGTCTAAAATGAATCGTACCTCAAGTTTTAAAAGCCAATGCTCCACAACATTTTTATCTCTTATCTTGTAATTTCTGTGTAATACCTACATGTATATGAAATTAGAGTAGAGAAGTTACTGTAAGATGACAAGCCCCAAATTTTTCTAAGCCAAAACCCTTGGTTGTAATTTATTTTCTAAAAATGGTAACTCTCAAAAGGAATTTATCTTTTAATTATATTGGGTACGGTATGTCGAAAAATTGATTTTTGCGTCAGACAATTTGTGAAAACCAGCCGAAGTAAAAATATATATTTAACTTCAAATAATGCTCTTCTTATAATGTATTGTTTGTTTTTGATTATTTTTTTATATTTGGTAAATTTCTGAAAACGTATCGGAGAATCCACTGTGCCGCTTTGAATACATTCATTTTATTTTTCAAAACAATATATTTTGTAAATGGCTCCATCTATAAAGTTTAGTTGTAAATTAGTAGATTAATTTTTACTTGAATTTTATTCTGGTTCTCAACATTGTTACCAAAACTTCAACAGATGTATTTGCATTCATTTTAAATTGTGAAATAATACTGTTGGTCGTTATTGCTGCTAAGAAACCCTTTATTAAGTGATTGAAACAAGTTAGTATTAATTTTTTCAATTAGTTTGTTTTCGGGAATAAAGTATCAATTTCAAGTACGACACTGTAAACCTACCCGATGATCCTTGCCTGAATATGTCTTGAAAACGGTCAGTCTGAGTCGAATGCTATTAGACATAGGGACAGAGCTAAAATGACTTTTATAGTTTAACAGTTTATTTGCCCATTTAATGTTATATATACTCTATTTTAAGTTATATATTCTGAATCGCTTTTTGCAAAAACGTATGAACCATATTCCATTTCATAACTTGATAAAAGATCCTAGATGAAACTTAATACACAAAGAAATTTATCCGAATAATGTTAAGCGATTTCCAATAAAAACACTTTCAAAAAAGTCAGCTTATGGTCATCAACGATGGTTTTTAGGCTCCAATAAGAGATAACAAATATGCTTGGTTTCTGGATACTAATAACTAAATTAGGTCAAAGCCGAATCGATACGTCCCTTTTTGTCGGACCATTTTCGTGTGACCAAATCATAATTAAATCTACGGGCCGGGTGCAGAGACGTTTTGCTATCGTAAAGTCACGGACCAATGGGAGAGCTTGTTTATTGACGTGTGTGCTCGAGTTTCTTCCCGTTGTACCACACAAAGTTGGCAAGTACTAAAAAGCATACCAGCATACTTCGCATACCTAGCATACCAGTTAATCAAGATAGAAGCGAACTTGGCTAACGCATACCAACAAGTCGTCGCGTGAAACTCGTCTCGATTCAATTGGTTTTTAACGTGGTGTTTCAAATATTTACCCATTATAGATTATTTTAATTGATTAAGAATTAAGTTTACTTTACTTGAATTAGCGTTTATTTTGATTCTCGCCAAAGTTCACTTCAATCGTATCGTTTTCACAAGGCTAGGTGTGATTTTCGAAATCGCATCGGCCTATCTGCGGAGAGAAATCGCATATACAAGCCGTCGCGTAGAATTCGTCTCGAAGTGAGGCCAGCCAATTTGAAACATTTATTTCTCTAAATAGTCATTGTACAGTGGCGGACTGGGTCTAATATTTTGAGCTGCCAGAAGACAAAGGGCCCCAGCTTTAACAACTATAACGCTATCATGTTTGAGGGGCCCACTTCATGAACGGTCCGTGGGGCCCACCTGCCATCGGGCAGGTTCACTCTATGGCCAGTCCGCCACTGTCATTGTACATTTTTATAAAATAAAATATTTTTCTTTAAATTGGAAAAGTACCTAATATTTTATTTTTCTGTTTTGAAGCCTTAAACGCATCTCTTCAATGCCAGATATTCAAGAGACCCCTCACCCTTTGGTAAGCACATGGTTTTTTGTACGGAAACAGGGTTTGTGACATTCTTCTTGAGACATGTTACATACATGCACACACCGGACATACTTCGTGCATACTCATCGAATACTTTTTCGATACGCTAAATACTTCGTGAATACACGTGGCATACTTCGTGCATACACGTGGTATCCTTCGTGCATACACGTGGTATCCTTCGTGCATACACATGGCATACTTCATGCATGTTCATGGAATACCTTTATGCGTAACAGAGTTCGTGTATACACGTGCCATATTTTGAGCATAAACGTGGATAACTTAAGAATGTTCTTGGAATAGTTTTACACATAAGAGTTCGTGTATACACGTGGCATACTTCGTGCATACACGTGGCATACTTCGTGCATACACGTGGTATCCTTCGTATATTAACATGGCATACTTCGTATATTAACATGGCATACTTCGCGCATACACGTGGCATACTTCGTGAATACACGTGGTATCCTTCGTGCATACACGTGGTATCCTTCGTATATTAACATGGCATACTTCGTGCATGTTCATGGAATACATTTATGCGTAACAGAGTTCGTGTATACACGTGCCCTTTTTCGAGCATACACGTGGTATATTTAAGAATGTTCTTATATACTTTTGTACATAAGAGTTCGTGCATACACGTGGCATACGTCGTGCATACACGCGGTATCCTTCGTGCATACACGTAGCATACTTCTTATATTAACATGGCATACTTCGTGCATGTTCATGGAATACCTTTATGCGTAACAGAGTTCGTATATACACGTGCCATATTTCGAGCATACACGTGGTATACTTAAGAATGTTCTTTGAATACTTTTATACATAAGAGTCCGTGTATACACGTGGCATACTTCATGCATACACGTATTTTCCTTCGTGCATACACGTGGTATCCTTCGTATATTAACATGGCATACTTCGTGCATGTTCATGGAATACCTTTATGCGTAACAGAGTCCGTGTATACACGTGCCATATTTCGAGCATACACGTGGTATACTTAAGAATGTTCTTTGAATACTTTTATACATAAGAGGTCGTGTATACACGTGGCATACTTCGAGCATACACGTAAGTAGTAGGAAACTAAATATGAACCCTTTTTTTCCAAGATGGCCGCCAAGATGGCCACCAAAACAACCCCCCACCCCCCCAAAATATTTTCCAAAAATTTTTGTCCTTGGAAAAATCGAAAAACATATTTTTGTTTTCAAATTTCACCTTGAAGATAATCTTTGACCTCGACGCCTGACACCTGTACACAACCACTAAGCCTCGGTCTATCAAATCAACAAGTTTGGTCACGATCGGACAAGGTCGAACCGAGATATCGGCGGTAATATGTGACCCCACCAAATACTTATGTTAAATTACTTTTGATATCGTTTTTTTTCGTTTTTTCGTTTTTTCGCCGTTTAAAATGCTAATTAGTGATTTGCGAGATGGGGAAACCTTCGCTTTATATCCTTGGCAACTTTTGGCCACACCCAATCACGTGATATCCAACTTACCCCTGTTGAAAATTAAACTTTATTTACTTTTTGGAAATAAATAAATAAACAATCAATACATAGTTTGCATCCCTACGTCATCAATGACGCAGTTCCAAGTATAGATATAAGAACCAAGAATAAATATTTAATTTGAGCTAGAATGAACTATGTCGCCATTTTGCCGGTGTAGATTTCTTAGTAAAACGGGAGGGTTAACAGTTTCAATCGTCTGTTTGCGGATTTTAATTATTTTCAAATGATTAAGAAATTAGTTTCACGTTAAAAATGGTTATCTGCCTGGTTAAGACCATAGGCCCCTCCCTTCGGTGCAAACTATGTATACACATTTTAAAACAAATTACAATGGGGCTGGTCAATATCCGCCCAATAACTTATGTTTTACCCCTGTTGAAATGAAACTTTATTTACTTTTGGAGATAAATAAATAATACAATAACGACATAATAAACAATCAATACATATTTTAAAAACACAACAAATTACAATGAATAAAAGCGGTATTTATTTAAGTAATTGTTTATTTTTATTTAAATAATAGGCTTATTCACTTTCAATTATTTAAACATTTTGCAATTTTTATTAAACTATTAGTTATTTAAATAAATATTGAAATATAGCCGAGCTTATTTTATTCATGGATTAATCTACTGCCGAGCACTAACTTTTGCAACTCGAAAGGCTATAATTTTACACAAATGGATGGCTGGTTAATTTTTAATAGTAAAATAATATATTCTAAAGTTGGAAAAACATTTTTAAGTTACATAATCAATAAGAATTCCAAAAACCATTTATTGAAAATAAATAAAAAATAATAATAATTAAATTAAAAATAGCAACATTGTAAATAGAATTTTCTCTGACTATACACAGTAAACGAACGGGTATTTATTGGTGGCTAAATTAAAACAACATTAAGTTTAATAATTTGAATTATTTTCAAAATTAAACATTACTTACTTTGATTTATAAGTTTATTTTTCTGCTGAACAGCGTTACCAGAAACACGCAAAGCTATCGATCGTACAAGACACGGTATATGAAATTCGGCCGGATTGCGAGCTATATCTTTAAATTCATAAATAAAAAACTACCTCTAGGATATAACTGGTTCAATTGCATTAACCTTGTAATTTGATACCCACCCCTTAATTATTTTTACGTGTAAATGTTATCAACTACAATTACAGCCTTCTAAAACTAGTTTGGATTTTTCAACAATTTTCTAACAAACGATAAAATTATAAACGCAGATCACGTTTCACAAGGAAACATTCAACAGAGCCAGTGAGAAGAAAAAACTGGTTTTTACAAACAAATGCTAGATATTAATAAAATATCAATTTATAAATCCTCTAATTTGAAAAAAAAATTGTAAATAAAAATGAATGTTTTTAAAAACAAAGCTTATTGACAATTTACTTTTTGAAGATAATTGTTTATATTACTTAACAACTATTAATAATAATAGTAATAATAATAATACTTCTTTCGCAAAAGACTAAATGTATTGGCTACCAGGATATTGCAATAAATAAGATAAAAAAATTTACACCAATAAAATTATTTTTTAAACAATTGCAAATTAAATTATAAAATTAATAAGCATTTTAAAAATAAGACAATCTCAAAATATGTACAAACTAGCCTATTTAATTAAGAGATAATTAGTAATATGAAAAAAATTAAAGGTTGTAAAAATAGAACATTAAAAAAAATTATAAATATTATAAGGATACAATTAAATATATTTATATTTACCTTAATCCGTAGAAGATATTTCTTTACTACGAAATTAGGTATCAGGTTTGAAATTCGGGCTAAAACTTGTAATTGTTAAATAGTATAATTAAATAAATATAATGATAAATATTAACTAACAAATTATTTGATATTATGCTGTTGTAATGTGTTTACGTTGTTAAAAGGGCGGTTTTTATGCTGAATTTCCCTACACATTTGAACAACAGCATCATTGCTAATAATGGAATGGATTTGGTTTTGAATATAAAAATGTTTTTAAATTTAATTGTTTTCTTAATTTTACATTAACTGTGGAATTCAAAATAGAAATATTAATTGCAGAAGCATGTTCCTTAAAAAAGAGGATATTTAAATCTATTTTTTTAATTTTAAACCTTAATTAACGTGTCATTATTAATTGTGTTTAATTCACAATGCGCTTCTGATTTGATCTGTCTGTTTTAAAATTTAAATATTCAGTTTTTCATGTTTGCAGATTGAATTTCGTCAAATAAAATTAAAAAAATACTGGTAGAGATAAAAATATTAAATTAAAATTGATAAAAAGTAAATTAATTCTTATAAAGAATCTGGAGACTTTAGTTGATTGAAGAGTAGGTTGGTTTCTTCGTAGTACACCTCTGACAGGTGGCTCAAAAGTTCTTCCTCTTCTAGCAAAACGTATTCAATTAATATTTCACACATGTTTTCAATATTAATATAAAATTACTCTTTCGTGTTTATAATTTCAATTCTTAAATTACACAACTTAACAATAAAGAACCGATATCATATTAGTGTTCTTTTCGGAAATGTGGTACTGTAGAACTCAGGATTAAACTTTTTAAAGGCTTAGACTACACTACAGTAAAACCCAAAATTTATTAATAGGGCGTGAATCACCAGATATTATCTATCACACAGATAACACTTCTATTTTTTCGAGTTAAAAGTATAAGAAATAAAAGGTAATTGCCATGGTACATACATACGTCTTATTTTATTTATTATTTATTTACTTATGGTTATTTACTGTTTATTGCTTTGAAAAGCAAGTTTTCTAAAACCACCTCAATTTGTCAACCATTGGATAAAATATTTATTTGAACCGTGTTGTATTTAATAACATTTTTACATAATTTCACCGCTAGGTTTAATTATGGATTCATATTGTACCCGATTAATGTTTTTATTGCATTTATCAGAATTACGTTAACATAACATGAAATATTTGACTTGATTTCATATTGTCTCGGATATATTTTAGAATAAAATGTTTTAATTTTTATTAATTTTGTGTAAAACATTATGGATTCATATTTTACCCGATTAATGTTTTATTGCATTTATAAAATGAAATATTTGACTTTATTCCATATTGTCTTCACGCGTACGGATATTTTTTTAGTATAACAAATTTGTATTTGTATTATTTTTGTTTAAAACATTTGCAGTTAAGGATATAAAAACAGATATAGTTGGAAGAGAGCAGAAAACTAGAAAGCGTGTTTACAAAAGGTTCTTTTAAACGTAACTTAGTACATTAATTAAGTATTTTTAAATATTTGAATATCGGAATTGTATTTTGTTGCATTAAAAGTAGAGTTTAGATGTTTTTCTAGTATTTTTCTATGTATTTGGATATCTGAAATATATTTTAACCGATTTAAAGTAGAGTTAAGACATTTTTGTAATATTTTCTATGTATTTGCGTATTGGAAAAGTATTTTAACGTATTAAACGCCAAATTTAGGTGTTTTTGTACTATTGTTCCACCAATATTTGCGCATTGAAATATATTCTAACGTGATGAACGTAGAGCATTTTCCGACCTTTATTTACACATTGGAAAGTTAATTTATCGTATTAAAGTTGATTAAAGAGTTTTTATAGTATCTTTCTGACTATATTTGTGTGTAAAATTTAATTTTACCGTATTTAAAATAAAGATAAGTGGTTTTTGTCTTATTTTTATAACTATATTTACATATTAAACATTTTTTTAATTTTAATTTTCCTATTTACAACACTATCTTTAATATATAAGTTTATTCCTAAATTTATAAGCTTGTTACAATTGACATATCATTTTCGACTAATCTTACAAAAATTCTTTAAGAAATAATATTTGTAATAGGAAAATCGTGGATGTTAAATTACTTGAAATACCGTAAGCCTATGTAGTATTTTTCTACCTATATTGGCATTTCGGAAATATATTTTAACGTATTGAATGTAGAGTATAGAGATTGTTGCAGTATTTTTCTTCCTACGTGACTACACCAGAAACGTCAATGTTATTCTCCTTATTAATCAAGCCGACACTGAACATATGTTTTACACTTTGTTCTACGACGTTTTAACATAAACCATTTCAATACATTCTTAACTTATTCCATACGCTATTTAAAACACATGAGATAAAGATAACGAGGAAACAAGTTGACTCTGAACAAATATGTTTTACTCTACGGGAAGGATGTTGTAAGATTAAATTCATAATGGTTAATGTGAAGTATTTTTCTACCTTTTTTTGGTATTTCTTTATCTATATATGTGTATCGGAAATGTGTTTTAAAGAATCGAACGTAGAGTAAAGAGTTTTTTTTTAGTATTTTCTGTCTATATTTGCGTATCGGAGTTGTGTTATGTAGAAGAAGAAGGAATTTTTATATTATTATTCTACCTAATAACATATCGGAAATTTATTTTATAAAATTTAAAAAGGGATTTTAGTAGTATTTTTCTATTTATATTTTAATATTTGAAATGTATTTTAAAGTATTAAAAGCAGAATAAAGTTTCATAAGAATTAATCTTTCTCACAAGTCTTACCATCATACATACATCTAATCTGGAATTTATGTTTAACAAATGGATGAATTCGTGTTTACAAAAGGTTCTTTTAAACGTAACTTAGTGCATTAATTAAGTATTTTTTTAAATTTGAATATCAGAGTTTTTTTTTATTTTAAAGTGTAATACCTAGAAGGATGTAAGACAATTTTTCCGAAAAAATAATAACAATTTTACAAGTATATTTAATTTCAGCTTCCGAGTTGAAAATTATCTTATAACTGTATTATTCATTTTGAATTTTTGTTTAAAAACAAAATTTGAAAAAAAGTTATGTTATCAATTTTATTCAAATAAGCAGCACTCGTTAGTTGTAAACTAGATTAATTGTTAAAAACTAAAACCCAAAATTTGTTAGTAAACCATGATTTCCAAAAATTTACATATCAACCTCACAGAATGCTAAGCTTATCAGACAGTAAAGAGAGTCATAAAATCGATTGATTTAAAAGTTATTATAAATCCTACAAAATAAAGGTGTTTCGGATAGTTAAATTGTTCTCTTGGTAATTTGTATGATCGCTTACATGTATCGACTCCATTTTTTAAATTTCAATTAATTTAGTTTTTCATGATATTTATTATAAAGAAAAAATATCCAAAATAATGCAATAAAACCTTTAAATAATATTTTACCTCCGCTAATCTCGTAATGAGATTTTATCAAACCGCAAAATCTTCGTCACGAAATTTAAAAAAATATATAAAATATTAAGAAATGAAACATCTACATTTTAAGCAAAAAAATAAAATATTGTATCTATCTTCGGGGCAAACGTTTCTAATATTACGCAAACATTTAAAAAATTTCTTGTGGTTTCGGGCTACTATTTTTTGCATTGTAACACATTTTTCGTATACAGTACCTGTTTATTTATTTGATCTGCTTTAAAATACTAATTGTCTGATTATTATAGGACAAGAAAATTTACACTTATACGAAATGTTTATTATATTTTCTACAAAAGCATGTTTGGATGTATTATGTAATAATCGTATGATTAAATCTTATAAGAATTATCGCGATGTTTAGTGTTATTTAAAACTTTGAATGCTTGAATTAGTAAAATATTTCAAACCAGGCAAGAATAAGTTCCACTTAACCGAGCGAAGAGTATATGAATCGCAAAACACATTCTAGCCGGGGGCCACACTATTAATGGATAGGTAATTAACTTCTAGTAGTTTTACCTGTGGGTAAAAGTGATGAAAATGTAGTCAATCGAACCTGTGGTAAAACTGGGGTGTTATCATGTTGCCGAGCTTGTTCACCTTGGTATTAGGTATTATTTTTACGGTCTGTTATTGAACGTTCACAATTCACTTCTCTGTGATTCAATAGGATTTATTGACCATCACCTTGATTAATGTGTTACAATTATTACAATCAGTTTAATTTATTCCGATAGTTGGATTTACCACATACTATACAAATAATCCTTTAAAGTTGATCATAGCAAATTTAACATATTAATAATGGTGTCCTAGGTAAAATATTTACATGCCAAAAGAACATTATTAGATAAATAGACCGAGCTTAAAGACCATTTTCAATATAATAATATATCAAATGGGCTTTGAATTTTAAAATGTAAAATATATTATAACAGATTTGACATACTATGAATTACATTATTTTTGCGGTATTTATGAAGATTATAGTAGAATATCGCATTAGGAAACATTTCCATAATTTTAGTTTTAATGTAGTATGCAATTGTCAATTTAAAAGTAACAGTCCATCAGTTTGATATTTAAGAACATTTTGCAAATTATGTGATTATTAAATTTTAGAATCATTCCAGGTGAGATAATATTAAATTATTTTAGAATAAAGTCTTTATCTTTCAAGATTTACTGGTTCTATTAAATAACATGGAACAATGACAACATTTTTATCATCAGAGTAAATCAATCCTATTTCTTTTGAACGAAATTGTGCACCGTTTTTGCAAAATAGCGCAAATTAATGTATCTTTTGTTGCGATAAATTCTATATTATTAGTGATTTGAAGAAAAAACCCATGGACAATTTCATATAAAATGGGTAAATTTGAATACATTTCGGCTAAATCATATTAAATTGGGTAAGTTCTTATATTATTGGATTAACTGAAATTATTATGATTGACTTGATAATAAATTGAAAACATACATTTTGGTAAATGCTTGTATCTTGGGTTAATTGAAATAAATAAATTTAGTAGAAACAACATTGTCTACATTTATATAAATTTTAAGAAATTCAAATGTTATTTTTTATTAGAATAATTTTTGGTAAATTCCAATGATATTTCGTAATTAATATCATTTTGTTTAGTTTTTTAATTTTGACTAAGTTCAATTTACTAAGTGTAAGTTCATTTATCATTGGGTGGTGCCTCAGGTATTAACTTAGGTGATTATTATTATTAATGGGAATAATATCGATACATTTATTATCTAATTAAAATAAATATTGGGTAAATTTATGTAATGTTTTTGTAAATAGATGATTGCTTGCAACGAACAAATAGACCGAATTATTGAAGAATAACTACGGATTTTATCGGAACATGAGGTATTTGGTGGCAGGTGTTTTGAAAACAAATGGCATTAACTAGCTCAAAAACAGGTAGCTGATTTAAACAGTCCTATAATATTACAAATCTTTGTAAAACTTTAGTTTTGGGAAATACCGCTAGAAGACGCCAGTCACATTTAACCATCATGTGACTACAGCAACTTTTTCTTGATTTTTATAATCATCCAGCATTTATCAACGAATCTTTTCCGATGACTGACAGTCAGTAAAATACGTAAAAAATACATTTTGAAAGTAAAAGGATAAAGAGTTTCAACTCAAATTTTAAGGCAACCCTTTTTAAATGTAAACGAGTTGGCAGTTGTAGAAAGGGTGATCATCCTTTACTAATTCATATACAGCGGTATCCGAATTGCAAATATGTTCAGGATGAATCTACAGAAAATGTTCCCGTGCTACGCATAACGAACAATCCTTGGGAATTTAAGCCCAATGCGATCTGAATTCGTACGAATACAATCGTTTAAAAATTTCCCGCAAAATATTACCCGAGATGTAAATTTGTTTTAAAGCAGAACTGTGGTAATATACCGGGCGAGTATCGTTCAAATCAAAAACCCTATTCTAGCTTAAACGAGAAGGTTTTGGTCTATTGTTTAATTAATAATTTAATTAACAGTCTAGATCGAAGGAAATCTAAACCATTTTGTAGCATTTTATAATGAATTTTTTAGCAAAATATCGGTCGATCGAGTACTATAAAAAATATTATTTAGTTAACATTTAAATTAAAACAAAAGATAAAATAAATATTAAATTGTTTGTAATTTAGACTAAAATATTACGTTGAATAATAAAAAAAAGGTAGTATGAGTTTGAAAGACTTTTATTTTTGAACATGTTTTCAATACTTATAATTGTTTCTAAAACACTTTTTAAATATTGTACGTCATTTAAACAATGATCCATTAATTCCCTTACGTCAAATGGGCAATAACCTATAAATTGATCCAAAAAATCTTCTTCCTCTTGATAATCCTGTGAAATACGAAAGGCAGCGTAGATTTCTACGAAATCACAGAGTGCTTCTCGCTAATATAAATCAAAACAAATTAACGATGTTTCGTGTAATGAAATTGATTTCTTACTATTTTGTATGATCGCTTAAATGTATCGGCTCTTTCCGAAAAAATTGATACTGTTACAACTAGTCGACTGTCCGACCTAAATTTTAAAGATACTACAACAACAAAAAAAACAATTTTAAAACAATATAACTTATTTTAAAAATACACAATTTTTGCCGAGTTAATTAGAAATTCAACGTAACGGCTATAAAACACAGTAAATTTAGTTCTAGCTAGATCGAATAAAACGTGTAGGAATGTTTTAATAGAGAGCGTTTCTCACCGTTCTTCCTTATCGTAAGGTTTTTTCTCCCGGTATACCCTGGAGTTGGTGCGCGTAACGTTTTCCCTCACGCTAAGATAGCCCGCCGGCTAAGACAGTTTGGGGAAACTCCGCCTTGATGAGGGTTGTTTTATCTGATTGTTTAGTATGTAATAGTATTATGTAAATTTATAACATAAAACTCAAAAATGAATAATACAATGTTATAAAATAATTTTCAACTCTGAACCTGAAATTAAATATGTTTGTAAAAAATTGTTATAATTTGTTTTTAAATTATCTTACATCCTTTTAGCTGTCACACTCTAAAATAAAAACTCTGATTTAAAATTTAAAACTTTTATTAATATTTTACATTTTTTGTTGACACAAAGGAACTATCGTTAATAACATTTAACACGCTATCTATAAAAACCACTAAATCGTCTATCGCCTTTAAGAACCCAGTTTTTGGGGCTCCTTCCAAAAGCATTTCGGGAGAATTATGCTCTTTTTGAAAATATATCATTCTTTGTGCAATTAAATCCATTTTAAGATTTCGATTCAGTTTTTTCAATTCTTTATTTAAATGTTTAATCAGTTCATAGTCCTTAAACGGTTCCTTATTTTCTTTATAAGTCATTATTCGCCAACAAAAATCAAAGCGAAACTAGTTTGTATAGAAAGCGATGTGGTTTGTTTTTTCTAACAGACCACGTAATATAAACTACATTAACAACCCGATTTTAAACAGGTTACACAAAAATATTTTATCGTTACACCTTGAAATAAAAATTATAAATAAAAATTTTTTTAAATTTTTTTGTGATATTATTTTACATTTCCAATTTGGTAAGAATAAATGGACACAAATGAATCTGATTACCGCGAACTATTAATGGTACATCACAATCTTTCCGTCTTTCAACAATTAAACCGTAGAAAGGGCGAAAAAGCCCCAGGTGGATAATTCATCTTAACTCAATAATCTTTTTTCTTCCGAAATCCTTTGCAAATATTCGTTAGATAGGTTCCTTTCGTATGAAAGGTAACAAACTTTCAAGGAGTATTCTCTCTGCTATATATTCCGCTTGAAGTTTTCGTTTCTGTTTTTTTAATTCTATAATTGTATGCTGTAGTGACAACAATTCATTCTCCTTACACAATTCCTTATTTTGTTCAGCACTCATTTTTTTCGACTGTCGTCAACAGATTTTATTCTGTTATGTGTCAAAAGTAATGAAATAGGCAAAATCCATAAAAATCAAAATTCTTGGTATTTGTTCATAGAGTGCCGGTTTTAAATAAAATTATTTTTTTAATCATCACACTAACATCATTATGGAAAGCACGTGCCAGTTCTATTATTCCCGCCCATTATTTCGTTTTCCATGAAACCTAACGATCGTTTTGTCGTTATAAAATACCAATGAGCTTGTGAAAATGATAAATTGACTAATCTAAGTTATATATATTATATTTGCTGTTGCCAATAACTAAGTCTTTAAATCAATCTTGTGACGTATACGCTAAAATGTAAAATAATAATAGATGGCTGTATGTATTAAAAAATACAATATACATACATTTTTGTAACGAAATTTTCCATTATTTAATATTTGTACCCAATTAAATTAATTATAAATATAATTAAAATGAAGCATAAGCAAGCGACAATAAAAACCATTGACTGTACGCTTAATAAAGAAACCATTCAAATTAAAAATACAGCCCTCTAGAAATTATAATAGTGGTAATAATAAATGTAATTATAAATGTAATTCATAGTTTACACATAATATAGGTTGTTTACATTAAAAGACGGGAGATAAATAACTCCATATGTCATCTTCAAAACTTATTGTAGCCTATTGAACCAGAAAACGTACAAATACAATAAACAGACCAAGATACGATAAGAACGATTTATTCTTAATTTGTTACGTTTATTCAATACACGAAGATAAACGTTCACGAATGCAAATTTTTTCACGCGGACAAATACATGAAATTAAGTTTTAATACGCTTATAGTAGTTAAGATGCCTAAAAATTCCAGATAATAAGACGTACGTAAATTCTGGTACCTTTTAATATTCGTTTACCTAATTTTAAGTTTAATTTACGCTTAGATTTATCTTTGTTGTCAACTTATTTCAGAAAATTCAAACTGATCCCCGTTTTTTACAAACTCAGTTAAATATTCCATGCTTCACATTTATAATTTTTAAAGCTTTTAAATAATTTTGTGTGGCAATATAAATTTAGTTTGAGGTCGATGCTATCAATTGTTAATAAAAAAATTATGCGTTATTGAGTTTTTATTACTAAAACTTGGAGAGACTTATTTTATCAATAATTATATTCATCAAACAATCATAGAAGGGATGATCTGATTTAGAAATAATTGGTCATATATACCCATTTAATTTTTTAATCGGAATTGTATTTATACATTGTTGTTTTCTTGTAATAAAATTATATTAACTCTATCTTAACAAATTCTATATATAATCATATATACCAATATTTGTTTATTTAAAAATTAAATAAAACATTTTTTAACTGTTGGTTAAATATTTATTTAATTATTTTACATAAATTAAATTATAAACATTAAGTTGTGTTAGTTGGTTGAACCGAACCCATGACATCCTCTTTCCGTTTCTTTAAATTTCTGTTTAATAACAAGAAATAGTATATTATGTCAAAACTTTAGGTAAAGTCTTGGTTAAACATACTTCACACTCTACTACTGATGGATAAAATATTCTCTCACAAATCAATTGCGCTATTTTATCACCTCTTAAAATTTTACAATCAACTTTCCCAAGATTGATTAAAACAATACCAATTGGTCCAGTATAGTCTATGTCAATAACTCCGGCTAAAACATCAATTCCGTAATGAAGGGCCAAACCACTGCGAGGAGCTTTTTAAACATGGTAAATTAAGAACTGATTTCTTAAATTTTTACAACATTTTGAAAAATTTTACCAATACGACCATATGTGTTTTCGGGAAGTAAAATTTTTAAATCTGTTTCTATTAACATCCTGTTTCCAGAAACCAATATATAATCATATGCAGATTTTAAATCTAAGCCTGCTGAAAATTTGGTTGCGCGAACTGGATCGAAAGCATTCTTTGATATTTTTACAAATTTTATTTCCATTTAAATCTAGTTCACTTTTATGTAAGAAAAATGTTCAAACACTTGTCTTATTTGAACTACGTCCCCGGAACGAAACAAATTTGTCAGTCAGTGTGCTTTCCTACCATGGAAAATGTCACCTTTTTATACAGAATGTGACTGTATGTGTAATACTATTAACCGTAATTTTTTTAATCTGACAACGCCCTATTTTTATAGAAAAGAATACGCATATCTAAAAAAGATAATAAACATTTAACTATACTTAATGTATAATATATCCAAGGTTAGTTTTATAATTTAAAAAATAAGTATAGTTCATTTTTGTTTTAAATTTGAAATCACCCTTTTAATATGTTTAAAGGATATGTATTTACGAGAATGATGAATTATAATTTACGTTTGATATTAAGTTAGAAGGTTACACCTATTATTTATAATTATAATTAATTATTTTTGAGACATAGATATTTGATTAATCATTTCTAGAAATGTTTTTTAAATATGTTACAGTATTAAAAAACTGCACCTTGACACAAATTAGATCAATATTTTTATCTCTCAGCATTCTAATTTAAATTCTTTACTAATTTATATATTTATCTCACAAAATAAATAAAAAAACTTGAGAATTTATCTTCAATTAGTTAATAGCAAGATATTTTTGGTTAAAACAGTTATAAGTAAATAGATATATTACCTCATTTTTTAGTTAAGAAGAAAAACTTCTACGAAATAATGTAATTATAAATATTTTTAATTATATCGTTCTAATATTTCTAGTTTTTTACAACCATTATTTTTTTCATATTCCTAATAATTGGATGGTTTATTTTGTACAGATTTTTGGAATTGAATTATTTTTTTAAATCTTTATAAATTGTATAATTTATTTTGTAATTCTTCGCAAAAAATGATTTTATTCGAGTAAAATTTTATTTATTTTAATCTAATTAAGTGGTTTGTACTAGGATGGTATTCGTTACATATAGACTTTCTGTGGTCGCCTACAAATTTTGTCTTTGGCAAAATAAATATTATTAAATATTATAAAAAATTGTATCTTCAAAAGTAAATTGTTATTGAATTTTGTTTGAAAGAAATCTTACGTAGGAAAATAATAACAGTGGATTTTATAGAAAAAAGATTTATTTACATGTTTTAAATCATTTTACAAGTTTTTTCAAGATTTTGCAATACTTCAATAGAAGTTTCCGCATTGTTGGGGATTAAAATTTGATTATTTTTACAATATTCTTCAAAATAAATAAGTGCTTCCAACTGATTATCGCTCGGCATTTTCAAATCGTTTGTAAGTACAGGATTAGACTCCATTAAAGAATCCAATGTTTCTTCAGCCATGTTAAGAATATTAGAATCTATACTTTCTTCTTTACTAGTTGGTTCAACATTTGAGTTCAAAGGTTGAATCTTACTGTAGATTACTAATTCATCGTACCATTCTTGATTTTTTACGTTAAACTCGTTCAAATAATCAATAATTTGGTCGTCTAATATTTCTTCTTCGCTTGTGTATTTCGGTTGATTTGAATGAAGACAATCGCAAACATCAATATTAAGAAGTGTTTTATTAGAATAACTAGATGTCAAATGGTTCATCAGATGCATCTTAAAAACTCTTCGTTCCAGAAATAAAGCTTGACAAACCCAGCATTTAACACTAAATTTAAAACTATCTATAAAATCAAACGCGTGTTTGCGACATGGTTCATTATAATAACAAGGATTCTCGTTAGGCGATTTGCATTTAATTTCTGGTTTCCCCATAAATAACTTCATTTTTTTAACTTTTAAAGAGGGCGATTTTTGAGACATCTCGCGTTTTCCCATTTCAACTGTGATATAATAAAAAAAATTTAATTAGGTTTTACAGTGATATTATACAACTCAACAAATAACTTATATTTTGAAAAATATTAAATTCCTCAAGGTTAGCAGGTTTGTGTATTGATGGGGGAAAGCACATTCCAACGATACGAACACCCTTTTTAATATATAAAAAGTACATGTATTTACGATAAATTTGTATTATAATTATCGTTTAATAAGGTTGAAAATAATTACAAAATATAAATTATTTTTGAAACATAATTATTTGATTAATTATTTCTAAAGGTGATTTTAAATATACTATATTATGAAAAAAGATTTTACCTTGACTTATTTTTATATAACCTGAAATCTTCGGGGTTTTTAATTTATGATAATACTAATATCTACACATACATAATTTGTATAAAAACTTGAATTATACCTTTAATCATTAGAAATATATTCGCCGTGTAAACGAGAGAGTTGAATATTAAGAAATACAGTTTTTTCTTCAATTTTGGAGATAAAAGTATGTTATTTAGTAATTTTAATATTCTTTAATTATATTTTTTAATTATTTCTTCATTTTATACAGTGGACGAGAGTTCTTGCAAAAATTTGTTAGAAAGAGGTTCTGTTAAAGTACAAAAAGATGGTTTTATTTGTTGTCCTTATTGTTTTGGATATACTGAGTCGTTAGAAACATATGGTGGACTCCTGTATTATTGTTGGAATACACAATGTCGATTTTACTACCAACCTGTTGTTTTTAGACAAGGCAATTGTTTATCAATGAGAATTCCATCGGATGCATTATTAATCTTTCCTCAACATTTAATTTGTATAATATGTGGTGTAAGAGGAAATAGAAGACGTTCGAGAGATACAGATTGTATAGAATCTGAATATAGTTCGGTATGTATTTATCCTCAATCTAAGAAAAACACTGTGTATAAAATGAAATAAATCTTTTTTTATAAATATTTCTTGTATTATATAGAGAAAAGTTACATAAACAACAGAGCAATACAAAATAAAATTGAATTTTTTGAAAAAAAACCGTTTTTTAATTCACATTAAATATATACAACGTTTGTTAGAGCAACCAGTTTTTTCTTCTCACTGGTTCTGTGGAATGTCTCCTGGCAAAACGTGATCTGCGTTTATAATTTTATTGATTAATTCAATCTGGCGCGGAAATGCGAAAGTTGGGAAAAAATAGAGTAGGATCAATAATACCAGATGTTAATAAACATTTTTGCGTTTAATTGATATAATTAGTCAATTGTTGAAAAATCCAAACTAGTTTTAGAAGGCTGTAACTGTAGTTGATAACGTTTACACGTGACGATAATTAAGGGTGGGTATCAAATTACAAGGATAATGCAATTGAACCTGTTATATCCTAGAGGTAGTTTTTTATTTATAAATTTAAAGATATAGCTCGCAATCCGGCAGAATTTCATAGACCGTGTTTCTGGTAACGTGTTTCAGCAGAAAGTTAAAATTATCAATCAATGTAAGTAATGTTTAATTTTGAAAATAATTCAAATTAATAAACTTAATTTTGTTTTAATATAGTCACCAATAATCAGCCGTTCGTTTACTGTGTATAGTCAGAGAAAATTCTATTTACAATGTTGCTATTTTTAATTTAAAAAAGTTAATTATTTTTTATTTATTTTCAATAAATGGTTCTTGGAATTTTTATTGATTATGTAACTTAAAAATGTTTTTTCCAACTTTAGAATATATTATTTTACTATTAAAAATTAACCAGACATCTATTTGGGTAAAATTATAGCCTTTCGAGTTGCAAAAGTTAGTGCTCGGCAGTAGATTAATCCATGAATAAAATAAGCTCGGCTATATTTCAATATTTATTTAAATAACTAATAGTTTAATAAAAATTGCAAAATGTTTAAATAATTGAAAGTGAATAAGCCTATTATTTAAATAAAAACAAACAATTACTTAAATAAATACCGCTTTTATTCATTGTAATTTGTTGTGTTTTTAAAATATGTATTGATTGTTTATTATGTCGTTATTGTATTATTTATTTATCTCCAAAAGTAAATAAAGTTTCATTTCAACAGGGGTAAAAGTTATTGGGCGGATATTGAACAATCAGGCCTATTTGTTGTGTTTTAAAATATGTATTTTATTTCGACAGGGGTAAGTTAAATTGTATTTTATTTCGACCGGGGTTATACATAAGGGGCTATATCTCGGGCGGATATTGACCAGCCCCATTGTAATTTGTTTTAAAATGTGTATACATAGTTTGCACCGAAGGGAGGGGCCTATGGTCTCCAAGGAAACTGGGAGGGCGATCAAAAATTCAAACCATTTCGCGCGTAGCTACTAAATAGGTAGCCATTTTGTTGGTAATCTCGTCAAAGCGACAAAACTAATTAGATTTATGCTTTCAAATTTTAAATGGGCCCTAAACAAAGTCAGATAAGATTCTACGGCCGGGTTATTTAAATAAAATATCAAATTACGACAGAAATATCTACGAAAAGAAGTTGACAAAGCTTATCAAAGTTAGGCCTTTGCGGTCATCCTTTTTACAATTACCTTCGCTATCGAATAAACAATTTTCGCTCTCCCTTGGTAATTGAACTACTCGAACAATTTTTAACCAGGCAGATAACCATTTTTAACGTGAAACTAATTTCCTAATCATTTGAAAATAATTAAAATCCGCAAACAGACGATTGAAACTGTTAACCCTCCCGTTTTACTAAGAAATATACACCGGCAAAATGGCGGCATAGTTCATTCTATCTCAAATTAAATATTTATTCTTGGTTCTTATGTCTATACTTGGAACTGCGTCATTGATGACGTAGGGATGCAAACTATGTATTGATTGTTTATTTATTTATTTCCAAAAAGTAAATAAAGTTTAATTTTCAACAGGGGTAATTTGGATATTACGTGACAGACAAACTTGTCAAGGCTATAAAGCGAAGGTTTCCCCATCTCGCAAATCACTAATTAGCATTTTAAACGGCGAAAAAACGAAAAAACGAAAAAAATGACACCAAAAGTAAATAAGTTGACGTATTTGGTGGGGTCACATATTACCGCCGATATCTCGGTTCGACCTTGTCCGATCGTGACCAAACTTGTTGATTTGATAGACCGAGGCTTAGTGGTTGTGGACAGGTGTCAGGCGTCGAGGTCAAAGATCATCTTCAAGGTGAAATTTGAAAACAAAAATATGTTTTTCGATTTTTCCAAGGACAAAAATTTTTGGAAAATATTTTGGGGGGGTGGGGGGTTGTTTTGGTGGCCATCTTGGCGGCCATCTTGGAAAAAAAGGGTTCATATTTAGTTTCCTACTACTCACGTATCATACTTCGTAGATAAACATGGCATACTTCGTTTATGTTCATGGAATACTTTTATGCGTAACAGGGTTCGTCTATACACGTGGCATACTTCGAGCATACATGTGGCATACTTCGAACATACACGTTTCATTCTTCGAACATACATGTTGCATTTTCCACGTGCATGGATCTCCGGAAACGGAAATTTAGCATTTAGCGAAGTAGGCCACAGAGGAAGACTAGGAGCGTGGAGATGGCAGTGTCGTAAGACGATTTGTATTCGCACGTTAATTGATAGCCGACTAACTTCATTTCGTTGAAGAAGGAGTTCGGATTTAAATCAGGAAACTTTGTTGAACTCTCACTCTCGGACTCCGTCCGAATCTATTCTCTTACTATGGGACCCCTACCGAGAACTCTGCCTTTTTTGGCTGAGTTCCCGGGTTTTAATGTTCCAGGACCTCCGGGATCTTCAGGGCCAGGGGTAGGTACCCTGTGGGTGACCTAATCGCTGACCCTGGGTGAAATTCTAACTACCCAATCCAAATATTATTGCAATCTTGATTCATTGTGACAACTAGTTTAAATTTACGATGGAAGTTACGAATATTTTGAAAATTTTTCACGGAAATGGCTTGATGGCTTTAATATCTTATAATTAATGGCTTGACACTTGGTCTGGAAACTATCCCTAATTATTCCCTAACTACCAAAATATAATACCACAAAAATATTCCCCACCAAAATGTTTCAAAACAAGGTCCCAATTTTGTAACACATTTATCGAAAAAGTTAAAATAGCAGTCGAGGTCTTTTTATGAGCCTTTAACGACTTGATCATCGGCACGGTACTTTTAAGATACGAACTCAAAAGGGTTAAATGCAATCAGGAAGAGCAGCCTTGACATGACCTCCGCTAGAGACGAAACCACTTAGGGTAGCCCGCTTCCCGACCTCTGGGGTCATGGGACCCAATTTTCTGGGAATCGGATCACTTTGAGGAAGGTCGGAATAAAAGGAAAATTGAACTTATAAATAATCATAAAAAAATTAAAGACAAAAATAACATTTGGTTTGGACGATAATGTTAACGTAACACGCCCTCCCCTACACCGAACGTCCTCGTGAGGTACATGTTATAGATAACATTAATTACTCGTGCTTTTCCGCCAAAAAGTAATATGGCCTTTTAGAAATGACTCTCCCAGTATTATTATCGCGAGGACATAACGAAGTTCAACGATCGTTTGGGATAAATGACCTGTCCCAACTAGGAGCGGGTGAAGGGAAAAATAAACTGGGAAAGGCGTCCGCATAGGTCCAGTTATGTATATATATATATATATATATATATATATATACATATACATTTAAATATACAGTTATGTATATATATATATATACATATACATATACAGTTATGTATATATATATATAATCGTTATATGCTTTCAAGTAGATTAAGGTTAGTGGATTTAATTTCAGTTCAATATTTATATGACTTGTTTGATTTCTGTAATAAAGTAATGTTTAATATTGTTCTTTTAAGGTGGAAAAAATACTCCTACAAGGTGCTTCGGTATCGCGGGAAGACGACGATGGCGCAAAAATTCAAACGGAATTTTTGTCACCATCAACTTCCTCGAAGCCGTCCGAATCTCGCTCAAAGCGGTGACGGAGACCGTATAGCAACCAAGACCAAAAGAAATTAGAGGAATTATTTAATAGACTTAGAGCAAAGACCGTTAACTGCAGCAGCGTCAGTAATTATTTTCGAGGTGAAAAAAACTATTTATATATATAGTTTAATATATATAATATATATATATATTATATATATATATATTAATCTGTTTAATTAGATTTATTTTGTAATTTTTGTTAATTAATAAATTTGAGATGCAAAAATAACTGTATATTATTTAAAATAACAGTTTTAACAGATTTATGTTAAACGATATCTCTTGATAGGGTAGTTTTGCAAGGTCTGTAGTTCAATGACATTTGAAAATAGGTGAAATAATTTCCAAGTGTTATGATGGATAAAGGATTGGTACATTGCTCTTGATTCGAACCAAATAATTTTTGTATTAGACCCTGTCAAAATTGTGGAAATGGCATTTCTGAGGAAGGCGAGGATGCTCTATCATGTTTCCATGTGATATTTGCTCGAAACGGTTTGCTAGAAAATGTACTCTTAATCGACATATTCGCGAAGTTCACGAAGAGAATAAGCACTCTTGCGAGTTTTGCGGACAATCGTTCGCGCACCGCGATCGATTTTTAATACATTTACGTGTTCACGCGCATCATACTGAATTGACCAGCCCAGATGTACCAACTACAACTACTGAACGACCACCCGAAGAAATCAAAGATATTTAAATAAATAATAATCAGCTAGGCTAATACCCAAGGCACTACCTTAGTCCTAAGTCATCAAGCGACTTTTGAAGCCTTTAATTCAGGTGGCCTGGTTACAATGCGTAGGAGGGTGGTGACAAGCCCTGCATGCCACGCGAGCCAACAGCTCCCTACACTCACTATTACCGTTAACCTCAACAAGTTTTTATGGAAGGGGAAACCGAAGAGCTCGGGGGAAAACCCCTTACCAGATATTTGTGAACCTGCCGATAATTTTTATGATAATATTGAAGAACTTACAGTTTGGAAAAACGCCGTATTAAGTAAACGGTATTCTTCAAAGTTTATCCACACGGACTCTAATATATTAATTGCGGAAATTAAATATGGATTAATTAAATATCTGGAAAAGCAATTATTTAAAAATAATGGTATGAAATGGAACATCTTCATTCGTGCTCGTTATTTACGAGAATTGAACAGTGGCGAAGAAGTGGAGGCGCTTCCGTATTTCCGAAGCAGAAACCAATCCGCACTATTATCTGATGAAATCCAATTCCAAATTGATACGTGTTTAGAACAGATAAGCAAGGCAATGGAAGAATTTAGAGATATCGGTAGTAGTTGGATAATAAATTGCATTGTGTTTTTGCAAGTGGACGTTATAAAGTACCGACCACTTGTAGGTGGGTCCATAGTGGTTCTTCCCCCCTGCTCTACGCAATTTTAAGGGTATCGTCAATATAAAATCCACAGATAGAAAGGGCTTTTTGTGGTGTATTATCGCAAATACCACAGTGGAATTCCCAATCAATTTAAACCATTTCAAATGGAATTAGATTGTTCTGATATTACGTTTCAATTTCATATTAAATCGTCTGAGCTAAAAAAAATGAAAAAAAACTGTTAATTAATATCTTCGGTTTGGAAAAAAGAGAGGTTTTTCGTCTCCACATTAGTGATAGTAAAGTTCCAGAACTTCGACAAATTGACCTCCTATATATTTTCTCTAAAAAAAAAAATTAGTAGATTGCTATGCAATTTCACTAAACATAATGGCCAGATATACGTTTGCCGTTATTGTCTTCACCATTTTAATGGAATTAATTCCAATGAAAACCACAAAGAACATTAGTAGAAATTATGTTTAATTCAGAGAAAACGGCATGGTATTAGAAGATAAAACTTATTTTATACAAGACGTTTCGAGCCGAGGCTCTTCTTCAGTCGTTCGTTAGTTTTAATTTGATTTAAAATTTTTTACCACGCGCCATATTCAAGTTCTAATATCACGCGAGCAGAAGGTTAGCGTGTTAAAAAATAAACAAAAGTTTTACTGATTTTAACAATTTACGTGTGTAATAGAATCAATGTAACCGATAAATCCAAAGTATATGTAAGTCAGTGTGAATTATTAAAATATAAATATAAAATAAAATAAAATTTTAAATCACAATATTACCCCAATTAGTTACTTCTTGACATCCTTTATCTAAATTTAAATTACCTAGTTTACGAATATACAATCCTTCATAGAATTTTCTTTTGTACCAATTGGTTTCCCGTTTTAAAATTTTGTAATCATCCCATTTAATAGAGTGGTTTAACGTAGACCAAATATGTTTTGAAATTCCGTTATTCATATCGCCCTTAGCCACGCAGGATTTATGTTCACGTATCCTGTCTAAAATGGAACGTTTTGTTTCACCAATATACGTTTTTCCACATGAGCAAGGGATTTCATAAATAACGCCTCGAATGGCGGAATCTTCTATTTTAGGTTTTAAATGAGAAATTTGATTTTTTAGTATATTAGTGGTTTTTGATACTAAGTTTATTTTATAATTTTTCAAAATACGTTTAAGTTTCTCTGTGGTTTTAGGTATATAGGGTAAAACTAAAACCTCCTCTTTAGGTTTACTTTTCATATCAGAAGGCATGCTGATTAAGTTTCTGTCAAATATGGTTTCTATAAGTGTTTTTGGATAATCTGATTCAATTAACTGATTTTTAATTTTTAATTTATCCGCAATTGGGTTATCAGATATGGATTCAATATGGTGTTTTAAACCTTTTACGACTGATGTTTTTACATGGTTGGGGTGGTTTGAATTAAAGTTTAAAAAGGTTTTTGAATGAGTAGGCTTTTGGAATAATGAAAAGGTTAGTTTACCATTAACATTTTTAATAAATAGGTCTAAAAAAGGAATTTCGTGGTTAACTTCTAGTTCAAGAGTGAAGTGAATAGAGTTATGTAAATTATTTAAATCATTGTGAAAAGTCGTTAATGAATCCAAGTCTCCCTTCCATACAAAAAATATATCATCCATAAAACGAAGCCAGCAAGCCAAATGATTTTTGTCCATGTCCGACCCAAAAATGGTATCCTCTAGATTTTCCACGAAGAGATTTGCTATAACCGGTGATAATGGATTCCCCATTGCTAGGCCGTCTTTTTGTTTATAAATTTGGGAATTAAAGTCAAAATAAGTACTATTTAAACATAATTCCGAAAGCTTAAGAATTGTATTGATTTTAAGAGGAGATCTTTGTAATAAATTAGGGTCATTTATCAATTTAGATTCCAATAATTTAAGGGCTTCATTTATAGGGATACTACCATACATATCGGTTATATCAAAACTCCCTAAGACGTCATTCTGGGATAAGACAGGGCAATGGGATTTTAGTTTTTTAATACAATCTTCAGAGTTTTTTAAACAAGAAATATTGTTTCCAATTAAAGGGGAAATTATATTACATAAAATTTTTCCCGTGTTGTACGTTGGGTTTCCATATGAAGCTACTATAGTTCGTAGTGGGTTATTCGGCTTATGAATTTTGGGTTTTCCATAAATATGAGGGGTCTGAACATTGTCATTATAGAATCTAAATCTCTCCTTTTCCGTAATTTCTTTTGATTTCACCGCTTGATTTATAATAATCCTAAGTTTCCTATCAATGTCCTGAGTACAGTCATTTTTTAGCTTTAAGTAATTGTTCTTATCTAAAGACTCAGCCATCTTGTGAACATAATCAAGTCTATCCATAACAACTACTTTTTTACCCTTATCCGCTTCTAAAACAATAATGTCCTTATTTTCTTTAAAGAATTTGAGAGCTGTTCTTTCAATTTTGTTTAGATTTGATGGAGTTAAGTTTTTCACTTGTTTCTCGTGTTTGAACGAATTTTTGATTAGACTCCTTATTTCCTGTTTATCTTGATCGGATTGTTTTGAAGTGCGTAAGAAATTTTCAGTTGTAGCATAGATATCATTGATATTGGGATTGGTTTGTGTTGGTTTGAAGTTAAGACCCTTTTCTAGTAGCGAAGTTTCGCCGGTTGTCAATTGTCGATTAGAAAGGTTGGTGATTATAGAAGGGTTAGATGGATGATCAATGTGATGTCTCGATTTCGGATTACTTGTAGCGTGTCTGAGGCACAGTTCGTTGAATTTTCGGATATGTTTAGATTTAGCTTCTTGGAACTCTTTAGAGTTAGAACGTGAGATAACGTCAAGTAAAATTGATAAAATCTGAGTATCAAGGGTGTTGGAGAGGCGGTTAGAGAGAAATTTAAATTCTTTTTGAAGGTCCGCTTTCTTTCGTCTTAGGGCTAGAATACTATCATGAAGGATGCTACTCTCCAGAGTATAAGTGTCGCGTTGAATTCTTACATTCCCACCCGACGTGGGTGTATAGGATGATCTAATTCGTAATCCATTAGGTATCAAATTCCATGACTTACATTTACTCCCTTGCTCATGTGGAAAAACGTATATTGGTGAAACAAAACGTTCCATTTTAGACAGGATACGTGAACATAAATCCTGCGTGGCTAAGGGCGATATGAATAACGGAATTTCAAAACATATTTGGTCTACGTTAAACCACTCTATTAAATGGGATGATTACAAAATTTTAAAACGGGAAACCAATTGGTACAAAAGAAAATTCTATGAAGGATTGTATATTCGTAAACTAGGTAATTTAAATTTAGATAAAGGATGTCAAGAAGTAACTAATTGGGGTAATATTGTGATTTAAAATTTTATTTTATTTTATATTTATATTTTAATAATTCACACTGACTTACATATACTTTGGATTTATCGGTTACATTGATTCTATTACACACGTAAATTGTTAAAATCAGTAAAACTTTTGTTTATTTTTTAACACGCTAACCTTCTGCTCGCGTGATATTAGAACTTGAATATGGCGCGTGGTAAAAAATTTTAAATCAAATTAAAACTAACGAACGACTGAAGAAGAGCCTCGGCTCGAAACGTCTTGTATAAAATAAGTTTTATCTTCTAATACCATGCCGTTTTCTCTGAATTAAACATAATTTCTACTAATATTCACCATGGTAAATAATAAGTTTAATATACACAAAGAACATATTTAAAACTGTAATATTCACGGACCGCAACGCATTAAAATGCCTCTGCAACAACCAATTTTGAAATTTGACAAATTCCGATGGTTACAGAAAGTTAGTGGAATATTAGAGAAATTATATCATGTGGAATAATATTTTAGGTTCCTTGCGTTATAATTTCCGCCTTTGAATCAATTATCGTGAAAATTAGGACTTGATTTTCCGATTCGATTTTATCATCTACGACAAAACTGGCGGAACACGAAGCATGTGGTTTTAGCTACGTAGTCCTCGCCCAAGATGGTATTGTGTCCTTATTTGTGTTTCCCTTGTAATAAATATTATTTTAGTTATATTATATTATATAATATTGATTTTTAGGCACACCGAACGAACCGGTGACCTATAGAGGAACAGATGCTATCGACGTGTTCTTGGAGAGTCTTCTTGCGAAACAGGAAATCATACTAGAATTACTGAAGAAGAACGTACCGTTGGATCTCACAGCGACATAAATTGAAGTGTGTTTGAAAGCTACTCATTGCTGTGTTTGCTCCGAAATCCTGTGGTTTGCAGATCTGCCGGTCAAAGATCATTGAATTATTCAGGTAAATATAGTGATATAGTGCGTATAGTATATAAATAATGGCTAGGACGTTTCCGGGGAATTACACATTACTCTTGCAACCTAAAGCTACGAGTGGGAAAGTTAATTCCAGTTATTATGCACAATTTATCATGGTACGTTTAAAGAATAAAAATATGAATTTACAATGGGTTACATTTTTAAGGGTGAAATACATATTTACAGATATGATGCTCACCTTATCATGCATAGGATTGATCTGAAGAAGGAAGAAGAAATTACGTGAATCCCTTCTAACGCTGAAACATATATTAGTTTTACTTTTGGACGACTTCGTTTTATCGATTCTGTTCGATTCATGCCCAC
Source organism: Leiobunum rupestre (assembly GCF_980474605.1). Classification (NCBI taxonomy): domain Eukaryota; kingdom Metazoa; phylum Arthropoda; class Arachnida; order Opiliones; family Sclerosomatidae; genus Leiobunum; species Leiobunum rupestre. The sequence goes on along the minus strand of NC_143391.1, from coordinate 56,493,735 downwards.
ATCTCTTGAAATTTAGCGAAGGGTGGGCTTGACTAGTTTACTATTCTTAACTCTGTCTATTCACCAAATGAAGTTGCACATTTACTTAAAAAATTAGTTTAATGAAACTAAATTGCCTCCAAAAGAAGCGTTTTACAACGCTTTAACCGATTTGGGGAGCTTTTAATATCCAAACATTAGGTATTTTACTAGGAAAAATATGAACTAATTAAAAGCTATAGTATTGCCATCTCTAGTTGAGATAACATTCTAAACAAAACAAGTGGATAAACCCCACTTTCGGTTGAAATGTTCCGTGCTGCCAGATCAATATTTGAAAGAAAGGATCACAAGTTTATTAAAAGTTTTTTTTTGGCAGATATTGAAATTGCGCAATAAAATAAAATATAGAACAAGTCTAAACTTATACTAGTTTCTTTTCTTTATTATTGATAGAAAAAATAATTGTTAATCGTTAACGTACATAATTATCTCTGAAATAATATGGCGTTCGAAGAGTTATACAAACAAACATAGGAACCCAATTTCCTGAGATAAGTTTATAAAACATTCAACGTAATCTTTCATTTGTTTTTTCGTATTGGCATTTGTTGAAACTACAAATTCATTTACACTCAAGATCAAAGAATCGTGATTTCATTAGATTTATAAGATATTGTACTATTATCGTTTGAGAGCGCTCTGAGAAATAATGTACGTATTTGTTCATGTTATATTATAGAAAGACATTGGTATGCTATAGGTTAGGAACCCCAATTGCAATACTTAGTTTCTGGTGGAAAAGTATGTCGTCTTCGAGAAACGCTAGTGTGCTTACTGCTGAAGACGTATTCGTTACCGGTCAACACTACGAACTCTTCGTGTTATAATTGGTTGCTCTTGGAGAAGTAGTTGGTCTTCCAGGGGTCTAAGAAATTTCCTTGTCAAATGGTTACTTTATTTCCAAAGTTATGAATCTTTGTCGAATATTTGTGTTAAAAAAGACACGAAGCCACAGGCAGTTTATTTTTTGTCATACATTGTTATAAATGATAAGTTTTGGATGAGGGATTGTAATTTTTCTGGTGGGATATTGTTCTACTCATTAATTAGTTGACATGTAAAATGCTGATGACGCATATTTATAACAAGTAGCTTTATTCTTTTGGCTTGATATCTTGTTAATGAGTTTCCGTTGTAGGAAAACGTGGTCTTCGAGGTATCCAAGAAAATTGCTGCAACAAAAGTTAGTTTTCTTATGGCTAAAGACTTACTCGCCATCGGCCAATGAGAACTTCATTACCGAGGCAAAGAACCCCTCGGAGAAATACTCGGGTGTCCGTTGACAAACGACGGGGTCTTCGAGGTATCCAAGAAAATTGCTGCAACAAAAGTTAGTTTTCTTATGGCTAAAGACTTACTCGCCACCGGCCAATGAGAACTTCATTACCGAGGCCAAGAACCCCTCGGAGAAATACTCGGGTGTCCGTTGACAAACGACGGGGTCTTCGAGGTATCCAAAAAAATTGCTGCAACAAAAGTTAGTTTTCTTATGGCTAAAGACTTACTCGCCATCGGCCAATGAGAACTTGATTACCGAGGCAAAGAACCCCTCGGAGAAATACTCGGGTGTCCGTTGAGAAACGACGGGGTCTTCGAGGTATCCAAAAAAATTGCTGCAACAAAAGTTAGTTTTCTTATGGCTAAAGACTTACTCGCCATCGGCCAATGAGAACTTCATTACCGAGGCAAAGAACCCCTCGGAGAAATACTCGGGTGTCCGTTGACAAACGACGGGGTCTTCGAGGTATCCAAGAAAATTGCTGCAACAAAAGTAAGTTTTCTTATGGCTAAAGACTTACTCGCCACCGGCCAATGAGAACTTCATTACCGAGGCCAAGAACCCCTCGGAGAAATACTCGGGTGAACGTTGACAAACGACGGGGTCTTCAAGGTATCCAAGAAAATTGCTGCAACAAAAGTTAGTTTTCTTATGGCTAAAGACTTACTCGCCACCGGCCAATGAGAACTTCATTACCGAGGCCAAGAACCCCTCGAAGAAATACTCGGGTGTCTGTTGACAAACGACGGGGTCTTCGAGGTATCCAAGAAAATTGCCGCAACAAAAGTTAGTTTTCTTATGGCTAAAGACTTACTCGGCATCGGCCAATGAGAACTTCATTACCGAAGCAAAGAACCCCTCGGAGAAATACTCGGGTGTCCGTTGACAAACGACGGGGTCTTCGAGGTATCCAAGAAAATTGCTGCAACAAAAGTTAGTTTTTTTATGGCTAAAGACTTACTCGCCACCGGCCAATGAGAACTTCATTACCGAGGCCAAGAACCCCTCGGAGAAATACTCGGGTGTCCGTTGACAAACGACGGGGTCTTCGAGGTATCCAAAAAAATTGCTGCAACAAAAGTTAGTTTTCTTATGGCTAAAGACTTACTCGCCATCGGCCAATGAGAACTTGATTACCGAGGCAAAGAACCCCTCGGAGAAATACTCGGGTGTCCGTTGAGAAACGACGGGGTCTTCGAGGTATCCAAAAAAATTGCTGCAACAAAAGTTAGTTTTCTTATGGCTAAAGACTTACTCGCCATCGGCCAATGAGAACTTCATTACCGAGGCAAAGAACCCCTCGGAGAAATACTCGGGTGTCCGTTGACAAACGACGGGGTCTTCGAGGTATCCAAGAAAATTGCTGCAACAAAAGTAAGTTTTCTTATGGCTAAAGACTTACTCGCCACCGGCCAATGAGAACTTCATTACCGAGGCCAAGAACCCCTCGGAGAAATACTCGGGTGAACGTTGACAAACGACGGGGTCTTCAAGGTATCCAAGAAAATTGCTGCAACAAAAGTTAGTTTTCTTATGGCTAAAGACTTACTCGCCACCGGCCAATGAGAACTTCATTACCGAGGCCAAGAACCCCTCGAAGAAATACTCGGGTGTCTGTTGACAAACGACGGGGTCTTCGAGCTATCCAAGAAAATTGCTGCAACAAAAGTTAGTTTTCTTATGGCTAAAGACTTACTCGCCATCGGCCAATGAGAACTTCATTACCGAGGCAAAGAACCCCTCGGAGAAATACTCGGGTGTCCGTTGACAAACGACGGGGTCTTCGAGGTATCCAAGAAAATTGCTGCAACAAAAGTTAGTTTTCCTATGGCTAAAGACTTACTCGCCATCGGCCAATGAGAACTTCATTACCGAGGCCAAGAACCCTTCGGAGAAATACTCGGGTGTCCGTTGACAAACGACGGGGTCTTCGAGGTATCCAAGAAAATTGCTGCAACAAAAGTTAGTTTTCTTATGGCTAAAGACTTACTCGCCATCGGCCAATGAGAACTTCATTACCGAGGCAAAGAACCCCACGGAGAAATACTCGGGTGTCCGTTGACAAACGACGGGGTCTTCGAGGTATCCAAGAAAATTGCTGCAACAAAAGTTAGTTTTCTTATGGCTAAAGACTTACTCGCCACCGGCCAATGAGAACTTCATTACCGAGGCCAAGAACCCCTCGGAGAAATACTCGGGTGTCCGTTGACAAACGACGGGGTCTTCGAGGTATCCAAAAAAATTGCTGCAACAAAAGTTAGTTTTCTTATGGCTAAAGACTTACTCGCCATCGGCCAATGAGAACTTCATTACCGAGGCAAAGAAACCCTCGGAGAAATACTCGGGTGTCCGTTGAGAAACGACGGGGTCTTCGAGGTATACAAGAAAATTGCTGCAACAAAAATTAGTTTTCTTATGGCTAAAGACTTACTCGCCATTGGCCAATGAGAACTTCATTACCGAGGCAAAGAACCCCTCGGAGAAATACTCGGGTGTCCGTTGAAAAACGACGGGGTCTTCGAGGTATCCAAGAAAATTGCTGCAACAAAAGTTAGTTTTCTTATGGCTAAAGACTATCTCGCCATCGGCCAATGAGAACTTCATTACCGAAGCAAAGAACCCCTCGGAGAAATACTCGGGTGTCCGTTGAGAAACGACGGGGTCTTCGAGGTATCCAAGAAAATTGCTGCAACAAAAGTTAGTTTTCTTATGGCTAAAGACTTACTCGCCACCGGCCAATGAGAACTTCATTACCGAGGCCAAGAACCCCTCGGAGAAATACTCGGGTGTCCGTTGACAAACGACGGGGTCTTCGAGGTATCCAAAAAAATTGCTGCAACAAAAGTTAGTTTTCTTATGGCTTAAGACTTACTCGCCATCGGCCAATGAGAACTTCATTACCGAGGCAAAGAACCCCTCGGAGAAATACTCGGGTGTCCGTTGAGAAACGACGGGGTCTTCGAGGTATCCAAGAAAATTGCTGCATCAAAAGTTAGTTTTCTTATGGCTAAAGACTTACTCGCCATCGGCCAATGAGAACTTCATTACCGAGGCAAAGAACCCCTCGGAGAAATACTCGGGTGTCCGTTGAGAAACGACGGGGTCTTCGAGGTATCCAAAAAAATTGCTGCAACAAAAGTTAGTTTTCTTATGGCTAAAGACTTACTCGCCATCGGCCAATGAGAACTTCATTACCGAGGCAAAGAACCCCTCGGAGAAATACTCGGGTGTCCGTTGACAAACGACGGGGTCTTCGAGGTATCCAAGAAAATTGCTGCAACAAAAGTAAGTTTTCTTATGGCTAAAGACTTACTCGCCACCGGCCAATGAGAACTTCATTACCGAAGCAAAGAACCCCTCGGAGAAATACTCGGGTGTCCGTTGACAAACGACGGGGTCTTCAAGGTATCCAAGAAAATTGCTGCAACAAAAGTTAGTTTTCTTATGGCTAAAGACTTACTCGCCATCGGCCAATGAGAACTTCATTACCGAGGCAAAGAACCCCTCGGAGAAATACTCGGGTGTCCGTTGACAAACGACGGGGTCTTCGAGGTATCCAAGAAAATTGCTGCAACAAAAGTTAGTTTTCTTATGGCTAAAGACTTACTCGCCACCGGCCAATGAGAACTTCATTACCGAGGCAAAGAACCCCTCGGAGAAATACTCGGGTGTCCGTTGACAAACGACGGGGTCTTCGAGGTATCCAAGAAAATTGCTGCAACAAAAGTTAGTTTTCTTATGGCTCAAGACTTACTCGCCACCGGCCAATGAGAACTTCATTACCGAGGCCAAGAACCCCTCGGAGAAATACTCGGGTGTCCGTTGACAAACGACGGGGTCTTCGAGGTATCCAATAAAATTGCTGCAACAAAAGTTAGTTTTCTTATGGCTTAAGACTAACTCGCCATCGGCCAATGAGAACTTCATTACCGAGGCAAAGAACCCCTCGGAGAAATACTCGGGTGTCCGTTGACAAACGACGGGGTCTTCGAGGTATCCAAGAAAATTGCTGCAACAAAAGTTAGTTTTCTTATGGCTAAAGACTTACTCGCCATCGGCCAATGAGAACTTCATTACCGAAGCAAAGAACCCCTCGGAGAAATACTCGGGTGTCCGTTGACAAACGACGGGGTCTTCAAGGTATCCAAGAAAATTGCTGCAACAAAAGTTAGTTTTCTTATGGCTAAAGACTTACTCGCCATCGGCCAATGAGAACTTCATTACCAAAGCAAAGAACCCCTCGGATAAATACTCGGGTGTCCGTTGACAAACGACGGGGTCTTCGAGGTATCCAAGAAAATTGCTGCAACAAAAGTTAGTTTTCTTATGGCTAAAGACTTACTCGCCATCGGCCAATGAGAACTTCATTACCGAGGCTAAGTACCCCTCGGAGAAATACTCGGGTGTCCGTTGACAAACGACGGGGTCTTCGAGGTATCCAAGAAAATTGCTGCAACAAAAGTTAGTTTTCTTATGGCTAAAGACTTACTCGCCACCGGCCAATGAGAACTTCATTACCGAGGCCAAGAACCCCTCGGAGAAATACTCGGGTGTCCGTTGACAAACGACGGGGTCTTCGAGGTATCCAAAAAAATTGCTGCAACAAAAGTTAGTTTTCTTATGGCTCAAGACTTACTCGCCATCGGCCAATGAGAACTTCATTACCGAGGCCAAGAACCCCTCGGATAAATACTCGGGTGTCCGTTGAGAAACGACGGGGTCTTCGAGGTATCCAAGAAAATTGCTGCAACAAAAGTTAGTTTTCTTATGGCTAAAGACTTACTCGCCATCGGCCAATGAGAACTTCATTACCGAGGCAAAGAACCCCTCGGAGAACAACTCGGGTGTCCGTTGACAAACGACGGGGTCTTCGAGGTATCCAAGAAAATTGCTGCAACAAAAGTTAGTTTTCTTATGGCTAAAGACTTACTCGCCATCGGCCAATGAGAACTTCATTACCGAGGCAAAGAACCCCTCGGAGAAATACTCGGGTGTCCGTTGACAAACGACGGGGTCTTCGAGGTATCCAATAAAATTGCTGCAACAAAAGTTAGTTTTCTTATGGCTTAAGACTAACTCGCCATCGGCCAATGAGAACTTCATTACCGAGGCAAAGAACCCCTCGGAGAAATACTCGGGTGTCCGTTGACAAACGACGGGGTCTTCGAGGTATCCAAGAAAATTGCTGCAACAAAAGTTAGTTTTCTTATGGCTAAAGACTTACTCGCCATCGGCCAATGAGAACTTCATTACCGAAGCAAAGAACCCCTCGGAGAAATACTCGGGTGTCCGTTGACAAACGACGGGGTCTTCAAGGTATCCAAGAAAATTGCTGCAACAAAAGTTAGTTTTCTTATGGCTAAAGACTTACTCGCCATCGGCCAATGAGAACTTCATTACCAAAGCAAAGAACCCCTCGGATAAATACTCGGGTGTCCGTTGACAAACGACGGGGTCTTCGAGGTATCCAAGAAAATTGCTGCAACAAAAGTTAGTTTTCTTATGGCTAAAGACTTACTCGCCATCGGCCAATGAGAACTTCATTACCGAGGCTAAGTACCCCTCGGAGAAATACTCGGGTGTCCGTTGACAAACGACGGGGTCTTCGAGGTATCCAAGAAAATTGCTGCAACAAAAGTTAGTTTTCTTATGGCTAAAGACTTACTCGCCACCGGCCAATGAGAACTTCATTACCGAGGCCAAGAACCCCTCGGAGAAATACTCGGGTGTCCGTTGACAAACGACGGGGTCTTCGAGTGATCCAAAAAAATTGCTGCAACAAAAGTTAGTTTTCTTATGGCTCAAGACTTACTCGCCATCGGCCAATGAGAACTTCATTACCGAGGCCAAGAACCCCTCGGATAAATACTCGGGTGTCCGTTGAGAAACGACGGGGTCTTCGAGGTATCCAAGAAAATTGCTGCAACAAAAGTTAGTTTTCTTATGGCTAAAGACTTACTCGCCACCGGCCAATGAGAACTTCATTACCGAGGCAAAGAACCCCTCGGAGAAATACTCGGGTGTCCGTTGACAAACGACGGGGTCTTCGAGGTATCCAAGAAAATTGCTGCAACAAAAGTTAGTTTTCTTATGGCTAAAGACTTACTCGCCATCGGCCAATGAGAACTTCATTACCGAAGCAAAGAACCCCTCGGAGAAATACTCGGGTGTCCGTTGACAAACGACGGGGTCTTCAAGGTATCCAAGAAAATTGCTGCAACAAAAGTTAGTTTTCTTATGGCTAAAGACTTACTCGCCATCGGCCAATGAGAACTTCATTACCGAGGCAAAGAACCCCTCGGAGAAATACTCGGGTGTCCGTTGACAAACGACGGGGTCTTCGAGGTATCCAAGAAAATTGCTGCAACAAAAGTTAGTTTTCTTATGGCTAAAGACTTACTCGCCACCGGCCAATGAGAACTTCATTACCGAGGCCAAGAACCCCTCGGAGAAATACTCGGGTGTCCGTTGACAAACGACGGGGTCTTCGAGGTATCCAAAAAAATTGCTGCAACAAAAGTTAGTTTTCTTATGGCTCAAGACTTACTCGCCATCGGCCAATGAGAACTTCATTACCGAGGCAAAGAACCCCTCGGAGAAATACTCGGGTGTCCGTTGACAAACGACGGGGTCTTCGAGGTATCCAAGAAAATTGCTGCAACAAAAGTTAGTTTTCTTATGGCTAAAGACTTACTCGCCACCGGCCAATGAGAACTTCATTACCGAGGCAAAGAACCCCTCGGAGAAATACTCGGGTGTCCGTTGACAAACGACGGGGTCTTCGAGGTATCCAAGAAAATTGCTGCAACAAAAGTTAGTTTTCTTATGGCTCAAGACTTACTCGCCACCGGATAATGAGAACTTCATTACCGAGGCCAAGAACCCCTCGGATAAATACTCGGGTGTCCGTTGACAAACGACGGGGTCTTCGAGGTATCCAATAAAATTGCTGCAACAAAAGTTAGTTTTCTTATGGCTTAAGACTAACTCGCCATCGGCCAATGAGAACTTCATTACCGAGGCAAAGAACCCCTCGGAGAAATACTCGGGTGTCCGTTGACAAACGACGGGGTCTTCGAGGTATCCAAGAAAATTGCTGCAACAAAAGTTAGTTTTCTTATGGCTAAAGACTTACTCGCCATCGGCCAATGAGAACTTCATTACCGAAGCAAAGAACCCCTCGGAGAAATACTCGGGTGTCCGTTGACAAACGACGGGGTCTTCAAGGTATCCAAGAAAATTGCTGCAACAAAAGTTAGTTTTCTTATGGCTAAAGACTTACTCGCCATCGGCCAATGAGAACTTCATTACCGAGGCAAAGAACCCCTCGGAGAAATACTCGGGTGTCCGTTGACAAACGACGGGGTCTTCGAGGTATCCAAGAAAATTGCTGCAACAAAAGTTAGTTTTCTTATGGCTAAAGACTTACTCGCCACCGGCCAATGAGAACTTCATTACCGAGGCCAAGAACCCCTCGGAGAAATACTCGGGTGTCCGTTGACAAACGACGGGGTCTTCGAGGTATCCAAAAAAATTGCTGCAACAAAAGTTAGTTTTCTTATGGCTCAAGACTTACTCGCCATCGGCCAATGAGAACTTCATTACCGAGGCAAAGAACCCCTCGGAGAAATACTCGGGTGTCCGTTGACAAACGACGGGGTCTTCGAGGTATCCAAGAAAATTGCTGCAACAAAAGTTAGTTTTCTTATGGCTAAAGACTTACTCGCCACCGGCCAATGAGAACTTCATTACCGAGGCAAAGAACCCCTCGGAGAAATACTCGGGTGTCCGTTGACAAACGACGGGGTCTTCGAGGTATCCAAGAAAATTGCTGCAACAAAAGTTAGTTTTCTTATGGCTCAAGACTTACTCGCCACCGGCCAATGAGAACTTCATTACCGAGGCCAAGAACCCCTCGGATAAATACTCGGGTGTCCGTTGACAAACGACGGGGTCTTCGAGGTATCCAATAAAATTGCTGCAACAAAAGTTAGTTTTCTTATGGCTTAAGACTAACTCGCCATCGGCCAATGAGAACTTCATTACCGAGGCAAAGAACCCCTCGGAGAAATACTCGGGTGTCCGTTGACAAACGACGGGGTCTTCGAGGTATCCAAGAAAATTGCTGCAACAAAAGTTAGTTTTCTTATGGCTAAAGACTTACTCGCCATCGGCCAATGAGAACTTCATTACCGAAGCAAAGAACCCCTCGGAGAAATACTCGGGTGTCCGTTGACAAACGACGGGGTCTTCAAGGTATCCAAGAAAATTGCTGCAACAAAAGTTAGTTTTCTTATGGCTAAAGACTTACTCGCCATCGGCCAATGAGAACTTCATTACCGAGGCAAAGAACCCCTCGGAGAAATACTCGGGTGTCCGTTGACAAACGACGGGGTCTTCGAGGTATCCAAGAAAATTGCTGCAACAAAAGTTAGTTTTCTTATGGCTAAAGACTTACTCGCCACCGGCCAATGAGAACTTCATTACCGAGGCAAAGAACCCCTCGGAGAAATACTCGGGTGTCCGTTGACAAACGACGGGGTCTTCGAGGTATCCAAGAAAATTGCTGCAACAAAAGTTAGTTTTCTTATGGCTCAAGACTTACTCGCCACCGGCCAATGAGAACTTCATTACCGAGGCCAAGAACCCCTCGGATAAATACTCGGGTGTCCGTTGACAAACGACGGGGTCTTCGAGGTATCCAATAAAATTGCTGCAACAAAAGTTAGTTTTCTTATGGCTTAAGACTAACTCGCCATCGGCCAATGAGAACTTCATTACCGAGGCAAAGAACCCCTCGGAGAAATACTCGGGTGTCCGTTGACAAACGACGGGGTCTTCGAGGTATCCAAGAAAATTGCTGCAACAAAAGTTAGTTTTCTTATGGCTAAAGACTTACTCGCCATCGGCCAATGAGAACTTCATTACCGAAGCAAAGAACCCCTCGGAGAAATACTCGGGTGTCCGTTGACAAACGACGGGGTCTTCAAGGTATCCAAGAAAATTGCTGCAACAAAAGTTAGTTTTCTTATGGCTAAAGACTTACTCGCCATCGGCCAATGAGAACTTCATTACCAAAGCAAAGAACCCCTCGGATAAATACTCGGGTGTCCGTTGACAAACGACGGGGTCTTCGAGGTATCCAAGAAAATTGCTGCAACAAAAGTTAGTTTTCTTATGGCTAAAGACTTACTCGCCATCGGCCAATGAGAACTTCATTACCGAGGCTAAGTACCCCTCGGAGAAATACTCGGGTGTCCGTTGACAAACGACGGGGTCTTCGAGGTATCCAAGAAAATTGCTGCAACAAAAGTTAGTTTTCTTATGGCTAAAGACTTACTCGCCACCGGCCAATGAGAACTTCATTACCGAGGCCAAGAACCCCTCGGAGAAATACTCGGGTGTCCGTTGACAAACGACGGGGTCTTCGAGGTATCCAAAAAAATTGCTGCAACAAAAGTTAGTTTTCTTATGGCTCAAGACTTACTCGCCATCGGCCAATGAGAACTTCATTACCGAGGCCAAGAACCCCTCGGATAAATACTCGGGTGTCCGTTGAGAAACGACGGGGTCTTCGAGGTATCCAAGAAAATTGCTGCAACAAAAGTTAGTTTTCTTATGGCTAAAGACTTACTCGCCATCGGCCAATGAGAACTTCATTACCGAGGCAAAGAACCCCTCGGAGAACAACTCGGGTGTCCGTTGACAAACGACGGGGTCTTCGAGGTATCCAAGAAAATTGCTGCAACAAAAGTTAGTTTTCTTATGGCTAAAGACTTACTCGCCATCGGCCAATGAGAACTTCATTACCGAGGCAAAGAACCCCTCGGAGAAATACTCGGGTGTCCGTTGACAAACGACGGGGTCTTCGAGGTATCCAATAAAATTGCTGCAACAAAAGTTAGTTTTCTTATGGCTTAAGACTAACTCGCCATCGGCCAATGAGAACTTCATTACCGAGGCAAAGAACCCCTCGGAGAAATACTCGGGTGTCCGTTGACAAACGACGGGGTCTTCGAGGTATCCAAGAAAATTGCTGCAACAAAAGTTAGTTTTCTTATGGCTAAAGACTTACTCGCCATCGGCCAATGAGAACTTCATTACCGAAGCAAAGAACCCCTCGGAGAAATACTCGGGTGTCCGTTGACAAACGACGGGGTCTTCAAGGTATCCAAGAAAATTGCTGCAACAAAAGTTAGTTTTCTTATGGCTAAAGACTTACTCGCCATCGGCCAATGAGAACTTCATTACCAAAGCAAAGAACCCCTCGGATAAATACTCGGGTGTCCGTTGACAAACGACGGGGTCTTCGAGGTATCCAAGAAAATTGCTGCAACAAAAGTTAGTTTTCTTATGGCTAAAGACTTACTCGCCATCGGCCAATGAGAACTTCATTACCGAGGCTAAGTACCCCTCGGAGAAATACTCGGGTGTCCGTTGACAAACGACGGGGTCTTCGAGGTATCCAAGAAAATTGCTGCAACAAAAGTTAGTTTTCTTATGGCTAAAGACTTACTCGCCACCGGCCAATGAGAACTTCATTACCGAGGCCAAGAACCCCTCGGAGAAATACTCGGGTGTCCGTTGACAAACGACGGGGTCTTCGAGGTATCCAAAAAAATTGCTGCAACAAAAGTTAGTTTTCTTATGGCTCAAGACTTACTCGCCATCGGCCAATGAGAACTTCATTACCGAGGCCAAGAACCCCTCGGATAAATACTCGGGTGTCCGTTGAGAAACGACGGGGTCTTCGAGGTATCCAAGAAAATTGCTGCAACAAAAGTTAGTTTTCTTATGGCTAAAGACTTACTCGCCACCGGCCAATGAGAACTTCATTACCGAGGCAAAGAACCCCTCGGAGAAATACTCGGGTGTCCGTTGACAAACGACGGGGTCTTCGAGGTATCCAAGAAAATTGCTGCAACAAAAGTTAGTTTTCTTATGGCTAAAGACTTACTCGCCATCGGCCAATGAGAACTTCATTACCGAAGCAAAGAACCCCTCGGAGAAATACTCGGGTGTCCGTTGACAAACGACGGGGTCTTCAAGGTATCCAAGAAAATTGCTGCAACAAAAGTTAGTTTTCTTATGGCTAAAGACTTACTCGCCATCGGCCAATGAGAACTTCATTACCGAGGCAAAGAACCCCTCGGAGAAATACTCGGGTGTCCGTTGACAAACGACGGGGTCTTCGAGGTATCCAAGAAAATTGCTGCAACAAAAGTTAGTTTTCTTATGGCTAAAGACTTACTCGCCACCGGCCAATGAGAACTTCATTACCGAGGCAAAGAACCCCTCGGAGAAATACTCGGGTGTCCGTTGACAAACGACGGGGTCTTCGAGGTATCCAAGAAAATTGCTGCAACAAAAGTTAGTTTTCTTATGGCTCAAGACTTACTCGCCACCGGCCAATGAGAACTTCATTACCGAGGCCAAGAACCCCTCGGATAAATACTCGGGTGTCCGTTGACAAACGACGGGGTCTTCGAGGTATCCAATAAAATTGCTGCAACAAAAGTTAGTTTTCTTATGGCTTAAGACTAACTCGCCATCGGCCAATGAGAACTTCATTACCGAGGCAAAGAACCCCTCGGAGAAATACTCGGGTGTCCGTTGACAAACGACGGGGTCTTCGAGGTATCCAAGAAAATTGCTGCAACAAAAGTTAGTTTTCTTATGGCTAAAGACTTACTCGCCATCGGCCAATGAGAACTTCATTACCGAAGCAAAGAACCCCTCGGAGAAATACTCGGGTGTCCGTTGACAAACGACGGGGTCTTCAAGGTATCCAAGAAAATTGCTGCAACAAAAGTTAGTTTTCTTATGGCTAAAGACTTACTCGCCATCGGCCAATGAGAACTTCATTACCAAAGCAAAGAACCCCTCGGATAAATACTCGGGTGTCCGTTGACAAACGACGGGGTCTTCGAGGTATCCAAGAAAATTGCTGCAACAAAAGTTAGTTTTCTTATGGCTAAAGACTTACTCGCCATCGGCCAATGAGAACTTCATTACCGAGGCTAAGTACCCCTCGGAGAAATACTCGGGTGTCCGTTGACAAACGACGGGGTCTTCGAGGTATCCAAGAAAATTGCTGCAACAAAAGTTAGTTTTCTTATGGCTAAAGACTTACTCGCCACCGGCCAATGAGAACTTCATTACCGAGGCCAAGAACCCCTCGGAGAAATACTCGGGTGTCCGTTGACAAACGACGGGGTCTTCGAGGTATCCAAAAAAATTGCTGCAACAAAAGTTAGTTTTCTTATGGCTCAAGACTTACTCGCCATCGGCCAATGAGAACTTCATTACCGAGGCCAAGAACCCCTCGGATAAATACTCGGGTGTCCGTTGAGAAACGACGGGGTCTTCGAGGTATCCAAGAAAATTGCTGCAACAAAAGTTAGTTTTCTTATGGCTAAAGACTTACTCGCCATCGGCCAATGAGAACTTCATTACCGAGGCAAAGAACCCCTCGGAGAACAACTCGGGTGTCCGTTGACAAACGACGGGGTCTTCGAGGTATCCAAGAAAATTGCTGCAACAAAAGTTAGTTTTCTTATGGCTAAAGACTTACTCGCCATCGGCCAATGAGAACTTCATTACCGAGGCAAAGAACCCCTCGGAGAAATACTCGGGTGTCCGTTGACAAACGACGGGGTCTTCGAGGTATCCAATAAAATTGCTGCAACAAAAGTTAGTTTTCTTATGGCTTAAGACTAACTCGCCATCGGCCAATGAGAACTTCATTACCGAAGCAATGAACCCCTCGGAGAAATACTCGGGTGTCCGTTGACAAACGACGGGGTCTTCGAGGTATCCAAGAAAATTGCTGCAACAAAAGTTAGTTTTTTTTATGGCTAAAGACTTACTCGCCATCGGCCAATGAGAACTTCATTACCGAGGCTAAGTACCCATCGGAGAAATACTCGGGTGTCCGTTGACAAACGACGGGGTCTTCGAGGTATCCAAGAAAATTGCTGCAACAAAAGTTAGTTTTCTTATGGCTAAAGACTTACTCGCCACCGGCCAATGAGAACTTCATTACCGAGGCCAAGAACCCCTCGGAGAAATACTCGGGTGTCCGTTGACAAAGGACGGGGTCTTCGAGGTATCCAAGAAAATTGCTGCAACAAAAGTTAGTTTTCTTATGGCTAAAGACTTACTCGCCACCGGCCAATGAGAACTTCATTACCGAGGCCAAGAACGCCTCGGAGAAATACTCGGGTGTCCGTTGACAAACGACAAGGTCTTCGAGGTATCCAAGAAAATTGCTGCAACAAAAGTTAGTTTTCTTATGGCTAAAGACTTACTCGCCATCGTCCAATGAGAACTTCATTACCGAGGCAAAGAACCCCTCGGAGAAATACTCGGGTGTCCGTTGACAAACGACGGGGTCTTCGAGGTATCCAAGAAAATTGCTGCAACAAAAATTAGTTTTCTTATGGCTAAAGACTTACTCGCCACCGGCCAATGAGAACTTCATTACCGAGGCCAAGAACGCCTCGGAGAAATACTCGGGTGTCCGTTGACAAACGACAAGGTCTTCGAGGTATCCAAGAAAATTGCTGCAACAAAAGTTAGTTTTCTTATGGCTAAAGACTTACTCGCCACCGGCCAATGAGAACTTCATTACCGAGGCCAAGAACCCCTCGGAGAAATACTCGGGTGTCCGTTGACAAACGACGGGGTCTTCGAGCTATCGAAGAAAATTGCTGCAACAAAAGTTAGTTTTCTTATGGCTAAAGACTTACTCGCCATCGTCCAATGAGAACTTCATTACCGAGGCAAAGAACCCCTCGGAGAAATACTCGGGTGTCCGTTGACAAACGACGGGGTCTTCGAGCTATCGAAGAAAATTGCTGCAACAAAAGTTAGTTTTCTTATGGCTAAAGACTTACTCGCCATCGGCCAATGAGAACTTCATTACCGAGGCCAAGAACCCCTCGGAGAAATACTCGGGTGTCCGTTGACAAAGGACGGGGTCTTCGAGGTATCCAAGAAAATTGCTGCAACAAAAGTTAGTTTTCTTATGGCTAAAGACTTACTCGCCACCGGCCAATGAGAACTTCATTACCGAGGCCAAGAACGCCTCGGAGAAATACTCGGGTGTCCGTTGACAAACGACAAGGTCTTCGAGGTATCCAAGAAAATTGCTGCAACAAAAGTTAGTTTTCTTATGGCTAAAGACTTACTCGCCATCGTCCAATGAGAACTTCATTACCGAGGCAAAGAACCCCTCGGAGAAATACTCGGGTGTCCGTTGACAAACGACGGGGTCTTCGAGGTATCCAAGAAAATTGCTGCAACAAAAGTTAGTTTTCTTATGGCTAAAGACTTACTCGCCACCGGCCAATGAGAACTTCATTACCGAGGCCAAGAACCCCTCGGAGAAATACTCAGGTGTCCGTTGACAAACGACGGGGTCTTCGAGGTATCCAAGAAAATTGCTGCAACAAAAGTTAGTTTTCTTATGGCTAAAGACTTACTCGCCACCGGCCAATGAGAACTTCATTACCGAGGCCAAGAACCCCTCGAAGAAATACTCGGGTGTCTGTTGACAAACGACGGGGTCTTCGAGCTATCCAAGAAAATTGCTGCAACAAAAGTTAGTTTTCTTATGGCTAAAGACTTACTCGCCATCGGCCAATGAGAACTTCATTACCGAGGCAAAGAACCCCTCGGATAAATACTCGGGTGTCCGTTGACAAACGACGGGGTCTTCGAGGTATCCAAGAAAATTGCTGCAACAAAAGTTAGTTTTCTTATGGCTAAAGACTTATTTGCCACCGGCCAATGAGAACTTCATTACCGAGGCCAAGAACCCCTCGGAGAAATACTCGGGTGTCCGTTGACAAACGACGGGGTCTTCGAGGTATCCAAGAAAATTGCTGCAACAAAAGTTAGTTTTCTTATGGCTAAAGACTTACTCGCCACCGGCCAATGAGAACTTCATTACCGAGGCCAAGAACCCCTCGGAGAAATACTCGGGTGTCCGTTGACAAACGACGGGGTCTTCGAGCTATCCAAGAAAATTGCTGCAACAAAAGTTAGTTTTCTTATGGCTAAAGACTTACTCGCCATCGGCCAATGAGAACTTCATTACCGAGGCCAAGAACACCTCGGAGAAATACTCGGGTGTCCGTTGACAAACGACGGGGTCTTCGAGGTATCCAAGAAAATTGCTGCAACAAAAGTTAGTTTTCTTATGGCTAAAGACTTACTCGCCACCGGCCAATGATAACTTCATTCCCGAGGCCAAGAACGCCTCGGAGAAATACTCGGGTGTCCGTTGACAAACGACAAGGTCTTCGAGGTATCCAAGAAAATTGCTGCAACAAAAGTTAGTTTTCTTATGGCTAAAGACTTACTCGCCATCGTCCAATGAGAACTTCATTACCGAGGCGAAGAACCTCTCGGAGAAATACTCGGGTGTCCGTTGACAAACGACGGGGTCTTCGAGGTATCCAAGAAAATTGCTGCAACAAAAGTTAGTTTTTTTTATGGCTAAAGACTTACTCGCCATCGGCCAATGAGAACTTCATTACCGAGGCTAAGTACCCCTCGGAGAAATACTCGGGTGTCCGTTGACAAACGACGGGGTCTTCGAGGTATCCAAGAAAATTGCTGCAACAAAAGTTAGTTTTCTTATGGCTAAAGACTTACTCGCCATCGGCCAATGAGAACTTCATTACCGAGGCAAAGAACCCCTCGGAGAAATACTCGGGTGCCCGTTGAGAAACGACGGGGTCTTCGAGGTATCCAAGAAAATTGCTGCAACAAAAGTTAGTTTTCTTATAACTAAAGACTAACTCGCCACCGGCCAATGAGAACTTCATTACCGAGGCCAAGAACCCCTCGGAGAAATACTCAGGTGTCCGTTGACAAACGACGGGGTCTTCGAGGTATCCAAGAAAATTGCTGCAATAAAAGTTAGTTTTCTTATGGCTAAAGACTTACTCGCCATCGAACAATGAGAACTTCATTACCGAGGCAAAGAACCCCTCGGAGAAATACTCGGGTGTCCGTTGACAAACGACGGGGTCTTCGAGGTATCCAAGAAAATTGCTGCAACAAAAGTTAGTTTTTTTTATGGCTAAAGACTTACTCGCCATCGGCCAATGAGAACTTCATTACCGAGGCTAAGTACCCCTCGGAGAAATACTCGGGTGTCCGTTGACAAACGACGGGGTCTTCGAGGTATCCAAGAAAATTGCTGCAACAAAAGTTAGTTTTCTTATGACTAAAGACTTACTCGCCATCGGCCAGTGAGAACTTCATTACCGAGGAAAAGAACCCCTCGGAGAAATACTCGGGTGTCCGTTGACAAACGACGGGGTCTTCGAGGTATCCAAGAAAATTGCTGCAACAAAAGTTAGTTTTGTTATGGCTAAAGACTTACTCGCCACCGGCCAATGAGAACTTCATTACCGAGGCAAAGAACCCCTCGGAGAAATACTCGGGTGTCCGTTGACAAACGACGGGGTCTTCGAGGTATCCAAGAAAATTGCTGCAATAAAAGTTAGTTTTCTTATGGCTAAAGACTTACTCGCCATCGAACAATGAGAACTTCATTACCGAGGCAAAGAACCCCTCGGAGAAATACTCGGGTGTCCGTTGACAAACGACGGGGTCTTCGAGGTATCCAAGAAAATTGCTGCAACAAAAGTAATCTTTCTTATGGCTAAAGACTTACTCGCCATCGGCCAATGAGAACTACATTACCGAGGCAAAGAACCCCTCGGAGAAATACTCGGGTGTCCGTTGACAAACGACGGGGTCTTCGAGGTATCCAAGAAAATTGCTGCAACAAAAGTTAGTTTTGTTATGGCTAAAGACTTACTCGCCACCGGCCAATGAGAACTTCATTACCGAGGCCAAGAACCTCTCGGAGAAATACTCAGGTGTCCGTTGACAAACGACGGGGTCTTCGAGGTATCCAAGAAAATTGCTGCAATAAAAGTTAGTTTTCTTATGGCTAAAGACTTACTCGCCATCGAACAATGAGAACTTCATTACCGAGGCAAAGAACCCCTCGGAGAAATACTCGGATGTCCGTTGACAAACGACGGGGTCTTCGAGGTATCCAAGAAAATTGCTGCAACAAAAGTAATCTTTCTTATGGCTAAAGACTTACTCGCCATCGGCCAATGAGAACTTCATTACCGAGGCAAAGAACCCCTCGGAGAAATACTCGGGTGTCCGTTGACAAACGACGGGGTCTTCGAGGTATCCAAGAAAATTGCTGCAACAAAAGTTAGTTTTCTTATGGCTAAAGACTTACTCGCTATCGGCCAATGAGAACTTCATTACCGAGGCCAAGAACCCCTCGCAGAAATACTCGGGTGTCCGTTGACAAACGACGGGGTCTTCGAGGTATCCAAGAAAATTGCTGCAACAAAAGTTAGTTTTGTTATGGCTAAAGACTTACTCGCCACCGGCCAATGAGAACTTCATTACCGAAGCCAAGAACCCCTCGGAGAAATACTCGGGTGTCCGTTGACAAACGACGGGGTCTTCGAGCTATCCAAGAAAATTGCTGCAACAAATGTTAGTTTTCTTATGGCTAAAGACTTACTCGCCATCGGCCAATGAGAACTTCATTACCGAGGCAAAGAACCCCTCGGAGAAATACTCGGGTGTCCGTTGACAAACGACGGGGTCTTCGAGGTATCCAAGAAAATTGCTGCGACAAAAGTTAGTTTTTTTATGGCTAAAGACTTACTCGCCATCGGCCAATGAGAACTTCATTACCGAGGCTAAGTACCCCTCGGAGAAATACTCGGGTGTCCGTTGACAAACGACGGGGTCTTCGAGGTATCCAAGAAAATTGCTGCAACAAAAGTTAGTTTTCTTATGGCTAAATACTTCCTCGCCATCGGCCAATGAGAACTTCATTACCGAGGCAAAGAACCCCTCGGAGAAATACTCGGGTGTCCGTTGACAAACGACGGGGTCTTTGAGGTATCCAAGAAAATTGCTGCAACAAAAGTTAGTTTTCTTATGGGTAAAGACTTACTCGCCATCGGCCAATGAGAACTTCATTACCGAAGCAAAGAACCCCTCGGAGAAATACTCGGGTGTCCGTTGACAAACGACGGGGTCTTCGAGGTATCCAAGAAAATTGCTGCAACAAAAGTTAGTTTTCTTATGGCTAAAGACTTACTCGCCATCGGCCAATGAGAACTCCATTACCGAGGCAAAGAACCCCTCGGAGAAATACTCGGGTGTCCGTTGACAAACGACGGGGTCTTCGAGGTATCCAAGAAAATTGCTGCAACAAAAGTTAGTTTTCTTATGGCTAAAGACTTACTCGCCATCGGCCAATGAGAACTTCATTACCGAGGCAAAGAACCCCTCGGAGAAATACTCGGGTGTCCGTTGACAAACGACGGGGTCTTCGAGGTATCCAAGAAAATTGCTGCAACAAAAGTTAGTTTTCTTATGGCTAAAGACTTACTCGCCATCGGCCAATGAGAACTTCATTACCGAGGCGAAGAACCCCTCGGAGAAATACTCGGGTGCCCGTTGAGAAACGACGGGGTCTTCGAGGTATCCAAGAAAATTGCTGCAACAAAAGTTAGTTTTCTTATAACTAAAGACTAACTCGCCACCGGCCAATGAGAACTTCATTACCGAGGCCAAGAACCCCTCGGAGAAATACTCAGGTGTCCGTTGACAAACGACGGGGTCTTCGAGGTATCCAAGAAAATTGCTGCAACAAAAGTTAGTTTTCTTATGGCTAAAGACTTACTCGCCATCGGCCAATGAGAACTTCATTACCGAGGCAAAGAAACCCTCGGAGAAATACTCGGTTGTCCGTTGACAAACGACGGGGTCTTCGAGGTATCCAAGAAAATTGCTGCAACAAAAGTTAGTTTTCTTATGGCTAAAGACTTACTCGCTATCGGCCAATGAGAACTTCATTACCGAGGCCAAGAACCCCTCGAAGAAATACTCGGGTGTCTGTTGACAAACGACGGGGTCTTCGAGCTATCCAAGAAAATTGCTGCAACAAAAGTTAGTTTTCTTATGGCTAAAGACTTACTCGCCATCGGCCAATGAGAACTTCATTACCGAGGCAAAGAACCCCTCGGAGAAATACTCGGGTGTCCGTTGACAAACGACGGGGTCTTCGAGGTATCCAAGAAAATTGCTGCAACAAAAGTTAGTTTTCTTATGGCTAAAGACTTACTCGCAACCGGCCAATGAGAACTTCATTACCGAGGCCAAGAACCCCTCGGAGAAATACTCGGGTGTCCGTTGACAAACGACGGGGTCTTCGAGCTATCCAAGAAAATTGCTGCAACAAAAGTTAGTTTTCTTATGGCTAAAGACTTACTCGCCATCGGCCAATGAGAACTTCATTACCGAGGCCAAGAACCCCTCGGAGAAATACTCGGGTGTCCGTTGACAAACGACGGGGTCTTCGAGGTATCCAAGAAAATTGCTGCAACAAAAGTTAGTTTTCTTATGGCTAAAGACTTACTCGCCACCGGCCAATGAGAACTTCATTCCCGAGGCCAAGAACGCCTCGGAGAAATACTCGGGTGTCCGTTGACAAACGACAAGGTCTTCGAGGTATCCAAGAAAATTGCTGCAACAAAAGTTAGTTTTCTTATGGCTAAAGACTTACTCGCCATCGTCCAATGAGAACTTCATTACCGAGGCAAAGAACCCCTCGGAGAAATACTCGGGTGTCCGTTGACAAACGACGGGGTCTTCGAGTTATCCAAGAAAATTGCTGCAACAAAAGTTAGTTTTCTTATGGCTAAAGACTTACTCGCCACCGGCCAATGAGAACTTCATTACCGAGGCCAAGAACCCCTCGGAGAAATACTCAGGTGTCCGTTGACAAACGACGGGGTCTTCGAGGTATCCAAGAAAATTGCTGCAACAAAAGTTAGTTTTCTTATGGCTAAAGACTTACTCGCCACCGGCCAATGAGAACTTCATTACCGAGGCCAAGAACCCCTCGAAGAAATACTCGGGTGTCTGTTGACAAACGACGGGGTCTTCGAGCTATCCAAGAAAATTGCTGCAACAAAAGTTAGTTTTCTTATGGCTAAAGACTTACTCGCCATCGGCCAATGAGAACTTCATTACTGAGGCAAAGAACCCCTCGGAGAAATACTCGGGTGTCCGTTGACAAACGACGGGGTCTTCGAGGTATCCAAGAAAATTGCTGCAACAAAAGTTAGTTTTCTTATGGCTAAAGACTTACTCGCCACCGGCCAATGAGAACTTCATTACCGAGGCCAAGAACCCCTCGGAGAAATACTCGGGTGTCCGTTGACAAACGACAGGGTCTTCAAGGTATCCAAAAAAATTGCTGCAACAAAAGTTAGTTTTCTTATGGCTAAAGACTTACTCGTCATCGGCCAGTGAGAACTTCATTACCGAGGCAAAGAACCCCTCGGAGAAATACTCGGGTGTCCGTTGACAAACGACGGGGTCTTCGAGGTATCCAAGAAAATTGCTGCAACAAAAGTAATCTTTCTTATGGCTAAAGACTTACTCGCCATCGGCCAATGAGAACTTCATTACCGAGGCAAAGAACCCCTCGGAGAAATACTCGGTTGTCTGTTGACAAACGACGGGGTCTTCGAGGTATCCAAGAAAATTGCTGCAACAAAAGTTAGTTTTCTTATGGCTAAAGACTTACTCGCTATCGGCCAATGAGAACTTCATTACCGAGGCCAAGAACCCCTCGAAGAAATACTCGGGTGTCTGTTGACAAACGACGGGGTCTTCGAGCTATCCAAGAATATTGCTGCAACAAAAGTTAGTTTTCTTATGGCTAAAGACTTACTCGCCATCGGCCAGTGAGAACTTCATTACCGAGGCAAAGAACCCCTCGGAGAAATACTCGGGTGTCCGTTGACAAACGACGGGGTCTTCGAGGTATCCAAGAAAATTGCTGCAACAAAAGTAATCTTTCTTATGGCTAAAGACTTACTCGCCATCGGCCAATGAGAACTTCATTACCGAGGCAAAGAACCCCTCGGAGAAATACTCGGTTGTCCGTTGACAAACGACGGGGTCTTCGAGGTATCCAAGAAAATTGCTGCAACAAAAGTTAGTTTTCTTATGGCTAAAGACTTACTCGCTATCGGCCAATGAGAACTTCATTACCGAGGCCAAGAACCCCTCGAAGAAATAATCGGGTGTCTGTTGACAAACGACGGGGTCTTCGAGCTATCCAAGAATATTGCTGCAACAAAAGTTAGTTTTCTTATGGCTAAAGACTTACTCGCCATCGGCCAATGAGAACTTCATTACTGAGGCAAAGAACCCCTCGGAGAAATACTCGGGTGTCCGTTGACAAACGACGGGGTCTTCGAGGTATCCAAGAAAATTGCTGCAACAAAAGTTAGTTTTCTTTTGGCTAAAGACTTACTCGCCACCGGCCAATGAGAACTTCATTACCGAGGCCAAGAACCCCTCGGAGAAATACTCGGGTGTCCGTTGACAAACGACAGGGTCTTCGAGGTATCCAAAAAAATTGCTGCAACAAAAGTTAGTTTTCTTATGGCTAAAGACTTACTCGCCATCGGCCAATGAGAACTTCATTACCGAGGCAAAGAACCCCTCGGAGAAATACTCGGGTGTCCGTTGACAAACGACGGGGTCTTCGAGGTATCCAAGAAAATTGCTGCAACAAAAGTTAGTTTTTTTTATGGCTAAAGACTTACTCGCCATCGGCCAATGAGAACTTCATTACCGAGGCTAAGTACCCCTCGGAGAAATACTCGGGTGTCCGTTGACAAACGACGGGGTCTTCGAGGTATCCAAGAAAATTGCTGCAACAAAAGTTAGTTTTCTTATGACTAAAGACTTACTCGCCATCGGCCAGTGAGAACTTCATTACCGAGGCAAAGAACCCCTCGGAGAAATACTCGGGTGTCCGTTGACAAACGACGGGGTCTTCGAGGTATCCAAGAAAATTGCTGCAACAAAAGTAATCTTTCTTATGGCTAAAGACTTACTCGCCATCGGCCAATGAGAACTTCATTACCGAGGCAAAGAACCCCTCGGAGAAATACTCGGGTGTCCGTTGACAAACGACGGGGTCTTCGAGGTATCCAAGAAAATTGCTGCAACAAAAGTTAGTTTTCTTATGGCTAAAGACTTACTCGCTATCGGCCAATGAGAACTTCATTACCGAGGCCAAGAACCCCTCGGAGAAATACTCGGGTGTCCGTTGACAAACGACGGGGTCTTCGAGCTATCCAAGAAAATTGCTGCAACAAAAGTTAGTTTTCTTATGGCTAAAGACTTACTCGCCATCGGCCAATGAGAACTTCATTACTGAGGCAAAGAACCCCTCGGAGAAATACTCGGGTGTCCGTTGACAAACGACGGGGTCTTCGAGGTATCCAAGAAAATTGCTGCAACAAAAGTTAGTTTTCTTATGGCTAAAGACTTACTCGCCACCGGCCAATGAGAACTTCATTACCGAGGCCAAGAACCCCTCGGAGAAATACTCGGGTGTCCGTTGACAAACGACAGGGTCTTCAAGGTATCCAAAAAAATTGCTGCAACAAAAGTTAGTTTTCTTATGGCTAAAGACTTACTCGTCATCGGCCAGTGAGAACTTCATTACCGAGGCAAAGAACCCCTCGGAGAAATACTCGGGTGTCCGTTGACAAACGACGGGGTCTTCGAGGTATCCAAGAAAATTGCTGCAACAAAAGTAATCTTTCTTATGGCTAAAGACTTACTCGCCATCGGCCAATGAGAACTTCATTACCGAGGCAAAGAACCCCTCGGAGAAATACTCGGTTGTCCGTTGACAAACGACGGGGTCTTCGAGGTATCCAAGAAAATTGCTGCAACAAAAGTTAGTTTTCTTATGGCTAAAGACTTACTCGCTATCGGCCAATGAGAACTTCATTACCGAGGCCAAGAACCCCTCGAAGAAATACTCGGGTGTCTGTTGACAAACGACGGGGTCTTCGAGCTATCCAAGAATATTGCTGCAACAAAAGTTAGTTTTCTTATGGCTAAAGACTTACTCGCCATCGGCCAATGAGAACTTCATTACTGAGGCAAAGAACCCCTCGGAGAAATACTCGGGTGTCCGTTGACAAACGACGGGGTCTTCGAGGTATCCAAGAAAATTGCTGCAACAAAAGTTAGTTTTCTTTTGGCTAAAGACTTACTCGCCACCGGCCAATGAGAACTTCATTACCGAGGCCAAGAACCCCTCGGAGAAATACTCGGGTGTCCGTTGACAAACGACAGGGTCTTCGAGGTATCCAAAAAAATTGCTGCAACAAAAGTTAGTTTTCTTATGGCTAAAGACTTACTCGCCATCGGCCAATGAGAACTTCATTACCGAGGCAAAGAACCCCTCGGAGAAATACTCGGGTGTCCGTTGACAAACGACGGGTACTTCGAGGTATCCAAGAAAATTGCTGCAACAAAAGTTAGTTTTTTTTATGGCTAAAGACTTACTCGCCATCGGCCAATGAGAACTTCATTACCGAGGCTAAGTACCCCTCGGAGAAATACTCGGGTGTCCGTTGACAAACGACGGGGTCTTCGAGGTATCCAAGAAAATTGCTGCAACAAAAGTTAGTTTTCTTATGACTAAAGACTTACTCGCCATCGGCCAGTGAGAACTTCATTACCGAGGCAAAGAACCCCTCGGAGAAATACTCGGGTGTCCGTTGACAAACGACGGGGTCTTCGAGGTATCCAAGAAAATTGCTGCAACAAAAGTAATCTTTCTTATGGCTAAAGACTTACTCGCCATCGGCCAATGAGAACTTCATTACCGAGGCAAAGAACCCCTCGGAGAAATACTCGGGTGTCCGTTGACAAACGACGGGGTCTTCGAGGTATCCAAGAAAATTGCTGCAACAAAAGTTAGTTTTCTTATGGCTAAAGACTTACTCGCTATCGGCCAATGAGAACTTCATTACCGAGGCCAAGAACCCCTCGGAGAAATACTCGGGTGTCCGTTGACAAACGACGGGGTCTTCGAGGTATCCAAGAAAATTGCTGCAACAAAAGTTAGTTTTGTTATGGCTAAAGACTTACTCGCCACCGGCCAATGAGAACTTCATTACCGAAGCCAAGAACCCCTCGGAGAAATACTCGGGTGTCCGTTGACAAACGACGGGGTCTTCGAGCTATCCAAGAAAATTGCTGCAACAAATGTTAGTTTTCTTATGGCTAAAGACTTACTCGCCATCGGCCAATGAGAACTTCATTACCGAGGCAAAGAACCCCTCGGAGAAATACTCGGGTGTCCGTTGACAAACGACGGGGTCTTCGAGGTATCCAAGAAAATTGCTGCGACAAAAGTTAGTTTTTTTATGGCTAAAGACTTACTCGCCATCGGCCAATGAGAACTTCATTACCGAGGCTAAGTACCCCTCGGAGAAATACTCGGGTGTCCGTTGACAAACGACGGGGTCTTCGAGGTATTCAAGAAAATTGCTGCAACAAAAGTTAGTTTTCTTATGGCTAAAGACTTACTCGCCATCGGCCAATGAGAACTTCATTACCGAGGCAAAGAACCCCTCGGAGAAATACTCGGGTGTCCGTTGACAAACGACGGGGTCTTCGAGGTATCCAAGAAAATTGCTGCAACAAAAGTTAGTTTTCTTATGGCTAAAGACTTACTCGCCATCGGCCAATGAGAACTTCATTACCGAAGCAAAGAACCCCTCGGAGAAATACTCGGGTGTCCGTTGACAAACGACGGGGTCTTCGAGGTATCCAAGAAAATTGCTGCAACAAAAGTTAGTTTTCTTATGGCTAAAGACTTACTCGCCATCGGCCAATGAGAACTTCATTACCGAGGCAAAGAACCCCTCGGAGAAATACTCGGGTGTCCGTTGACAAACGACGGGGTCTTCGAGGTATCCAAGAAAATTGCTGCAACAAAAGTTAGTTTTCTTATGGCTAAAGACTTACTCGCCATCGGCCAATGAGAACTTCATTACCGAGGCAAAGAACCCCTCGGAGAAATACTCGGGTGTCCGTTGACAAACGACGGGGTCTTCGAGGTATCCAAGAAAATTGCTGCAACAAAAGTTAGTTTTCTTATGGCTAAAGACTTACTCGCCATCGGCCAATGAGAATTTCATTACCGAGGCAAAGAACCCCTCGGAGAAATACTCGGGTGCCCGTTGAGAAACGACGGGGTCTTCGAGGTATCCAAGAAAATTGCTGCAACAAAAGTTAGTTTTCTTATAACTAAAGACTAACTCGCCACCGGCCAATGAGAACTTCATTACCGACGCCAAGAACCCCTCGGAGAAATACTCAGGTGTCCGTTGACAAACGACGGGGTCTTCGAGGTATCCAAGAAAATTGCTGCAACAAAAGTTAGTTTTCTTATGGCTAAAGACTTACTCGCCATCGGCCAATGAGAACTTCATTACCGAGGCAAAGAACCCCTCGGAGAAATACTCGGGTGTCCGTTGACAAACGACGGGGTCTTCGAGGTATCCAAGAAAATTGCTGCAACAAAAGTTAGTTTTTTTTATGGCTAAAGACTTACTCGCCATCGGCCAATGAGAACTTCATTACCGAGGCCAAGAACCCCTCGGAGAAATACTCGGGTGTCCGTTGACAAACGACGGGGTCTTCGAGGTATCCAAGAAAATTGCTGCAACAAAAGTTAGTTTTCTTATGGCTAAAGACTTACTCGCCACCGGCCAATGAGAACTTCATTCCCGAGGCCAAGAACGCCTCGGAGAAATACTCGGGTGTCCGTTGACAAACGACAAGGTCTTCGAGGTATCCAAGAAAATTGCTGCAACAAAAGTTAGTTTTCTTATGGCTAAAGACTTACTCGCCATCGTCCAATGAGAACTTCATTACCGAGGCAAAGAACCCCTCGGAGAAATACTCGGGTGTCCGTTGACAAACGACGGGGTCTTCGAGTTATCCAAGAAAATTGCTGCAACAAAAGTTAGTTTTCTTATGGCTAAAGACTTACTCGCCACCGGCCAATGAGAACTTCATTACCGAGGCCAAGAACCCCTCGGAGAAATACTCAGGTGTCCGTTGACAAACGACGGGGTCTTCGAGGTATCCAAGAAAATTGCTGCAACAAAAGTTAGTTTTCTTATGGCTAAAGACTTACTCGCCATCGGCCAATGAGAACTTCATTACCGACGCCAAGAACCCCTCGGAGAAATACTCAGGTGTCCGTTGACAAACGACGGGGTCTTCGAGGTATCCAAGAAAATTGCTGCAACAAAAGTTAGTTTTCTTATGGCTAAAGACTTACTCGCCATCGGCCAATGAGAACTTCATTACCGAGGCAAAGAACCCCTCGGAGAAATACTCGGGTGTCCGTTGACAAACGACGGGGTCTTCGAGGTATCCAAGAAAATTGCTGCAACAAAAGTTAGTTTTTTTTATGGCTAAAGACTTACTCGCCATCGGCCAATGAGAACTTCATTACCGAGGCCAAGAACCCCTCGGAGAAATACTCGGGTGTCCGTTGACAAACGACGGGGTCTTCGAGGTATCCAAGAAAATTGCTGCAACAAAAGTTAGTTTTCTTATGGCTAAAGACTTACTCGCCACCGGCCAATGAGAACTTCATTCCCGAGGCCAAGAACGCCTCGGAGAAATACTCGGGTGTCCGTTGACAAACGACAAGGTCTTCGAGGTATCCAAGAAAATTGCTGCAACAAAAGTTAGTTTTCTTATGGCTAAAGACTTACTCGCCATCGTCCAATGAGAACTTCATTACCGAGGCAAAGAACCCCTCGGAGAAATACTCGGGTGTCCGTTGACAAACGACGGGGTCTTCGAGTTATCCAAGAAAATTGCTGCAACAAAAGTTAGTTTTCTTATGGCTAAAGACTTACTCGCCACCGGCCAATGAGAACTTCATTACCGAGGCCAAGAACCCCTCGGAGAAATACTCAGGTGTCCGTTGACAAACGACGGGGTCTTCGAGGTATCCAAGAAAATTGCTGCAACAAAAGTTAGTTTTCTTATGGCTAAAGACTTACTCGCCACCGGCCAATGAGAACTTCATTACCGAGGCCAAGAACCCCTCGAAGAAATACTCGGGTGTCTGTTGACAAACGACGGGGTCTTCGAGCTATCCAAGAAAATTGCTGCAACAAAAGTTAGTTTTCTTATGGCTAAAGACTTACTCGCCATCGGCCAATGAGAACTTCATTACCGAGGCAAAGAACCCCTCGGAGAAATACTCGGGTGTCTGTTGACAAACGACGGGGTCTTCGAGCTATCCAAGAAAATTGCTGCAACAAAAGTTAGTTTTCTTATGGCTAAAGACTTACTCGCCATCGGCCAATGAGAATTTCATTACCGAGGCAAAGAACCCCTCGGAGAAATACTCGGGTGCCCGTTGAGAAACGACGGGGTCTTCGAGGTATCCAAGAAAATTGCTGCAACAAAAGTTAGTTTTCTTATAACTAAAGACTAACTCGCCACCGGCCAATGAGAACTTCATTACCGACGCCAAGAACCCCTCGGAGAAATACTCAGGTGTCCGTTGACAAACGACGGGGTCTTCGAGGTATCCAAGAAAATTGCTGCAACAAAAGTTAGTTTTCTTATGGCTAAAGACTTACTCGCCATCGGCCAATGAGAACTTCATTACCGAGGCAAAGAACCCCTCGGAGAAATACTCGGGTGTCCGTTGACAAACGACGGGGTCTTCGAGGTATCCAAGAAAATTGCTGCAACAAAAGTTAGTTTTTTTTATGGCTAAAGACTTACTCGCCATCGGCCAATGAGAACTTCATTACCGAGGCTAAGTACCCCTCGGAGAAATACTCGGGTGTCTGTTGACAAACGACGGGGTCTTCGAGGTATCCAAGAAAATTGCTGCAACAAAAGTTAGTTTTCTTATGACTAAAGACTTACTCGCCATCGGCCAGTGAGAACTTCATTACCGAGGCAAAGAACCCCTCGGAGAAATACTCGGGTGTCCGTTGACAAACGACGGGGTCTTCGAGGTATCCAAGAAAATTGCTGCAACAAAAGTAATCTTTCTTATGGCTAAAGACTTACTCGCCATCGGCCAATGAGAACTTCATTACCGAGGCAAAGAACCCCTCGGAGAAATACTAGGGTGTCCGTTGACAAACGACGGGGTCTTCGAGGTATCCAAGAAAATTGCTGCAACAAAAGTTAGTTTTCTTATTGCTAAAGACTTACTCGCTATCGGCCAATGAGAACTTCATTACCGAGGCCAAGAACCCCTCGGAGAAATACTCGGGTGTCCGTTGACAAACGACGGGGTCTTCGAGGTATCCTAGAAAATTGCTGCAACAAAAGTTAGTTTTGTTATGGCTAAAGACTTACTCGCCACCGGCCAATGAGAACTTCATTACCGAAGCCAAGAACCCCTCGGAGAAATACTCGGGTGTCCGTTGACAAACGACGGGGTCTTCGAGCTATCCAAGAAAATTGCTGCAACAAAAGTTAGTTTTCTTATGGCTAAAGACTTACTCGCCATCGGCCAATGAGAACTTCATTACCGAGGCAAAGAACCCCTCGGAGAAATACTCGGGTGTCCGTTGACAAACGACGGGGTCTTCGAGTTATCCAAGAAAATTGCTGCAAAAAAAGTTAGTTTTCTTATGGCTAAAGACTTACTCGCCATCGGCCAATGAGAACTTCATTACCGAGGCAAAGAACCCCTCGGAGAAATACTCGGGTGCCCGTTGAGAAACGACGGGGTCTTCGAGGTATCCAAGAAAATTGCTGCAACAAAAGTTAGTTTTCTTATAACTAAAGACTAACTCGCCACCGGCCAATGAGAACTTCATTACCGAGGCCAAGAACCTATCGGAGAAATACTCAGGTGTCCGTTGACAAACGACGGGGTCTTCGAGGTATCCAAGAAAATTGCTGCAACAAAAGTTAGTTTTCTTATGGCTAAAGACTTACTCGCCATCGGCCAATGAGAACTTCATTACCGAGGCAAAGAACCCCTCGGAGAAATACTCGGGTGTCCGTTGACAAAAGACGGGGTCTTCGAGGTATCCAAGAAAATTGCTGCAACAAAAGTTAGTTTTTTTTATGGCTAAAGACTTACTCGCCATCGGCCAATGAGAACTTCATTACCGAGGCTAAGTACCCCTCGGAGAAATACTCGGGTGTCCGTTGACAAACGACGGGGTCTTCGAGGTATCCAAGAAAATTGCTGGAACAAAAGTTAGTTTCCTTATGACTAAAGACTTACTCGCCATCGGCCAGTGAGAACTTCATTACCGAGGCAAAGAACCCCTCGGAGAAATACTCGGGTGTCCGTTGACAAACGACGGGGTCTTCGAGGTATCCAAGAAAATTGCTGCAACAAAAGTAATCTTTCTTATGGCTAAAGACTTACTCGCCATCGGTCAATGAGAACTTCATTACCGAGGCAAAGAACCCCTCGGAGAAATACTCGGGTGTCCGTTGACAAACGACGGAGTCTTCGAGGTATCAAAGAAAATTTCTGCAACAAAAGTTAGTTTTCTTATGGCTAAAGACTTACTCGCTATCGGCCAATGAGAACTTCATTACCGAGGCCAAGAACCCCTCGGAGAAATACTCGGGTGTCCGTTGACAAACGACGGGGTCTTCGAGGTATCCAAGAAAATTGCTGCAACAAAAGTTAGTTTTGTTATGGCTAAAGACTTACTCGCCACCGGCCAATAAGAACTTCATTACCGAAGCCAAGAACCCCTCGGAGAAATACTCGGGTGTCCGTTGACAAACGACGGGGTCTTCGAGCTATCCAAGAAAATTGCTGCAACAAATGTTAGTTTTCTTATGGCTAAAGACTTACTCGCCATCGGCCAATGAGAACTTCATTACCGAGGCAAAGAACCCCTCGGAGAAATACTCGGGTGTCCGTTGACAAACGACGGGGTCTTCGAGGTATCCAAGAAAATTGCTGCGACAAAAGTTAGTTTTTTTATGGCTAAAGACTTACTCGCCATCGGCCAATGAGAACTTCATTACCGAGGCTAAGTACCCCTCGGAGAAATACTCGGGTGTCCGTTGACAAACGACGGGGTCTTCGAGGAATCCAAGAAAATTGCTGCAACAAAAGTTAGTTTTCTTATGGCTAAAGACTTACTCGCCATCGGCCAATGAGAACTTCATTACCGAAGCAAAGAACCCCTCGGAGAAATACTCGGGTGTCCGTTGACAAACGACGGGGTCTTCGAGGTATCCAAGAAAATTGCTGCAACAAAAGTTAGTTTTCTTATGGCTAAAGACTTACTCGCCATCGGCCAATGAGAACTTCATTACCGAGGCAAAGAACCCCTCGGAGAAATACTTGGGTGTCCGTTGACAAACGACGGGGTCTTCGAGGTATCCAAGAAAATTGCTGCAACAAAAGTTAGTTTTCTTATGGCTAAAGACTTACTCGCCATCGGCCAATGAGAACTTCATTACCGAGGCGAAGAACCCCTCGGAGAAATACTCGGGTGCCCGTTGAGAAACGACGGGGTCTTCGAGGTATCCAAGAAAATTGCTGCAACAAAAGTTAGTTTTCTTATAACTAAAGACTAACTCGCCACCGGCCAATGAGAACTTCATTACCGAGGCCAAGAACCCCTCGGAGAAATACTAAGGTGTCCGTTGACAAACGACGGGGTCTTCGAGGTATCCAAGAAAATTGCTGCAATAAAAGTTAGTTTTCTTATGGCTAAAGACTTACTCGCCATCGGCCAATGATAACTTCATTACCGAGGCCAAGAACCCTTCGGAGAAATACTCGGGTGTCCGTTGACAAACGACGGGGTCTTTGAGCTATCCAAGAAAATTGCTGCAACAAAAGTTAGTTTTCTTATGGCTAAAGACTTACTCGCCATCGTCCAATGAGAACTTCATTACCGAGGCAAAGAACCCCTCGGAGAAATATTCGGATGTCCGTTGACAAACGTCGGGGTCTTCGAGGTATCCAAGAAAATTGCTGCAACAAAAGTTAGTTTTCTTATGGCTAAAGACTTACTCGCCACCAGCCAATGAGAACTTCATTACCGAGGCCAAGAACCCCTCGGAGAAATACTCGGGTGTCCGTTGACAAACGACGGGGTCTTCGAGGTATCCAAGAAAATTGCTGCAACAAAAGTTAGTTTTCTTATGGCTAAAGACTTACTCGCCATCGGCTAATGAGAGCTTCATTACCGAGGCAAAGAACCCCTCGGAGAAATACTCGGGTGTCCGTTGACAAACGACGGGGTCTTCGAGGTATCCAAGACAATTGCTGCAACAAAAGTTAGTTTTCTTATGGCTAAAGACTTACTCGCCATCGGCCAATGAGAACTTCATTACCGAGGCAAAGAACCCCTTGGAGAAATACTCGGGTGTCCGTTGACAAACGACGGGGTCTTCGAGGTATCCAAGAAAATTGCTGCAACAAAAGTTAGTTTTCTTATGGCTAAAGACTTACTCGCCACCAGCCAATGAGAACTTCATTACCGAGGCCAAGAACCCTTCGGAGAAATACTCGGGTGTCCGTTGACAAACGCTGGGGTCTTTGAGCTATGCAAGAAAATTGCTGCAACAAAAGTTAGTTTTCTTATGGCTAAAGACTTACTCGCCATCGTCCAATGAGAACTTCATTACCGAGGCAAAGAACCCCTCGGAGAAATATTCGGATGTCCGTTGACAAACGTCGGGGTCTTCGAGGTATCCAAGAAAATTGCTGCAACAAAAGTTAGTTTTCTTATGGCTAAAGACTTACTCGCCATCGGCCAATGAAAACTTCATTACCGAGGCAAAGAACACCTCGGAGATATACTCGGGTGCCCGTTGAGAAACGACGGGGTCTTCGAGGTATCCAAGAAAATTGCTGCAACAAAAGTTAGTTTTCTTATGGCTAAAGACTTACTCGCCATCGGTTAATGAGAACTTCATTACCGAGGCAAAGAACCCCTCGGAGAAATACTCGGGTGTCCGTTGACAA
This sequence comes from Leiobunum rupestre, assembly GCF_980474605.1. Taxonomy (NCBI): domain Eukaryota; kingdom Metazoa; phylum Arthropoda; class Arachnida; order Opiliones; family Sclerosomatidae; genus Leiobunum; species Leiobunum rupestre. Next base: position 56,460,499 of record NC_143391.1, on the reverse strand, counting down.
ACGACGGGGTCTTCGAGGTATCCCAGAAAATTGCTGCAAAAAAAGTTAGTTTTCTTATGGCTAAAGACTTACTCGCCATCGGCCAATGAGAACTTCATTACCGAGGCAAAGAACCCCTCGGAGAAATACTCGGGTGCCCGTTGAGAAACGACGGGGTCTTCGAGGTATCCAAGAAAATTGCTGCAACAAAAGTTAGTTTTCTTATAACTAAAGACTAACTCGCCACCGGCCAATGAGAACTTCATTACCGAGGCCAAGAACCTATCGGAGAAATACTCAGGTGTCCGTTGACAAACGACGGGGTCTTCGAGGTATCCAAGAAAATTGCTGCAACAAAAGTTAGTTTTCTTATGGCTAAAGACTTACTCGCCATCGGCCAATGAGAACTTCATTACCGAGGCAAAGAACCCCTCGGAGAAATACTCGGGTGTCCGTTGACAAAAGACGGGGTCTTCGAGGTATCCAAGAAAATTGCTGCAACAAAAGTTAGTTTTTTTTATGGCTAAAGACTTACTCGCCATCGGCCAATGAGAACTTCATTACCGAGGCTAAGTACCCCTCGGAGAAATACTCGGGTGTCCGTTGACAAACGACGGGGTCTTCGAGGTATCCAAGAAAATTGCTGGAACAAAAGTTAGTTTCCTTATGACTAAAGACTTACTCGCCATCGGCCAGTGAGAACTTCATTACCGAGGCAAAGAACCCCTCGGAGAAATACTCGGGTGTCCGTTGACAAACGACGGGGTCTTCGAGGTATCCAAGAAAATTGCTGCAACAAAAGTAATCTTTCTTATGGCTAAAGACTTACTCGCCATCGGCCAATGAGAACTTCATTACCGAGGCAAAGAACCCCTCGGAGAAATACTCGGGTGTCCGTTGACAAACGACGGGGTCTTCGAGGTATCAAAGAAAATTTCTGCAACAAAAGTTAGTTTTCTTATGGCTAAAGACTTACTCGCTATCGGCCAATGAGAACTTCATTACCGAGGCCAAGAACCCCTCGGAGAAATACTCGGGTGTCCGTTGACAAACGACGGGGTCTTCGAGGTATCCAAGAAAATTGCTGCAACAAAAGTTAGTTTTGTTATGGCTAAAGACTTACTCGCCACCGGCCAATAAGAACTTCATTACCGAAGCCAAGAACCCCTCGGAGAAATACTCGGGTGTCCGTTGACAAACGACGGGGTCTTCGAGCTATCCAAGAAAATTGCTGCAACAAATGTTAGTTTTCTTATGGCTAAAGACTTACTCGCCATCGGCCAATGAGAACTTCATTACCGAGGCAAAGAACCCCTCGGAGAAATACTCGGGTGTCCGTTGACAAACGACGGGGTCTTCGAGGTATCCAAGAAAATTGCTGCGACAAAAGTTAGTTTTTTTATGGCTAAAGACTTACTCGCCATCGGCCAATGAGAACTTCATTACCGAGGCTAAGTACCCCTCGGAGAAATACTCGGGTGTCCGTTGACAAACGACGGGGTCTTCGAGGAATCCAAGAAAATTGCTGCAACAAAAGTTAGTTTTCTTATGGCTAAAGACTTACTCGCCATCGGCCAATGAGAACTTCATTACCGAAGCAAAGAACCCCTCGGAGAAATACTCGGGTGTCCGTTGACAAACGACGGGGTCTTCGAGGTATCCAAGAAAATTGCTGCAACAAAAGTTAGTTTTCTTATGGCTAAAGACTTACTCGCCATCGGCCAATGAGAACTTCATTACCGAGGCAAAGAACCCCTCGGAGAAATACTTGGGTGTCCGTTGACAAACGACGGGGTCTTCGAGGTATCCAAGAAAATTGCTGCAACAAAAGTTAGTTTTCTTATGGCTAAAGACTTACTCGCCATCGGCCAATGAGAACTTCATTACCGAGGCGAAGAACCCCTCGGAGAAATACTCGGGTGCCCGTTGAGAAACGACGGGGTCTTCGAGGTATCCAAGAAAATTGCTGCAACAAAAGTTAGTTTTCTTATAACTAAAGACTAACTCGCCACCGGCCAATGAGAACTTCATTACCGAGGCCAAGAACCCCTCGGAGAAATACTAAGGTGTCCGTTGACAAACGACGGGGTCTTCGAGGTATCCAAGAAAATTGCTGCAATAAAAGTTAGTTTTCTTATGGCTAAAGACTTACTCGCCATCGGCCAATGATAACTTCATTACCGAGGCCAAGAACCCTTCGGAGAAATACTCGGGTGTCCGTTGACAAACGACGGGGTCTTTGAGCTATCCAAGAAAATTGCTGCAACAAAAGTTAGTTTTCTTATGGCTAAAGACTTACTCGCCATCGTCCAATGAGAACTTCATTACCGAGGCAAAGAACCCCTCGGAGAAATATTCGGATGTCCGTTGACAAACGTCGGGGTCTTCGAGGTATCCAAGAAAATTGCTGCAACAAAAGTTAGTTTTCTTATGGCTAAAGACTTACTCGCCACCAGCCAATGAGAACTTCATTACCGAGGCCAAGAACCCCTCGGAGAAATACTCGGGTGTCCGTTGACAAACGACGGGGTCTTCGAGGTATCCAAGAAAATTGCTGCAACAAAAGTTAGTTTTCTTATGGCTAAAGACTTACTCGCCATCGGCTAATGAGAGCTTCATTACCGAGGCAAAGAACCCCTCGGAGAAATACTCGGGTGTCCGTTGACAAACGACGGGGTCTTCGAGGTATCCAAGACAATTGCTGCAACAAAAGTTAGTTTTCTTATGGCTAAAGACTTACTCGCCATCGGCCAATGAGAACTTCATTACCGAGGCAAAGAACCCCTTGGAGAAATACTCGGGTGTCCGTTGACAAACGACGGGGTCTTCGAGGTATCCAAGAAAATTGCTGCAACAAAAGTTAGTTTTCTTATGGCTAAAGACTTACTCGCCACCAGCCAATGAGAACTTCATTACCGAGGCCAAGAACCCTTCGGAGAAATACTCGGGTGTCCGTTGACAAACGCTGGGGTCTTTGAGCTATGCAAGAAAATTGCTGCAACAAAAGTTAGTTTTCTTATGGCTAAAGACTTACTCGCCATCGTCCAATGAGAACTTCATTACCGAGGCAAAGAACCCCTCGGAGAAATATTCGGATGTCCGTTGACAAACGTCGGGGTCTTCGAGGTATCCAAGAAAATTGCTGCAACAAAAGTTAGTTTTCTTATGGCTAAAGACTTACTCGCCATCGGCCAATGAAAACTTCATTACCGAGGCAAAGAACACCTCGGAGATATACTCGGGTGCCCGTTGAGAAACGACGGGGTCTTCGAGGTATCCAAGAAAATTGCTGCAACAAAAGTTAGTTTTCTTATGGCTAAAGACTTACTCGCCATCGGTTAATGAGAACTTCATTACCGAGGCAAAGAACCCCTCGGAGAAATACTCGGGTGTCCGTTGACAAACGACGGGGTCTTCGAGGTATCCCAGAAAATTGCTGCAACAAAAGTTCGTTTTCTTATGGCTAAAGACTTACTCGCCACCGGCCAATGAGACCTTCATTACCGAGGCCAAGAACCCCTCGGAGAAATACTCAGGTGTCCGTTGACAAACGACGGAATCTTCGAGGTATCCAAGAAAATTGCTGCAACAAAAGTTAGTTTTCTTATGGCTAAAGACTTACTCGCCATCGGCCAATGAGAACTTCATTACCGAGGCAAAGAACCCCTCGGAGAAATACTCGGGTGTCCGTTGACAAACGACGGGGTCTTCGAGGTATCCAAGAAAATTGCTGCAACAAAAGTTAGTTTTCTTATGGCTAAAGACTTACTCGCCATCGGCCAATGAGAACTTCATTACCGAGGCTAAGTACCCCTCGGAGAAATACTCGGGTGTCCGTTGACAAACGACGGGGTCTTCGAGGTATCCAAGAAAATTGCTGCAACAAAAGTTAGTTTTCTTATGGCTAAAGACTTACTCGCCACCGGCCAATGAGAACTTCATTACCGAGGCCAAGAACCCCTCGGAGAAATACTCGGGTGTCCGTTGACAAACGACGGGGTCTTCGAGCTATCCAAGAAAATTGCTGCAACAAAAGTTAGTTCTCTTATGGCTAAAGACTTACTCGCCATCGGCCAATGAGAACTTCATTACCGAGGCAAAGAACCCCTCGGAGAAATACTCGGGTGTCCGTTGACAAACGACGGGGTCTTTGAGCTATCCAAGAAAATTGCTGCAACAAAAGTTAGTTTTCTTATGGCTAAAGACTTACTCGCCATCGTCCAATGAGAACTTCATTACCGAGGCAAAGAACCCCTCGGAGAAATATTCGGATGTCCGTTGACAAACGTCGGGGTCTTCGAGGTATCCAAGAAAATTGCTGCAACAAAAGTTAGTTTTCTTATGGCTAAAGACTTACTCGCCACCAGCCAATGAGAACTTCATTACCGAGGCCAAGAACCCCTCGGAGAAATACTCGGGTGTCCGTTGACAAACGACGGGGTCTTCGAGGTATCCAAGAAAATTGCTGCAACAAAAGTTAGTTTTCTTATGGCTAAAGACTTACTCGCCATCGGCTAATGAGAGCTTCATTACCGAGGCAAAGAACCCCTCGGAGAAATACTCGGGTGTCCGTTGACAAACGACGGGGTCTTCGAGGTATCCAAGACAATTGCTGCAACAAAAGTTAGTTTTCTTATGGCTAAAGACTTACTCGCCATCGGCCAATGAGAACTTCATTACCGAGGCAAAGAACCCCTTGGAGAAATACTCGGGTGTCCGTTGACAAACGACGGGGTCTTCGAGGTATCCAAGAAAATTGCTGCAACAAAAGTTAGTTTTCTTATGGCTAAAGACTTACTCGCCACCAGCCAATGAGAACTTCATTACCGAGGCCAAGAACCCTTCGGAGAAATACTCGGGTGTCCGTTGACAAACGCTGGGGTCTTTGAGCTATGCAAGAAAATTGCTGCAACAAAAGTTAGTTTTCTTATGGCTAAAGACTTACTCGCCATCGTCCAATGAGAACTTCATTACCGAGGCAAAGAACCCCTCGGAGAAATATTCGGATGTCCGTTGACAAACGTCGGGGTCTTCGAGGTATCCAAGAAAATTGCTGCAACAAAAGTTAGTTTTCTTATGGCTAAAGACTTACTCGCCATCGGCCAATGAAAACTTCATTACCGAGGCAAAGAACACCTCGGAGATATACTCGGGTGCCCGTTGAGAAACGACGGGGTCTTCGAGGTATCCAAGAAAATTGCTGCAACAAAAGTTAGTTTTCTTATGGCTAAAGACTTACTCGCCATCGGTTAATGAGAACTTCATTACCGAGGCAAAGAACCCCTCGGAGAAATACTCGGGTGTCCGTTGACAAACGACGGGGTCTTCGAGGTATCCCAGAAAATTGCTGCAACAAAAGTTCGTTTTCTTATGGCTAAAGACTTACTCGCCACCGGCCAATGAGACCTTCATTACCGAGGCCAAGAACCCCTCGGAGAAATACTCAGGTGTCCGTTGACAAACGACGGAATCTTCGAGGTATCCAAGAAAATTGCTGCAACAAAAGTTAGTTTTCTTATGGCTAAAGACTTACTCGCCATCGGCCAATGAGAACTTCATTACCGAGGCAAAGAACCCCTCGGAGAAATACTCGGGTGTCCGTTGACAAACGACGGGGTCTTCGAGGTATCCAAGAAAATTGCTGCAACAAAAGTTAGTTTTCTTATGGCTAAAGACTTACTCGCCATCGGCCAATGAGAACTTCATTACCGAGGCTAAGTACCCCTCGGAGAAATACTCGGGTGTCCGTTGACAAACGACGGGGTCTTCGAGGTATCCAAGAAAATTGCTGCAACAAAAGTTAGTTTTCTTATGGCTAAAGACTTACTCGCCACCGGCCAATGAGAACTTCATTACCGAGGCCAAGAACCCCTCGGAGAAATACTCGGGTGTCCGTTGACAAACGACGGGGTCTTCGAGCTATCCAAGAAAATTGCTGCAACAAAAGTTAGTTCTCTTATGGCTAAAGACTTACTCGCCATCGGCCAATGAGAACTTCATTACCGAGGCAAAGAACCCCTCGGAGAAATACTCGGGTGTCCGTTGACAAACGACGGGGTCTTCGAGGTATCCAAGAAAATTGCTGCAACAAAAGTTAGTTTTCTTATGGCTAAAGACTTACTCGCCACCGGCCAATGAGAACTTCATTACCGAGGCCAAGAACGCTTCGGAGAAATACTCAGGTGTCCGTTGACAAACGACAAGGTCTTCGAGGTATCCAAGAAAATTGCTGCAACAAAAGTTAGTTTTCTTATGGCTAAAGACTTACTCGCCATCGTCCAATGAGAACTTCATTACCGAGGCAAAGAACCCCCCGGACAAATACTCGGGTGTCCGTTGACAAACGAAGGGGTCTTCGAGGTATCCAAGAAAATTGCTGCAACAAAAGTTAGTTTACTTATGGCTAAAGACTTACTCACCCCCGGCCAATGAGAACTTCATTACCGAGGCCAAGAACCCCTCGGAGAAATACTCAGGTGTCCGTTGACAAACGACGGGGTCTTCGAGGTATCCAAGAAAATTGCTGCAACAAAAGTTAGTTTTCTTATGGCTAAAGACTTACTCGCCATCGGCCAATGAGAACTTCATTACCGAGGCGAAGAACCCCTCGGAGAAATACTCGGGTGTCCGTTGACAAACGACGGGGTCTTCAAGGTATCCAAGAAAATTGCTGCAACAAAAGTTAGTTTTCTTATGGCTAAAGACTTACTCGCCATCGGCCAATGAGAACTTCATTACCGAAGCAAAGAACCAATCGGAGAAATACTCGGGTGTCCGTTGACAAACGACGGGGTCTTCGAGGTATCCAAGAACATTGCTGCAACAAAAGTAAGTTTTGTTATGGCTAAAGACTTACTCGCCATCGGCCAATGAGAACTTCATTACCGAGGCTTAGTACCCCTCGGAGAAATACTCGGGTGTCCGTTGACAAACAACGGGGTCTTCGAGGTATCCCAGAAAATTGCTGCAATAAAAGTTAGTTTTCTTATGGCTAAAGACTTACTCGCCACCGGCCAATGAGAACTTCATTACCGAGGCCAAGAACCCCTCGGAGAAATACTCGGGTGTCTGTTGACAAACGACGGGGTCTTCGAGCTATCCAAGAAAATTGCTGCAACAATAGTTAGTTTTCTTATGGCTAAAGACTTACTCGCCATCGGCCAATGAGAACTTCATTACCGAGGCAAAGAACCCCTCGGAGAAATACTGGGGTGTCCGTTGACAAACGACGGGGTCTTCGAGGTATCCAAGAAAATTGCTGCAACAAAAGTTAGTTTTCTTATGGCTAAAGACTTACTCGCCACCGGCCAATGAGAACTTCATTACCGAGGCCAAGAACCCCTCGGAGAAATACTCGGGTGTCCGTTGACAAACGACGGGGTCTTCGAGGTATCCAAGAAAATTGTTGCAACAAAAGTAAGTTTTCTTATGGCTAAAGACTTACTCGCCATCGGCCAATGAGAACTTCATTACCGAGGCTTAGTACCCCTCGGAGAAATACTCGGGTGTCCGTTGACAAACGACGGGGTCTTCGAGGTATCCAAGAAAATTGCTGCAACAAAAGTTAGTTTTCTTATGGCTTAAGACTTACTCGCCATCGGCCAATGAGAACTTCATTACCGAAGCAAAGAACCCCTCGGAGAAATACTCGGGTGTCCGTTGACAAACGACGGGGTCTTCGAGGTATCCAAGAAAATTGCTGCAACAAAAGTTAGTTTTCTTATGGCTAAAGACTTACTCGCCATCGGCCAATGAGAACTTCATTACCGAGGCAAAGAACCCCTCGGAGAAATACTCGGGTGTCCGTTGACAAACGACGGGGTCTTCGAGGTATCCAAGAAAATTGCTGCAACAAAAGTTAGTTTTCTTATGGCTTAAGACTTACTCGCCATCGGCCAATGAGAACTTCATTACCGAAGCAAAGAACCCCTCGGAGAAATACTCGGGTGTCCGTTGACAAACGACGGGGTCTTCGAGGTATCCAAGAAAATTGCTGCAACAAAAGTTAGTTTTCTTATGGCTAAAGACTTACTCGCCACCGGCCAATGAGAACTTCATTACCGAGGCCAAGAACCCCTCGGAGAAATACTCGGGTGTCCGTTGACAAACGACGGGGCCTTCGAGCTATCCAAGAAAATTGCTGCAACAAAAGTTAGTTTTCTTATGGCTAAAGACTTACTCGCCATCGGCCAATGAGAACTTCATTACCGAGGCAAAGAACCCCTCGTAGAAATACTCGGGTGTCCGTTGACAAACGACGGGGTCTTCGAGGTATCCAATAAAATTGCTGCAACAAAAGTTAGTTTTCTTATGGCTAAAGACTTACTCGCCATCGGCCAATGAGAACTTCATTACCGAAGCAAAGAACCCCTCAGAGAAATACTCGGGTGTCCGCGAACAAACGACGGGATCTTCGAGGTATCCAAGAAAATTGCTGCAACAAAAGTTAGTTTTCTTATGGCTAAAGACTTACTCGCCATCGGCCAATGAGAACTTCATTACCGAGGCTAAGAACCCCTCGGAGAAATACTCGGGTGTCCGTTGACAAACGACAGGGTCTTCGAGCTATCCAAGAAAATTGCTGCAACAAAAGTTCGTTTTCTTATGATTAAAAACTTACTCGCCATCGGCCAATGAGAACTTCATTACCGAGGGAAAGAACCCCTCGGAGAAATACTCGGGTGTCCGTTGACAAACGACGGGGTCTTCGAGGTATCCAAGAAAATTGCTGCGACAAAAGTTAGTTTTCTTATGGCTAAAGACTTACTCGCCACCGGCCAATGAGAACTTCATTACCGAGGCCAAGAACCCCTCGGAGAAATACTCAGGTGTCCGTTGACAAACGACAAGGTCCTCGAGGTATCCAAGAAAATTGCTGCAACAAAAGTTAGTTTTCTTATGGCTAAAGACTTACTCGCCATCGTCCAATGAGAACTTCATTACCGAGGCAAAGAAGCCCTCGGAGAAATACTCGGGTGTCCGTTGACAAACGACGGATTCTTCGAGGTATCCAAGAAAATTGCTGCAACAAAAGTTAGTTTTCTTATGGCTAAAGACATACTCGCCATCGGCAAATGAGAACTTCATTACCGAGGCTAAGAACCCCTCGGAGAAATACTCCGGTGTCCGTTGACAAACGACGGGGTCTTCGAGCTATCCAAGAAAATTGCTGCAACAAAAGTTCGTTTTCTTATGGTTAAAGACTTACTCGCCACCGGCCAATGAGAACTTCATTACAGAGGCCAAGAACCCCTCGGAGAAATACTCGGGTGTCCGTTGACAAACGACGGGGTCTTCGAGCTATCCAAGAAAATTGCTGCAACAAAAGTTAGTTTTCTTATGGCTAAAGACATACTCGCCATCGGCCAATGAGAACTTCATTACCGAGGCTAAGAACCCCTCGGAGAAATACTCGGGTGTCCGTTGACAAACGACGGGGTCTTCGAGCTATCCAAGAAAATTGCTGCAACAAAAGTTCGTTTTCTTATGGTTAAAAACTTACTCGCCATCGGCCAATGAGAACTTCATTACCGAGGCAAAGAACCCCTCGGAGAAATACTCGGGTGTCCGTTGACAAACGACGGGGTCTTCGAGGTATCCAAGAAAATTGCTGCAACAAAAGTTAGTTTTCTTATGGCTAAAGACTTACTCGCCATCGGCCAATGAGAACTTCATTACCGAGGCCAAGAACCCCTCGGAGAAATACTCGGGTGTCCGTTGACAAACGACGGGGTCTTCAAGGTATCCAAGAAAATTGCTGCAACAAAAGTTAGTTTTCTTATGGCTAAAGACTTACTCGCCATCGGCCAATGAGAACTTCATAACCGAAGCAAAGAACCCCTCGGAGAAATACTCGCGTGTCCGTTGACAAACGACGGGGTCTTCGAGGTATCCAAGAAAATTGCTGCAACAAAAGTTAGTTTTCTTATGGCTAAAGACTTACTCGCCACCGGCCAATGAGAACTTCATTACAGAGGCCAAGAACCCCTCGGAGAAATACTCGGGTGTCCGTTGACAAACGACGGGGTCTTCGAGCTATCCAAGAAAATTGCTGCAACAAAAGTTAGTTTTCTTATGGCTAAAGACTTACTCGCCATCGGCCAATGAGAACTTCATTACCGAGGCTAAGTACCCCTCGGAGAAATACTCGGGTGTCCGTTGACAAACGACGGGGTCTTCGAGGTATCCAAGAAAATTGCTGCAACAAAAGTTAGTTTTCTTATGGCTAAAGACTTACTCGCCACCGGCCAATGAGAACTTCATTACAGAGGCCAAGAACCCCTCGGAGAAATACTCGGGTGTCCGTTGACAAACGACGGGGTCTTCGAGCTATCCAAGAAAATTGCTGCAACAAAAGTTAGTTTTCTTATGGCTAAAGATTTAGTCGCCATCGGCCAATGAGAACTTCATTACCGAGGCAAAGAACCCCTCGGAGAAATACTCGGGTGTCCGTTGACAAACAACGGGGTCTTCGAGGTATCCAAGAAAATTGCTGCAACAAAAGTTAGTTTTCTTATGGCTAAAGACTTACTCGCCACCGGCCAATGAGAACTTCATTACCGAGGCCAAGAACCCCTCGGAGAAATACTCAGGTGTCCGTTGACAAACGACGGGGTCTTCAAGGTATCCAAGAAAATTGCTGCAACAAAAGTTAGTTTTCTTATGGCTAAAGACTTACTCGCCATCGTCCAATGAGAACTTCATAACCGAGGCAAAGAACCCCTCGGAGAAATATTCGGATGTCCGTTGACAAACGACGGGGTCTTCGAGGTATCCAAGAAAATTGCTGCAACAAAAGTTAGTTTTCTTATGGCTAAAGACTTACTCGCCATCGGCCAATGAGAACATCATTACCGAGGCAAAGAACCCCTCGGAGAAATACTCGGGTGTCCGTTGACAAACGACGGGGTCTTCGAGGTATCCAAGAAAATTTTTGCAACAAAAGTTAGTTTTCTTATGGCTAAAGACTTACTCGCCATCGGCCAATGAGAACTTGATTACCGAGGCAAAGAACCCCTCGGAGAAATACTCGGGTGTCCGTTGACAAACGACGGGGTCTTCGAGGTATCCAAGAAAATTGCTGCAACAAAAGTTAGTTTTCTTATGGCTAAAGACTTACTCGCCATCGGCCAATGAGAACTTCATTACCGAGGCAAAGAACCCCTCGGAGAAATACTCGGGTGTCCGTTGACAAACAACGGGGTCTTCGAGGTATCCAAGAAAATTGCTGCAACAAAAGTTAGTTTTCTTATGGCTAAAGACTTACTCGCCACCGGCCAATGATAACTTCATTACCGAGGCCAAGAACCCCTCGGAGAAATACTCAGGTGTCCGTTGACAAACGACGGGGTCTTCAAGGTATCCAAGAAAATTGCTGCAACAAAAGTTAGTTTTCTTATGGCTAAAGACTTACTCGCCATCGTCCAATGAGAACTTCATAACCGAGGCAAAGAACCCCTCGGAGAAATATTCGGATGTCCGTTGACAAACGACGGGGTCTTCGAGGTATCCAAGAAAATTGCTGCAACAAAAGTTAGTTTTCTTATGGCTAAAGACTTACTCGCCATCGGCCAATGAGAACATCATTACCGAGGCAAAGAACCCCTCGGAGAAATACTCGGGTGTCCGTTGACAAACGACGGGGTCTTCGAGGTATCCAAGAAAATTTTTGCAACAAAAGTTAGTTTTCTTATGGCTAAAGACTTACTCGCCATCGGCCAATGAGAACTTGATTACCGAGGCAAAGAACCCCTCGGAGAAATACTCGGGTGTCCGTTGACAAACGACGGGGTCTTCGAGGTATCCAAGAAAATTGCTGCAACAAAAGTTAGTTTTCTTATGGCTAAAGACTTACTCGCCATCGGCCAATGAGAACTTCATTACCGAGGCAAAGAACCCCTCGGAGAAATACTCGGGTGTCCGTTGACAAACGACGGGGTCTTCAAGGTATCCAAGAAAATTGCTGCAACAAAAGTTAGTTTTCTTATGGCTAAAGACTTACTCGCCATCGGCCAATGAGAACTTCATAACCGAAGCAAAGAACCCCTCGGAGAAATACTCGCGTGTCCGTTGACAAACGACGGGGTCTTCGAGGTATCCAAGAAAATTGCTGCAACAAAAGTTAGTTTTCTTATGGCTAAAGACTTACTCGCCATCGGCCAATGAGAACTTCATTACCGAGGCTAAGTACCCCTCGGAGAAATACTCGGGTGTCCGTTGACAAACGACGGGGTCTTCGAGGTATCCAAGAAAATTGCTGCAACAAAAGTTAGTTTTCTTATGGCTAAAGACATACTCGCCACCGGCCAATGAGAACTTCATTACAGAGGCCAAGAACCCCTCGGAGAAATACTCGGGTGTCCGTTGACAAACGACGGGGTCTTCGAGCTATCCAAGAAAATTGCTGCAACAAAAGTTAGTTTTCTTATGGCTAAAGACTTAGTCGCCATCGGCCAATGAGAACTTCATTACCGAGGCAAAGAACCCCTCGGAGAAATACTCGGGTGTCCGTTGACAAACGACGGGGTCTTCGAGGTATCCAAGAAAATTGCTGCAACAAAAGTTAGTTTTCTTATGGCTAAAGACTTACTCGCCACCGGCCAATGAGAACTTCATTACCGAGGCCAAGAACCCCTCGGAGAAATACTCAGGTGTCCGTTGACAAACGACGGGGTCTTCGAGGTATCCAAGAAAATTTTTGCAACAAAAGTTAGTTTTCTTATGGCTAAAGACTTACTCGCCATCGGCCAATGAGAACTTGATTACCGAGGCAAAGAACCCCTCGGAGAAATACTCGGGTGTCCGTTGACAAACGACGGGGTCTTCGAGCTATAAAAGAAAATTGCTGCAACAAAAGTTAGTTTTCTTATGGCTAAAGACTTAGTCGCCATCGGCCAATGAGAACTTCATTACCGAGGCAAAGAACCCCTCGGAGAAATACTCGGGTGTCCGTTGACAAACGACGGGGTCTTCGAGGTATCCAAGAAAATTGCTGCGACAAAAGTTAGTTTTCTTATGGCTAAAGACTTACTCGCCACCGGCCAATGAGAACTTCATTCCCGAGGCCAAGAACCCCTCGGAGAAATACTCAGGTGTCCGTTGACAAACGACGGGGTCTTCAAGGTATCCAAGAAAATTGCTGCAACAAAAGTTAGTTTTCTTATGGCTAAAGACTTACTCGCCATCGTCCAATGAGAACTTCATTACCGAGGCAAAGAACCCCTCGGAGAAATATTCGGATGTCCGTTGACAAACGACGGGGTCTTCGAGGTATCCAAGAAAATTGCTGCAACAAAAGTTAGTTTTCTTATGGCTAAAGACTTACTCGCCATCGGCCAATGAGAACATCATTACCGAGGTAAAGAACCCCTCGGAGAAATACTCGGGTGTCCGTTGACAAACGACGGGGTCTTCGAGGTATCCAAGAAAATTTTTGCAACAAAAGTTAGTTTTCTTATGGCTAAAGACTTACTCGCCATCGGCCAATGAGAAATTCATTACCGAGGCCAAGAACCCCTCGGAGAAATACTCAGGTGTCCGTTGACAAACGACGGGGTCTTCGAGGTATCCAAGAAAATTGCTACAACAAAAGTTAGTTTTCTTATGGCTAAAGACTTACTCGCCACCGGCCAATGAGAAATTCATTACCGAGGCCAAGAACCCCTCGGAGAAATACTCAGGTGTCCGTTGACAAACGACGGGGTCTTCGAGGTATCCAAGAAAATTGCTACAACAAAAGTTAGTTTTCTTATGGCTAAAGACTTACTCGCCACCGGCCAATGAGAAATTCATTACCGAGGCCAAGAACCCCTCGGAGAAATACTCAGGTGTCCGTTGACAAACGACGGGGTCTTCGAGGTATCCAAGAAAATTGCTGCAACAAAAGTTAGTTTTCTTATGGCTAAAGACTTACTCGCCATCGGCCAATGAGAACTTCATTACCGAGGCTTAGTACCCCTCGGAGAAATACTCGGGTGTCCGTTGACAAACGACGGGGTCTTCGAGGTATCCAAGAAAATTGCTGCAACAAAAGTTAGTTTTCTTATGGCTTAAGACTTACTCGCCATCGGCCAATGAGAACTTCATTACCGAAGCAAAGAACCCCTCGGAGAAATACTCGGGTGTCCGTTGACAAACGACGGGGTCTTCGAGGTATCCAAGAAAATTGCTGCAACCAAAGTTAGTTTTCTTATGGCTAAAGACTTACTCGCCACCGGCCAATGAGAACTTCATTACCGAGGCCAAGAACCCCTCGGAGAAATACTCGGGTGTCCGTTGACAAACGACGGGGTCTTCGAGGTATCCAAGAAAATTGCTGCAACAAAAGTTAGTTTTCTTATGGCTAAAGATTTAGTCGCCATCGGCCAATGAGAACTTCATTACCGAGGCAAAGAACCCCTCGGAGAAATACTCGGGTGTCCGTTGACAAACAACGGGGTCTTCGAGGTATCCAAGAAAATTGCTGCAACAAAAGTTAGTTTTCTTATGGTTAAAGACTTACTCGCCACCGGCCAATGAGAACTTCATTACCGAGGCCAAGAACCCCTCGGAGAAATACTCAGGTGTCCGTTGACAAACGACGGGGTCTTCAAGGTATCCAAGAAAATTGCTGCAACAAAAGTTAGTTTTCTTATGGCTAAAGACTTACTCGCCATCGGCCAATGAGAACTTGATTACCGAGGCAAAGAACCCCTCGGAGAAATACTCGGGTGTCCGTTGACAAACGACGGGGTCTTCGAGCTATCCAAGAAAATTGCTGCAACAAAAGTTAGTTTTCTTATGGCTAAAGACTTAGTCGCCATCGGCCAATGAGAACTTCATTACCGAGGCAAAGAACCCCTCGGAGAAATACTCGGGTGTCCGTTGACAAACGACGGGGTCTTCGAGGTATAAAAGAAAATTGCTGCGACAAAAGTTAGTTTTCTTATGGCTAAAGAATTACTCGCCACCGGCCAATGAGAACTTCATTACCGAGGCCAAGAACCCCTCGGAGAAATACTCAGGTGTCCGTTGACAAACGACGGGGTCTTCAAGGTATCCAAGAAAATTGCTGCAACAAAAGTTAGTTTTCTTATGGCTAAAGACTTACTCGCCATCGTCCAATGAGAACTTCATTACCGAGGCAAAGAACCCCTCGGAGAAATATTCGGATGTCCGTTGACAAACGACGGGGTCTTCGAGGTATCCAAGAAAATTGCTGCAACAAAAGTTAGTTTTCTTATGGCTAAAGACTTACTCGCCATCGGCCAATGAGAACATCATTACCGAGGCAAAGAACCCCTCGGAGAAATACTCGGGTGTCCGTTGACAAACGACGGGGTCTTCGAGGTATCCAAGAAAATTTTTGCAACAAAAGTTAGTTTTCTTATGGCTAAAGACTTACTCGCCATCGGCCAATGAGAACTTGATTACCGAGGCAAAGAACCCCTCGGAGAAATACTCGGGTGTCCGTTGACAAACGACGGGGTCTTCGAGGTATCCAAGAAAATTGCTACAACAAAAGTTAGTTTTCTTATGGCTAAAGACTTACTCGCCACCGGCCAATGAGAAATTCATTACCGAGGCCAAGAACCCCTCGGAGAAATACTCAGGTGTCCGTTGACAAACGACGGGGTCTTCGAGGTATCCAAAAAAATTGCTGCAACAAAAGTTAGTTTTCTTATGGCTAAAGACTTACTCGCCATCGGCCAATGAGAACTTCATTACCGAAGCAAAGAACCCCTCGGAGAAATACTAGGGTGTCCGTTGACAAACGACGGGGTCTTCGAGGTATCCAAGAAAATTGCTGCAACAAAAGTTAGTTTTCTTATGGCTAAAGACTTACTCGCCACCGGCCAATGAGAACTTCATTACCGAGGCAAAGAACCCCTCGGAGAAATACTCGGGTGTCCGTTGACAAACGACGGGGTCTTCGAGGTATACAAAAAAATTGCTGCAACAAAAGTTAAATTTCTTATGGCTAAAGACTAACTCGCCATCGGCCAATGAGAACTTCATTACCGAGGCAAAGAACCCCTCGGAGAAATACTCGGGTGTCCGTTGAGAAACGACGGGGTCTTCGAGGTATCCAAGAAAATTGCTGCAACAAAAGTTAGTTTTCTTATGGCTAAAGACTTACTCGCCATCGGCCAATGAGAACTTCATTACCGAGGCAAAGAACCCCTCGGAGAAATACTCGGGTGTCCGTTGACAAACGACGGGGTCTTCGAGGTATCCAAGAAAATTGCTGCAACAAAAGTTAGTTTTCTTATGGCTAAAGACTTACTCGCCACCGGCCAATGAGAACTTCATTACCGAGGCCAAGAACCCCCTCGGAGAAATACTCAGGTGTCCGTTGACAAACGACGGGGTCTTCGAGGTATCCAAGAAAATTGCTGCAACAAAAGTTAGTTTTCTTATGGCTAAAGACTTACTCGCCATCGGCCAATGAGAACTTGATTACCGAGGCAAAGAACCCCTCGGAGAAATACTCGGGTGTCCGTTGACAAACGACGGGGTCTTCGAGCTATCCAAGAAAATTACTGCAACAAAAGTTAGTTTTCTTATGGCTAAAGACTTACTCGCCATCGGCCAATGAGAACTTGATTACCGAGGCAAAGAACCCCTCGGAGAAATACTCAGGTGTCCGTTGACAAACGACGGGGTCTTCGAGGTATCCAAGAAAATTGCTGCAACAAAAGTTAGTTTTCTTATGGCTAAAGACTTACTCGCCATCGGCCAATGAGAACTTGATTACCGAGGCCAAGAACACCCTCGGAGAAATACTCAGGTGTCCGTTGACAAACGACGGGGTCTTCGAGGTATCCAAGAAAATTGCTGCAACAAAAGTTAGTTTTCTTATGGCTAAAGACTTACTCGCCATCGTACAATGAGAACTTCATTACCGAGGCAAAGAACACCTCGGAGAAATATTCGGATGTCCGTTGACAAACGACGGGGTCTTCGAGGTATCCAAGAAAATTGCTGCAACAAAAGTTAGTTTTCTTATGGCTAAAGACTTACTCGCCATCGGCCAATGAGAACATCATTACGGAGGCAAAGAACCCCTCGGAGAAATACTCGGGTGTCCGTTGACAAACGACGGGGTCTTCGAGGTATCCAAGAAAATTTTTGCAACAAAAGTTAGTTTTCTTATGGCTAAAGACTTACTCGCCATCGGCCAATGAGAACTTCATTACCGAGGCAAAGAACCCCTCGGAGAAATACTCGGGTGTCCGTTGACAAACGACGGGGTCTTCAAGGTATCCAAGAAAATTGCTGCAACAAAAGTTAGTTTTCTTATGGCTAAAGACTTACTCGCCATCGGCCAATGAGAACTTCATAACCGAAGCAAAGAACCCCTCGGAGAAATACTCGCGTGTCCGTTGACAAACGACGGGGTCTTCGAGGTATCCAAGAAAATTGCTGCAACAAAAGTTAGTTTTCTTATGGCTAAAGACTTACTCGCCATCGGCCAATGAGAACTTCATTACCGAGGCTAAGTACCCCTCGGAGAAATACTCGGGTGTCCGTTGACAAACGACGGGGTCTTCGAGGTATCCAAGAAAATTGCTGCAACAAAAGTTAGTTTTGTTATGGCTAAAGACTTACTCGCCACCGGCCAATGAGAACTTCATTACAGAGGCCAAGAACCCCTCGGAGAAATACTCGGGTGTCCGTTGACAAACGACGGGGTCTTCGAGCTATCCAAGAAAATTGCTGCAACAAAAGTTAGTTTTCTTATGGCTAAAGACTTAGTCGCCATCGGCCAATGAGAACTTCAATACCGAGGCAAAGAACCCCTCGGAGAAATACTCGGGTGTCCGTTGACAAACGACGGGGTCTTCGAGGTATCCAAGAAAATTGCTGCAACAAAAGTTAGTTTTCTTATGGCTAAAGACTTACTCGCCACCGGCCAATGAGAACTTCATTACCGAGGCCAAGAACCCCTCGGAGAAATACTCAGGTGTCCGTTGACAAACGACGGGGTCTTCAAGGTATCCAAGAAAATTGCTGCAACAAAAGTTAGTTTTCTTATGGCTAAAGACTTACTCGCCATCGTCCAATGAGAACTTCATTACCGAGGCAAAGAACCCCTCGGAGAAATATTCGGATGTCCGTTGACAAACGACGGGGTCTTCGAGGTATCCAAGAAAATTGCTGCAACAAAAGTTAGTTTTCTTATGGCTAAAGACTTACTCGCCATCGGCCAATGAGAACATCATTACCGAGGCAAAGAACCCCTCGGAGAAATACTCGGGTGTCCGTTGACAAACGACGGGGTCTTCGAGGTATCCAAGAAAATTGCTACAACAAAAGTTAGTTTTCTTATGGCTAAAGACTTACTCGCCACCGGCCAATGAGAACTTGATTACCGAGGCAAAGAACCCCTCGGAGAAATACTCAGGTGTCCGTTGACAAACGACGGGGTCTTCGAGGTATCCAAGAAAATTGCTGCAACAAAAGTTAGTTTTCTTATGGCTAAAGACTTACTCGCCATCGGCCAATGAGAACTTGATTACCGAGGCCAAGAACACCCTCGGAGAAATACTCAGGTGTCCGTTGACAAACGACGGGGTCTTCGAGGTATCCAAGAAAATTGCTGCAACAAAAGTTAGTTTTCTTATGGCTAAAGACTTACTCGCCATCGTACAATGAGAACTTCATTACCGAGGCAAAGAACCCCTCGGAGAAATATTCGGATGTCCGTTGACAAACGACGGGGTCTTCGAGGTATCCAAGAAAATTGCTGCAACAAAAGTTAGTTTTCTTATGGCTAAAGACTTACTCGCCATCGGCCAATGAGAACATCATTACCGAGGCAAAGAACCCCTCGGAGAAATACTCGGGTGTCCGTTGACAAACGACGGGGTCTTCGAGGTATCCAAGAAAATTTTTGCAACAAAAGTTAGTTTTCTTATGGCTAAAGACTTACTCGCCATCGGCCAATGAGAACTTGATTACCGAGGCAAAGAACCCCTCGGAGAAATACTCGGGTGTCCGTTGACAAACGACGGGGTCTTCGAGGTATCCAAGAAAATTGCTGCAACAAAAGTTAGTTTTCTTATGGCTAAAGACTTACTCGCCATCGGCCAATGAGAACTTCATTACCGAGGCAAAGAACCC
This sequence comes from Leiobunum rupestre, assembly GCF_980474605.1. Classification (NCBI taxonomy): domain Eukaryota; kingdom Metazoa; phylum Arthropoda; class Arachnida; order Opiliones; family Sclerosomatidae; genus Leiobunum; species Leiobunum rupestre. Next base: position 56,441,416 of record NC_143391.1, on the reverse strand, counting down.
CTCGGAGAAATACTCGGGTGTCCGTTGACAAACGACGGGGTCTTCAAGGTATCCAAGAAAATTGCTGCAACAAAAGTTAGTTTTCTTATGGCTAAAGACTTACTCGCCATCGGCCAATGAGAACTTCATAACCGAAGCAAAGAACCCCTCGGAGAAATACTCGCGTGTCCGTTGACAAACGACGGGGTCTTCGAGGTATCCAAGAAAATTGCTGCAACAAAAGTTAGTTTTCTTATGGCTAAAAACTTACTCGCCATCGGCCAATGAGAACTTGATTACCGAGGCCAAGAACACACTCGGAGAAATACTCAGGTGTCCGTTGACAAACGACGGGGTCTTCGAGGTATCCAAGAAAATTGCTGCAACAAAAGTTAGTTTTCTTATGGCTAAAGACTTACTCGCCATCGGCCAATGAGAACTTGATTACCGAGGCAAAGAACCCCTCGGAGAAATACTCGGGTGTCCGTTGACAAACGACGGGGTCTTCGAGGTATCCAAGAAAATTGCTGCAACAAAAGTTAGTTTTCTTATGGCTACAGACTTACTCGCCATCGGCCAATGACAACTTGATTACCGAGGCAAAGAACCCCTCGGAGAAATACTCGGGTGTCCGTTGACAAACGACGGGGTCTTCGAGGTATCCAAGAAAATTGCTGCAACAAAAGTTAGTTTTCTTATGGCTAAAGACTTACTCGCCATCGGCCAATGAGAACTTGATTACCGAGGCAAAGAACCCCTCGGAGAAATACTCAGGTGTCCGTTGACAAACGACGGGGTCTTCGAGGTATCCAAGAAAATTGCTGCAACAAAAGTTAGTTTTCTTATGGCTAAAAACTTACTCGCCATCGGCCAATGAGAACTTGATTACCGAGGCCAAGAACACACTCGGAGAAATACTCAGGTGTCCGTTGACAAACGACGGGGTCTTCGAGGTATCCAAGAAAATTGCTGCAACAAAAGTTAGTTTTCTTATGGCTAAAGACTTACTCGCCATCGGCCAATGAGAACTTCATAACCGAAGCAAAGAACCCCTCGGAGAAATACTCGCGTGTCCGTTGACAAACGACGGGGTCTTCGAGGTATCCAAGAAAATTGCTGCAACAAAAGTTAGTTTTCTTATGGCTAAAGACTTACTCGCCATCGGCCAATGAGAACTTCATTACCGAGGCTAAGTACCCCTCGGAGAAATACTCGGGTGTCCGTTGACAAACGACGGGGTCTTCGAGGTATCCAAGAAAATTGCTGCAACAAAAGTTAGTTTTCTTATGGCTAAAGACTTACTCGCCACCGGCCAATGAGAACTTCATTACAGAGGCCAAGAACCCCTCGGAGAAATACTCGGGTGTCCGTTGACAAACGACGGGGTCTTCGAGCTATCCAAGAAAATTGCTGCAACAAAAGTTAGTTTTCTTATGGCTAAAGACTTAGTCGCCATCGGCCAATGAGAACTTCAATACCGAGGCAAAGAACCCCTCGGAGAAATACTCGGGTGTCCGTTGACAAACGACGGGGTCTTCGAGGTATCCAAGAAAATTGCTGCAACAAAAGTTAGTTTTCTTATGGCTAAAGACTTACTCGCCACCGGCCAATGAGAACTTCATTACCGAGGCCAAGAACCCCTCGGAGAAATACTCAGGTGTCCGTTGACAAACGACGGGGTCTTCAAGGTATCCAAGAAAATTGCTGCAACAAAAGTTAGTTTTCTTATGGCTAAAGACTTAGTCGCCATCGGCCAATGAGAACTTCAATACCGAGGCAAAGAACCCCTCGGAGAAATACTCGGGTGTCCGTTGACAAACGACGGGGTCTTCGAGGTATCCAAGAAAATTGCTGCAACAAAAGTTAGTTTTCTTATGGCTAAAGACTTACTCGCCACCGGCCAATGAGAACTTCATTACCGAGGCCAAGAACCCCTCGGAGAAATACTCAGGTGTCCGTTGACAAACGACGGGGTCTTCAAGGTATCCAAGAAAATTGCTGCAACAAAAGTTAGTTTTCTTATGGCTAAAGACTTACTCGCCATCGTCCAATGAGAACTTCATTACCGAGGCAAAGAACCCCTCGGAGAAATATTCGGATGTCCGTTGACAAACGACGGGGTCTTCGAGGTATCCAAGAAAATTGCTGCAACAAAAGTTAGTTTTCTTATGGCTAAAGACTTACTCGCCATCGGCCAATGAGAACATCATTACCGAGGCAAAGAACCCCTCGGAGAAATACTCGGGTGTCCGTTGACAAACGACGGGGTCTTCGAGGTATCCAAGAAAATTTTTGCAACAAAAGTTAGTTTTCTTATGGCTAAAGACTTACTCGCCATCGGCCAATGAGAACTTGATTACCGAGGCAAAGAACCCCTCGGAGAAATACTCGGGTGTCCGTTGACAAACGACGGGGTCTTCGAGCTATCCAAGAAAATTGCTGCAACAAAAGTTAGTTTTCTTATGGCTAAAGACTTACTCGCCATCGGCCAATGAGAACTTGATTACCGAGGCCAAGAACACACTCGGAGAAATACTCAGGTGTCCGTTGACAAACGACGGGGTCTTCGAGGTATCCAAGAAAATTGCTGCAACAAAAGTTAGTTTTCTTATGGCTAAAGACTTACTCGCCATCGGCCAATGAGAACTTCATAACCGAAGCAAAGAACCCCTCGGAGAAATACTCGCGTGTCCGTTGACAAACGACGGGGTCTTCGAGGTATCCAAGAAAATTGCTGCAACAAAAGTTAGTTTTCTTATGGCTAAAGACTTACTCGCCATCGGCCAATGAGAACTTCATTACCGAGGCTAAGTACCCCTCGGAGAAATACTCGGGTGTCCGTTGACAAACGACGGGGTCTTCGAGGTATCCAAGAAAATTGCTGCAACAAAAGTTAGTTTTCTTATGGCTAAAGACTTACTCGCCACCGGCCAATGAGAACTTCATTACAGAGGCCAAGAACCCCTCGGAGAAATACTCGGGTGTCCGTTGACAAACGACGGGGTCTTCGAGCTATCCAAGAAAATTGCTGCAACAAAAGTTAGTTTTCTTATGGCTAAAGACTTAGTCGCCATCGGCCAATGAGAACTTCAATACCGAGGCAAAGAACCCCTCGGAGAAATACTCGGGTGTCCGTTGACAAACGACGGGGTCTTCGAGGTATCCAAGAAAATTGCTGCAACAAAAGTTAGTTTTCTTATGGCTAAAGACTTACTCGCCACCGGCCAATGAGAACTTCATTACCGAGGCCAAGAACCCCTCGGAGAAATACTCAGGTGTCCGTTGACAAACGACGGGGTCTTCAAGGTATCCAAGAAAATTGCTGCAACAAAAGTTAGTTTTCTTATGGCTAAAGACTTAGTCGCCATCGGCCAATGAGAACTTCAATACCGAGGCAAAGAACCCCTCGGAGAAATACTCGGGTGTCCGTTGACAAACGACGGGGTCTTCGAGGTATCCAAGAAAATTGCTGCAACAAAAGTTAGTTTTCTTATGGCTAAAGACTTACTCGCCACCGGCCAATGAGAACTTCATTACCGAGGCCAAGAACCCCTCGGAGAAATACTCAGGTGTCCGTTGACAAACGACGGGGTCTTCAAGGTATCCAAGAAAATTGCTGCAACAAAAGTTAGTTTTCTTATGGCTAAAGACTTACTCGCCATCGTCCAATGAGAACTTCATTACCGAGGCAAAGAACCCCTCGGAGAAATATTCGGATGTCCGTTGACAAACGACGGGGTCTTCGAGGTATCCAAGAAAATTGCTGCAACAAAAGTTAGTTTTCTTATGGCTAAAGACTTACTCGCCATCGGCCAATGAGAACATCATTACCGAGGCAAAGAACCCCTCGGAGAAATACTCGGGTGTCCGTTGACAAACGACGGGGTCTTCGAGGTATCCAAGAAAATTTTTGCAACAAAAGTTAGTTTTCTTATGGCTAAAGACTTACTCGCCACCGGCCAATGAGAAATTCATTACCGAGGCCAAGAACCCCTCGGAGAAATACTCAGGTGTCCGTTGACAAACGACGGGGTCTTCGAGGTATCCAAGAAAATTGCTGCAACAAAAGTTAGTTTTCTTATGGCTAAAGACTTACTCGCCATCGGCCAATGAGAACTTCATTACCGAAGCAAAGAACCCCTCGGAGAAATACTAGGGTGTCCGTTGACAAACGACGGGGTCTTCGAGGTATCCAAGAAAATTGCTGCAACAAAAGTTAGTTTTCTTATGGCTAAAGACTTACTCGCCACCGGCCAATGAGAACTTCATTACCGTGGCAAAGAACCCCTCGGAGAAATACTCGGGTGTCCGTTGACAAACGACGGGGTCTTCGAGGTATCCAAAAAAATTGCTGCAACAAAAGTTAAATTTCTTATGGCTAAAGACTAACTCGCCATCGGCCAATGAGAACTTCATTACCGAGGCAAAGAACCCCTCGGAGAAATACTCGGGTGTCCGTTGAGAAACGACGGGGTCTTCGAGGTATCCAAGAAAATTGCTGCAACAAAAGTTAGTTTTCTTATGGCTAAAGACTTACTCGCCATCGGCCAATGAGAACTTCATTACCGAGGCAAAGAACCCCTCGGAGAAATACTCGGGTGTCCGTTGACAAACGACGGGGTCTTCGAGGTATCCAAGAAAATTGCTGCAACAAAAGTTAGTTTTCTTACGGCTAAAGACTTACTCGCCACCGGCCAATGAGAACTTCATTACCGAGGCCAAGAACCCCCTCGGAGAAATACTCAGGGGTCCGTTGACAAACGACGGGGTCTTCGAGGTATCCAAGAAAATTGCTGCAACAAAAGTTAGTTTTCTTATGGCTACAGACTTACTCGCCATCGGCCAATGACAACTTGATTACCGAGGCAAAGAACCCCTCGGAGAAATACTCGGGTGTCCGTTGACAAACGACGGGGTCTTCGAGGTATCCAAGAAAATTGCTGCAACAAAAGTTAGTTTTCTTATGGCTAAAGACTTACTCGCCATCGGCCAATGAGAACTTGATTACCGAGGCAAAGAACCCCTCGGAGAAATACTCAGGTGTCCGTTGACAAACGACGGGGTCTTCGAGGTATCCAAGAAAATTGCTGCAACAAAAGTTAGTTTTCTTATGGCTAAAGACTTACTCGCCATCGGCCAATGAGAACTTGATTACCGAGGCCAAGAACACACTCGGAGAAATACTCAGGTGTCCGTTGACAAACGACGGGGTCTTCGAGGTATCCAAGAAAATTGCTGCAACAAAAGTTAGTTTTCTTATGGCTAAAGACTTACTCGCCATCGGCCAATGAGAACTTCATAACCGAAGCAAAGAACCCCTCGGAGAAATACTCGCGTGTCCGTTGACAAACGACGGGGTCTTCGAGGTATCCAAGAAAATTGCTGCAACAAAAGTTAGTTTTCTTATGGCTAAAGACTTACTCGCCATCGGCCAATGAGAACTTCATTACCGAGGCTAAGTACCCCTCGGAGAAATACTCGGGTGTCCGTTGACAAACGACGGGGTCTTCGAGGTATCCAAGAAAATTGCTGCAACAAAAGTTAGTTTTCTTATGGCTAAAGACTTACTCGCCACCGGCCAATGAGAACTTCATTACAGAGGCCAAGAACCCCTCGGAGAAATACTCGGGTGTCCGTTGACAAACGACGGGGTCTTCGAGCTATCCAAGAAAATTGCTGCAACAAAAGTTAGTTTTCTTATGGCTAAAGACTTACTCGCCACCGGCCAATGAGAACTTCATTACCGAGGCCAAGAACCCCTCGGAGAAATACTCAGGTGTCCGTTGACAAACGACGGGGTCTTCAAGGTATCCAAGAAAATTGCTGCAACAAAAGTTAGTTTTCTTATGGCTAAAGACTTACTCGCCATCGTCCAATGAGAACTTCATTACCGAGGCAAAGAACCCCTCGGAGAAATATTCGGATGTCCGTTGACAAACGACGGGGTCTTCGAGGTATCCAAGAAAATTGCTGCAACAAAAGTTAGTTTTCTTATGGCTAAAGACTTACTCGCCATCGGCCAATGAGAACATCATTACCGAGGCAAAGAACCCCTCGGAGAAATACTCGGGTGTCCGTTGACAAACGACGGGGTCTTCGAGGTATCCAAGAAAATTTTTGCAACAAAAGTTAGTTTTCTTATGGCTAAAGACTTACTCGCCATCGGCCAATGAGAACTTGATAACCGAGGCAAAGAACCCCTCGGAGAAATACTCGGGTGTCCGTTGACAAAAGACGGGGTCTTCGAGGTATCCAAGAAAATTGCTACAACAAAAGTTAGTTTTCTTATGGCTAAAGACTTACTCGCCACCGGCCAATGAGAAATTCATTACCGAGGCCAAGAACCCCTCGGAGAAATACTCAGGTGTCCGTTGACAAACGACGGGGTCTTCGAGGTATCCAAGAAAATTGCTGCAACAAAAGTTAGTTTTCTTATGGCTAAAGACTTACTCGCCACCGGCCAATGAGAACTTCATTACCGAGGCAAAGAACCCCTCGGAGAAATACTCGGGTGTCCGTTGACAAACGACGGGGTCTTCGAGGTATCCAAAAAAATTGCTGCAACAAAAGTTAAATTTCTTATGGCTAAAGACTAACTCGCCATCGGCCAATGAGAACTTCATTACCGAGGCCAAGAACCCCCTCGGAGAAATACTCAGGTGTCCGTTGACAAACGACGGGGTCTTCGAGGTATCCAAGAAAATTGCTGCAACAAAAGTTAGTTTTCTTATGGCTAAAGACTTACTCGCCATCGGCCAATGAGAACTTGATTACCGAGGCAAAGAACCCCTCGGAGAAATACTCGGGTATCCGTTGACAAACGACGGGGTCTTCGAGGTATCCAAGAAAATTGCTGCAACAAAAGTTAGTTTTCTTATGGCTAAAGACTTACTCGCCATCGGCCAATGAGAACTTGATTACCGAGGCAAAGAACCCCTCGGAGAAATACTCAGGTGTCCGTTGACAAACGACGGGGTCTTCGAGGTATCCAAGAAAATTGCTGCAACAAAAGTAAGTTTTCTTATGGCTAAAGACTTACTCGCCATCGGCCAATGAGAACTTGATTACCGAGGCCAAGAACACACTCGGAGAAATACTCAGGTGTCCGTTGACAAACGACGGGGTCTTCGAGGTATCCAAGAAAATTGCTGCAACAAAAGTTAGTTTTCTTATGGCTAAAGACTTACTCGCCATCGGCCAATGAGAACTTCATTACCGGGGCTAAGAACCCCTCGGAGAAATACTCGGGTGTCCGTTGACAAACGACGGGGTCTTCGAGCTATCCAAGAAAATTGCTGCAACAAAAGTTCGTTTTCTTATGGTTAAAAACTTACTCGCCATCGGCCAATGATAACTTCATTACCGAGGCAAAGAACCCCTCGGAGAAATACTCGGGTGTCCGTTGACAAACGACCGGGTCTTCGAGGTATCCAAGAAAATTGCTGCAACAAAAGTTAGTTTTCTTATGGCTAAAGACTTACTCGCCATCGTCCAATGAGAACTTCATTACCGAGGCAAAGAAGCCCTCGGAGAAATACTCGGGTGTCCGTTGACAAACGACGGGGTCTTCGAGGTATCCAAGAAAATTGCTGCAACAAAAGTTAGTTTTCTTATGGCTAAAGACTTACTCGCCACCGGCCAATGAGAACTTCATTACCGAGGCCAAGAACCCCTCGGAGAAATACTTAGGTGTCCGTTGACAAACGACGGGGTCTTCGAGGTATCCAAGAAAATTGCTGCAACAAAAGTTAGTTTTCTTATGGCTAAAGACTTACTCGCCATCGGCCAACGAGAACTTCATTACCGAGGCAAAGAACCCCTCGGAGAAATACTCGGGTGTCCGTTGACAAACGACGGGGTCTTCGAGGTATCCAAGAAAATTGCTGCAACAAAAGATAGTTTTCTTATGGCTAAAGACTTACTCGCCATCGGCCAATGAGAACTTCATTACCGAGGCAAAGAACCCCTCGGAGAAATACTCGGGTGTCCGTTGACAAACGACGGGGTCTTCGAGGTATCCAAGAAAATTGCTGCAACAAAAGTTAGTTTTCTTATGGCTAAAGACTTACTCGCCATCGGCCAATGAGAACTTCATTACCGAGGCTAAGTACCCCTCGGAGAAATACTCGGGTGTCCGTTGACAAACGACGGGGTCTTCGAGGTATCCAAGAAAATTGCTGCAACAAAAGTTAGTTTTCTTATGGCTAAAGACTTACTCGCCACCGGCCAATGAGAACTTCATTACAGAGGCCAAGAACCCCTCGGAGAAATACTCGGGTGTCCGTTGACAAACGACGGGGTCTTCGAGGTATCCAAGAAAATTGCTGCAACAAAAGTTAGTTTTCTTATGGCTAAAGACTTACTCGCCACCGGCCAATGAGAACTTCATTACCGAGGCCAAGAACCCCTCGGAGAAATACTCAGGTGTCCGTTGACAAACGACGGGGTCTTCAAGGTATCCAAGAAAATTGCTGCAACAAAAGTTAGTTTTCTTATGGCTAAAGACTTACTCGCCATCGTCCAATGAGAACTTCATTACCGAGGCAAAGAACCCCTCGGAGAAATATTCGGATGTCCGTTGACAAACGACGGGGTCTTCGAGGTATCCAAGAAAATTGCTGCAACAAAAGTTAGTTTTCTTATGGCTAAAGACTTACTCGCCACCGGCCAATGAGAAATTCATTACCGAGGCCAAGAACCCCTCGGAGAAATACTCGGGTGTCCGTTGACAAACGACGGGGTCTTCGAGGTATCCAAGAAAATTGCTGCAACAAAAGATAGTTTTCTTATGGCTAAAGACTTACTCGCCATCGGCCAATGAGAACTTGATTACCGAGGCAAAGAACCCCTCGGAGAAATACTCGGGTATCCGTAGACAAACGACGGGGTCTTCGAGGTATCCAAGAAAATTGCTACAACAAAAGTTAGTTTTCTTATGGCTAAAGACTTACTCGCCACCGGCCAATGAGAACTTCATTACCGAGGCCAAGAACCCCTCGGAGAAATACTCAGGTGTCCGTTGACAAACGACGGGGTCTTCGAGGTATCCAAGAAAATTGCTGCAACAAAAGTTAGTTTTCTTATGGCTAAAGACTTACTCGCCATCGGCCAATGAGAACATCATTACCGAGGCAAAGAACCCCTCGGAGAAATACTCGGGTGTCCGTTGACAAACGACGGGGTCTTCGAGGTATCCAAGAAAATTTTTGCAACAAAAGTTAGTTTTCTTATGGCTAAAGACTTACTCGCCATCGGCCAATGAGAACTTGATAACCGAGGCAAAGAACCCCTCGGAGAAATACTCGGGTGTCCGTTGACAAAAGACGGGGTCTTCGAGGTATCCAAGAAAATTGCTACAACAAAAGTTAGTTTTCTTATGGCTAAAGACTTACTCGCCATCGGCCAATGAGAACCTCATTACCGAAGCAAAGAACCCCTCGGAGTAATACTAGGGTGTCCGTTGACAAACGACGGGGTCTTCGAGGTATCCAAGAAAATTTTTGCAACAAAAGTTAGTTTTCTTATGGCTAAAGACTTACTCGCCATCGGCCAATGAGAACTTGATAACCGAGGCAAAGAACCCCTCGGAGAAATACTCGGGTGTCCGTTGACAAAAGACGGGGTCTTCGAGGTATCCAAGAAAATTGCTACAACAAAAGTTAGTTTTCTTATGGCTAAAGACTTACTCGCCACCGGCCAATGAGAAATTCATTACCGAGGCCAAGAACCCCTCGGACAAATACTCAGGTGTCCGTTGACAAACGACGGGGTCTTCGAGGTATCCAAGAAAATTGCTGCAACAAAAGTTAGTTTTCTTATGGCTAAAGACTTACTCGCCACCGGCCAATGAGAACTTCATTACCGAGGCAAAGAACCCCTCGGAGAAATACTCGGGTGTCCGTTGACAAACGACGGGGTCTTCGAGGTATCCAAAAAAATTGCTGCAACAAAAGTTAAATTTCTTATGGCTAAAGACTAACTCGCCATCGGCCAATGAGAACTTCATTACCGAGGCCAAGAACCCCCTCGGAGAAATACTCAGGTGTCCGTTGACAAACGACGGGGTCTTCGAGGTATCCAAGAAAATTGCTGCAACAAAAGTTAGTTTTCTTATGGCTAAAGACTTACTCGCCATCGGCCAATGAGAACTTGATTACCGAGGCAAAGAACCCCTCGGAGAAATACTCGGGTATCCGTTGACAAACGACGGGGTCTTCGAGGTATCCAAGAAAATTGCTGCAACAAAAGTTAGTTTTCTTATGGCTAAAGACTTACTCGCCATCGGCCAATGAGAACTTGATTACCGAGGCAAAGAACCCCTCGGAGAAATACTCAGGTGTCCGTTGACAAACGACGGGGTCTTCGAGGTATCCAAGAAAATTGCTGCAACAAAAGTAAGTTTTCTTATGGCTAAAGACTTACTCGCCATCGGCCAATGAGAACTTGATTACCGAGGCCAAGAACACACTCGGAGAAATACTCAGGTGTCCGTTGACAAACGACGGGGTCTTCGAGGTATCCAAGAAAATTGCTGCAACAAAAGTTAGTTTTCTTATGGCTAAAGACTTACTCGCCATCGGCCAATGAGAACTTCATTACCGGGGCTAAGAACCCCTCGGAGAAATACTCGGGTGTCCGTTGACAAACGACGGGGTCTTCGAGCTATCCAAGAAAATTGCTGCAACAAAAGTTCGTTTTCTTATGGTTAAAAACTTACTCGCCATCGGCCAATGATAACTTCATTACCGAGGCAAAGAACCCCTCGGAGAAATACTCGGGTGTCCGTTGACAAACGACCGGGTCTTCGAGGTATCCAAGAAAATTGCTGCAACAAAAGTTAGTTTTCTTATGGCTAAAGACTTACTCGCCATCGTCCAATGAGAACTTCATTACCGAGGCAAAGAAGCCCTCGGAGAAATACTCGGGTGTCCGTTGACAAACGACGGGGTCTTCGAGGTATCCAAGAAAATTGCTGCAACAAAAGTTAGTTTTCTTATGGCTAAAGACTTACTCGCCACCGGCCAATGAGAACTTCATTACCGAGGCCAAGAACCCCTCGGAGAAATACTTAGGTGTCCGTTGACAAACGACGGGGTCTTCGAGGTATCCAAGAAAATTGCTGCAACAAAAGTTAGTTTTCTTATGGCTAAAGACTTACTCGCCATCGGCCAACGAGAACTTCATTACCGAGGCAAAGAACCCCTCGGAGAAATACTCGGGTGTCCGTTGACAAACGACGGGGTCTTCGAGGTATCCAAGAAAATTGCTGCAACAAAAGATAGTTTTCTTATGGCTAAAGACTTACTCGCCATCGGCCAATGAGAACTTCATTACCGAGGCAAAGAACCCCTCGGAGAAATACTCGGGTGTCCGTTGACAAACGACGGGGTCTTCGAGGTATCCAAGAAAATTGCTGCAACAAAAGTTAGTTTTCTTATGGCTAAAGACTTACTCGCCATCGGCCAATGAGAACTTCATTACCGAGGCTAAGTACCCCTCGGAGAAATACTCGGGTGTCCGTTGACAAACGACGGGGTCTTCGAGGTATCCAAGAAAATTGCTGCAACAAAAGTTAGTTTTCTTATGGCTAAAGACTTACTCGCCACCGGCCAATGAGAACTTCATTACAGAGGCCAAGAACCCCTCGGAGAAATACTCGGGTGTCCGTTGACAAACGACGGGGTCTTCGAGGTATCCAAGAAAATTGCTGCAACAAAAGTTAGTTTTCTTATGGCTAAAGACTTACTCGCCACCGGCCAATGAGAACTTCATTACCGAGGCCAAGAACCCCTCGGAGAAATACTCAGGTGTCCGTTGACAAACGACGGGGTCTTCAAGGTATCCAAGAAAATTGCTGCAACAAAAGTTAGTTTTCTTATGGCTAAAGACTTACTCGCCATCGTCCAATGAGAACTTCATTACCGAGGCAAAGAACCCCTCGGAGAAATATTCGGATGTCCGTTGACAAACGACGGGGTCTTCGAGGTATCCAAGAAAATTGCTGCAACAAAAGTTAGTTTTCTTATGGCTAAAGACTTACTCGCCACCGGCCAATGAGAAATTCATTACCGAGGCCAAGAACCCCTCGGAGAAATACTCGGGTGTCCGTTGACAAACGACGGGGTCTTCGAGGTATCCAAGAAAATTGCTGCAACAAAAGTTAGTTTTCTTATGGCTAAGACTTACTCGCCATCGGCCAATGAGAACTTGATTACCGAGGCAAAGAACCCCTCGGAGAAATACTCGGGTATCCGTAGACAAACGACGGGGTCTTCGAGGTATCCAAGAAAATTGCTACAACAAAAGTTAGTTTTCTTATGGCTAAAGACTTACTCGCCACCGGCCAATGAGAACTTCATTACCGAGGCCAAGAACCCCTCGGAGAAATACTCAGGTGTCCGTTGACAAACGACGGGGTCTTCGAGGTATCCAAGAAAATTGCTGCAACAAAAGTTAGTTTTCTTATGGCTAAAGACTTACTCGCCATCGGCCAATGAGAACCTCATTACCGAAGCAAAGAACCCCTCGGAGTAATACTAGGGTGTCCGTTGACAAACCACGGGGTCTTCGAGGTATCCAAGAAAATTGCTGCAACAAAAGTTAGTTTTCTTATGGTTAAAGACTTACTCGCCACCGGCCAATGAGAACTTCATTACCGAGGCAAAGAACCCCTCGGAGAAATACTCGGGTGTCCGTTGACAAACGACGGGGTCTTCGAGGTATCCAAGAAAATTGCTGCAACAAAAGTTAGTTTTCTTATGGCTAAAGACTTTCTCGCCATCGTCCAATGAGAACTTCATTACCGAGGCAAAGAGCCCCTCGGAGAAATACTCGGGTGTCCGTTGACAAATGACGGGGTCTTCGAGGTATCCAAGAAAATTGCTGCAACAAAAGTTAGTTTTCTTATGGCTAAAGACTTACTCGCCACCGGCCAATGAGAACTTCATTACCGAGGCCAAGAACCCCTCGGAGAAATACTCGGGTGTCCGTTGACAAACGACGGGGTCTTCGAGCTATCCAAGAAAATTTCTGCAACAAAAGTTAGTTTTCTTATGGCTAAAGACTTACTCGCCATCAGCCAATGAGAACTTCATTACCGAGGCAAAGAACCCCTCGGAGAAATACTCGGGTGTCCGTTGACAAACGACGGGGTCTTCGAGGTATAAAAGAAAATTGCTGCAACAAAAGTTAGTTTTCTTATGACTTACTCGCCATCGGCCAATGAGAACTTCAATACCAAGGCCCCGGTAAAATATAAATTCCGGGCCCTAAGAGAGTCGTTCTCGCTATATGTTTTAGAAGAGAAAACCTCTTTTGAACAAACCCGGGCCCTTGGGCGGCACTGGCCCTAATAATTTGTACTGGCTTTCCACATCTCTTGTCGAACCTGCTAAGAATATAGGAATCTACCCTTCAACGCCTAGACTAAAAGAAATAGGCCTTATATAGGATATCAGTTTAGTCCTAAGACCTATTTCCACATGGGTTCATAACAATATACGAACAAAATTACTGCATAAAATTTAGAAGGAAAAAGATGGCCCAGAGGCCATATATTAGCTTCATCCCCATAAATATTTCCAGGCGTATCTCAAAGAAGTACCGCGAAAAAACTAAGGCTAGGCCGAATTGTTAATTACACAGTATTATGGCAGATAATTCGTTTTCGATCGGTAGGGACTACCGTTGGCCTATATCAATTTCTAAATCAGTAAGCCTATAAAAATTTCAAAATCAGTAAGCCCATAAAAATTTCTAAATATATGTCCTATAACTTTAGCTTAGCTAATATTTAGCAAAGAATATCGTTTATATGTTATAAAGCAGCCATTAAAATTTCAAATAATTACCTTTGTTTGAACTAACCCCTCGTTGTCATTTCTAAACAAAGACGAAGGCGATTGAGATTGTGGTGGTCCGATTTGTTTTTGAAAATTAACCGCAATTTTACACTCCTTACAAAGCGGCAAAAAAATAACGAGACTGACTGCCGTCCACTTCACTTTGGCTACTAACCCTATTCTATAACTTTTGGTCTTCAAAAACTAATGAATCTATCTATTTCGACTCAGTCCGACATGTTTCACGCTCAACCATATTATGAAGGGCATAGAAGCGTAGGCATACCGTTTAGAAACACACTCCAATTGAAAGTAAAACTAAAACTTTACGCCAAGATTAGTCCCGAACTTTTGAACGTTACACCAAAAAATATTTGGTTACTCTCTGTCACTGCCATGCTTCAACGAGCCGTCGAAAAAGGGGGAATGAAAAATGAGACCTGACTACCACGAGATCAAAGAAAGAGCCGCCCCCTTTTTTAATTCGTGTCCCCGCTATACGGGGGTGGGGGAACCGAAATTTCGAAAGAAGGATTCGGATACCGCCGCTCCCACGGGAATCCGCCCGCCATTCGCAGTTTGATAACTATAAGTCGTGAGTCAGATGCATAGATTTACCAATGCTAAAGCCATATCCATCCAGTGGAGAGGTTGTTACAAATAACCAACACGGATTTTAGCGTGATTTCGCGTGGACTTTGCGGTTTTTTGGCATGTCGCTTCTATAATCGATAGGCCTACCATTGCTAAAGACATAACTATTCGCGAGTTTAGAATAAAACTAGTCTATAAGAGAGTATAGGATGTATTTGATTTTGTCAGTCGGTTGTAAAAAGTTTTATAAAAAGTAATTTCAATTATATCCTCGTAGAATTGTTGGGTTTTATATTAGACGTTGAGGTTTATTTGAGGTATGATAGGTTCTGGCGTCAGTCGGTGGTAAAATCACTTAGTTATATATAACTTTTAAAGATCTTCTCTTAAAATTTTCGTGCGTCCTTTGTGTGTATAAGAGGTTTAGATGAAATGTGATAGATGGGGTTGTATAATAGAAAAGAGACTAGAGACCACGGTTTTAAGCGAGTCGCGTGTACAAAGTTTGTTTTGATAATGCTTCATGGTATATTTGCCATAATGGTTTCACGAATGGCATGAAATAAAACACAAAGCATTCATTCATGAAATAGACTTTGTTGGAGTTCTCTTAACTCTGCTTTCGATGGTGGGTCTACCATACATCTATTTATTTACTCAAAGCTTATTAGATTTCACGCATACGTTTTTATCTGAGGAAATACGATAATGTATGCGTGAATTCTAATAAGCTTTGAGTAAATAAAGTAAGCGCTTTTAATAATAAATCAAAGGAAATTCCCCTCTTTATGGACTATCCCTTAACGAGGTGGATTTTCGAAGCTCCGTAACTTTAGAATGGTTTGGTTTAGAAAGAAACCGTTTGCACTTGACCGATATAAGTTGAGGCCGATCTTTCTAATGGTGCTGGTCCCATTCCCGTATCTTTTCAAATGTTGGCCCCATTGAAAAGTGTTTTTTTCTTTTTTTGGTCTATTTTCAGCACGTGCACTTTCGGACATTTTGCATTGCGATGCAAAAAGTTATGAGTTGCCCAGGAATAAAACCGTATTTTACCCACGTCACTTCCTTGAAGAATAAATTTGGAAAAACCGTAACAAATCGGACGGGCAAAAACTTTTTTAACAGACTGTACACCGATTACGTGGAGTGATCAGCCCCTCGCTAAATCCGAGAGTTTAGTTTTGTTGTTTACCTTAAGTTAACTTAGTAATCCATATTGTTTATAAAATATGGGCGCTTTACAAATTTATGAAGAGCATCGAATTGTTTAGAATTCGGCTCAATCCATAAGTGTTCTTCAATTTGCTCTGGTGTTAGTTCGTCGTGAGCACAAGCTAATGGTCCGCCGAGCAGCATCGGAGTTGTCCACTGATGTCGGTTGCAAACATGTTGTAGTAAGCTAAACCAATAACCCTAACCACGAAATCATGTAAAACTAAGGAATTAATTATATTATTACGTATAGTACCTTCATAATTCGTTTGTCCCCTTTGCATTCCCGAGCGCACCACCAAAAGTGTGTGCGAATGAGGGGTGCCCAGTGAGCTAGCACTTCAAAACCTTTCTTCTGAGACATCTTTTGACATGCATTCAGATTGTGTTATGCGATATACAAATGATTGACAAGTAGAGTGAAAAGTCCAACCTGCATTAGTTTCTTTAAAAGGTTTTTAGAAACATGCTAAATGTCCCAGGATTGTTTCATGCCTTTCATTACGCTTTCTTTTTTTCTAATGTAAATACCATTATATAAAATATAATGAAATATGGCGATAATGGCGTAAAGATTTGTATAATTTATATTACTTATCAATGCTGTAATCTGTACATGGGCGTCTGTGACTATTTCTGTAAAACTACAGCCAAACTGCTTAGCCAGCTCGCGAGTTTCATCAAAGGCAAGTTTAAAGGCCAAAACCTCCATATTTGTACTTTTCCGTCAGCATGACGGACATCTCGAATTTTGACGGAGATTATTTTTTGGGAAACCATGTCTCCAATGGAATTGGCACATTCCATAGCCGAATGCCCGGGAGAGTCGTTCCTTTCATCGCCAGCTCCAATTATATATTTTCCTCTTAGTTCTTCAAAAGTTACTATTTGAGTTTTCTCCCCAAATTGGTTAACTGACGGTGTTCATAACCTAGCTAGTTATTTTTTAACAAGAATTTTATGATATTGCGTAAATGTTTTTGACTGTAGATGTTTTTTATTTAATGAGAAAGTATGATAATTTTAAATGTAAAAAACGGTGTATTTTTAGTAATCATATTTTAAATCTGTATATAAACTATGAACGTTCAGTCAACAGTATCAGTCAACTTCTGTACTCTTCATCGTCATGATTATTCTTTGAATTTTAATAAATGGTTTTAAGCTGTTAATTGAGTTCAGTTATTTAGTCTCTAAATCCACGTTCATTTTGGTCCGTCGAGCCGGATACAACGCATCGATTGAAGCTACTTTTCAATCTCGTCGTTCCAGCAATCATTACGTGAGAAGTTTGGAGTCTTTATCTGAAGCTCATTAACCAGTCATTGTTCTTGTTACCTTTCATGGACGCCATAATCAATAAACGTAAGAACATCAAGAGCCAGATCACTCGTATCGAGAATATCACTCTACAACCTTTGACCAAGCTGGAGCTGATTCTCTTGACTGACACCGACGTTACTTTCTACCTAAACAAGATACAAAAACTATCCTCTGAGTTGGATACAATTCAAGAACTGTTGATGAACAAATGCAAGGCTGAAGAGTCTGATACCCACGACTTAGAATACAATACGCTCATGACGAGATTGGAATTTTTGGAACGGCTTCTTCAAGCCTCAAGCAATCAACGATCTACAACGGCAGCAAACCTCGTTAACCATATCAAACCAACAGCGGACATTAGGCTTCCTCCTATTGATCTTCCGAAGTTTGGTGGCAACTACATCGAATGGTTTCCCTTCCACGACTTATTTGTGGCCATAGTTCACGGCAATTCATTACTATCCGGAGCACAGAAGTTGCACTACCTCAAGAATGCTACCTATGGCGACGCATCACTTCTTATTCAGTCATTACAACTAACGGATGGTAATTACATGGAAGCCTGGGACATCTTGAAGAATAGGTACCATAACTCAAGAGAAATAATCGAAGCGCATGTCCGACGTTTGTTCAGTCAGCCAGCTGTCAAGGAAGAATCTTCGACAGCTATACGTCGCTTAATAGATACCACATCAGAATGTATCAGGTCCCTGAACGTATTGCAAGAACCTGTGGAATACTGGGACGCAGTACTAATTTACATCGTCAAAGAGAAATTGGACATAGAGTCACGTCGACATTGGGAATTGTCCTTAACTGGGACTAATCGACCGAAATATGAAGAACTGTCAACGTTTCTCGAACAGCGGGCGAGAGCAATGGCTGCCTCACAGTCATCGGCAATCACCTCAAAGTCAAAAGAAATGTCTTATCAACGAAGGCATACGACTTCACACCATGGAGCAATCAAACCGAACTGTATCGTTTGCACCGAAGAGCATCCGATATACAAATGCCCTACGTTCATCAAAATGGCCGTGGAAGAAAGATGGAACATAGTCAAGAAGCACTCATTGTGCTATAACTGCCTTCGCCTTGATCATCAAAGTCACGATTGTAAATGGGGAGTTTGCAAACTATGTAAAGTTAAACACAATACTTTACTTCATCGACAACCTCAAGATCCGAAAAAGAAACCGGCAGATGCTACCACTTATGTTACAAGAGACACTTCAATCGCAATACCAAACAAGAATGGCGTGTCCCAAGTTCTGCTTCCAACGGTTATAATTCAAACTAAGGACGTTACTGGACATTTCCAACCACTTCGAGCTCTCTTAGATTCAGCATCACAGGCAACATTTATTACTGAACAAGGTATTCGAAGACTGCAACTGAAACGTACTCGCTCCAATCTCACTATAGGTGGCATTGGCGCCACCGGCATTGGAACTTCGCGGGGAAGCGTGCAATTGGATATACAGATTGGAGCAGACACTATCATATCCGTAGATGCCTTAATCCTCCATAAAATCACTGAGAATTGGCCAAGTTATTCGTTCAATCCCAGCCAATTATCATATATCAAGGGACTGAAATTAGCGGATTCAACCTTCAACATTTCTGGTCCGGTTGACGTGCTACTCGGAGCTGACATTTACTTTCATGTAGTCGAAGAAGGAATACGCAAGGGACGACGACAACTACCTATAGCCTTCAAGACGAGTTTCGGATGGGCTCTTGGCGGGACATTGCATCAAGAAGCATCAAGGATTCCGAGCAATTCAATTCAAGTCCATTCCTGTACGCTGAACGATCAACTTTCCAAGTTCTGGGAACTTGAAGAACTTACCTCTAGAAGAATACTTACCTCGGACGAGAAGAAATGCGAACAATTTTTCAAAGAAACACATTTACGAACCAGTACAGGAAGATTCGTCGTACGCCTTCCTTTCAAATCTGATATAAAAGAACTGGGTGACTCGAGAAAATCTGCTATCAAGAGGTTTCTACATTTGGAACGGCGTCTACAAGCTGACCCAGTCCTTCTGCGGAAATATCACGACTTCATGGATGAGTACATTGAGATGGGACATATGGAAGTATTAAACCAGAGTCATTAAGACGAGGCTGCATATTATCTGCCACACCATGCGGTGATCAAAGAGTCCAGCACCACAACGAAGTTACGAGTAGTGTTCGATGCGTCAGCGAAAACCACAACTGGACAATCTCTGAACGACATTCTGTTGGTTGGTCCAAAACTGCAGGATGACCTGATCAGTCTTCTGCTTCGATTCCGAGCTTATCCTATCGTAATGATAGCCGACATAGCCAAGATGTATCGGCAAATCTTCATACACCCAGACGATAGAAGATGGCAGCGAATCATATGGAGAGAAGATTCTTCTAGACCTCTAAAAGAATATCAACTTAAAACGATCACGTATGGGACAGCGTCTGCCTCCTACCTTGCAACGAAGGCATTGCAACAGCTATCGAAAGATGTACGAGAAAGATTACCGTTGGCTTCATCTGCACTAGCCGAAGACTTTTACATGGACGATTTAATGACAGGAGTGAAAACACGAAACGAAGGTCTACAACTTCAAAATCAAATACTACAAGCAATGAAGGAGTCCTGCTTCGAGCTGAGAAAATGGGCGTCAAACGACCCATTATTACTGAATGCATTACCACCAGAGCTACGAGAAATTCAAGGTCCATTGAGTATCGACAATGAAGAAACGATCAAAACATTGGGACTACATTGGACGCCAGCTCAAGATTGCTTCACATTTTCTGTAACGTCACCTGCATCCAGAAATATCATCACAAAGCGAACCATTTTGTCAGACACCGCTAAGATCTTCGACCCTCTTGGCTTGCTGGCACCTATCGTGATCTCGGCGAAGATTTTACTTCAGGAGATGTGGCAACTTAAAATTGACTGGGACGAGGAGCTACCGACTCAATTGATTAACAAATGGCAAGCTTTCAGAGAAAACCTAACATGCATCGAGAAACTAGCAATTCCACGCTATATATCCCGTCCAGAAGCACGAGACAAAAGCTTACATGGGTTCAGCGACGCCTCTGAAAAGGGATTTGCAGCATCAATTTATATGAAAACTGTTTCGTCAGATGGTCAAATCTATATCCAATTGATCGCAGCGAAGACCAGAGTAGCCCCTTTAAAGAAGACGAGCATACCAAGACTGGAGCTTTGCGGAGCAGTTTTACTGGCAAGACTTGTCAAACTGGTGCTAGAATCGATTAAAGAAGACATCCCTCATCTACACTGCTGGACCGATTCAACAATCGTTCTAGCCTGGGTTTCATCACCGCCACATAGATGGAAAACATTTGTGGCAAACCGAGTCACTGAAATTCAGGAGCTATTACCATCCGCTCACTGGTGTCACGTTCCAGGTGATTCAAATCCAGCAGACTGCGCCTCCCGGGGTATCACTGCCGCAGAACTGCAACAACATCCATTATGGTGGAATGGTCCGGAGTGTCTGCTACATGACCAACAATTCCAATCGACTACAGCCATAATTGAATCCAAGGACTGTATCCTCGAAGAAAAGATTGCCTTGCCAATAGTTGCGCATTGCCAAGTTGGTGACGCTCTACTTTCAAAGTTTTCTTCGCTTCGTAAATTATTAACTATAACAGCATACATTTTTCGATTTGCCCACAACGCACGAACTCCCAAAGCTGATAGGAACACCAGAATTATTGGTCCTCTATCATTGAAGGAACGTGAGGCGGCTCTCATTCACTGGATTGGAAAAGTACAACAGGAAGCGTTTGCCGAAGACTACGAACGACTTTGCCAGAAGAAAGACCTTTCTACTAGAAGCAAGTTAATGACCTTATATCCATTTGTGGATTCGCTTGGTATAATAAGAGTTGGAGGCCGTCTTCGAAACTCAAGGCTGTCGCAAGATCAAGTCCATCCAATGATTCTACCTCGAAGAAGTCCGCTCACCGATTTGATCATTAACCATGAACACATCAAACAGCTCCATGGAGGTCCACAACTTCTAATTTCACTTCTCCAAAGAAAATACTGGATTGTTGGGATACGAGATGCAGTACGGTTTCACATACGTCGATGCGTTCGCTGTATCCGACAACAAGCCATAACCGCCAAACAGCTTATGGGTGACTTTCCAATTGCCAGAGTAAGACCAGCCCGAGCTTTCCTCACTTGCGGCGTCGACTACGCTGGACCTTTCATACTCCGAGTTCTAAAAGGCCGAGGCCAAAAGACGTTTAAGGCATACGTAGCCTTATTTGCCTGTTTCAGTACTCGTGCCTTACATTTGGAATTAGTAAGCGATATGACGACAGAGGCGTTTCTAGCCGCATTGAAGCGATTCGTCTCTCGAAGGGGGAAATGCAACACCATCTACAGCGATTGTGGGTCAAATTTCATTGGCGCTAATCGAGAATTGAAAGACTTTATCAAACTCATCGCGGCAACGACCAGCCAGTCCAAAATCACCGACTGGTCTGCAGAGGAAGGCATCCATTGGTGCTTTAATCCACCGGCAGCACCTCATTTCGGCGGCCTGTGGGAAGCTGGTGTCAAATCGGTCAAATTTCATTTGAAGAGAGTCACCGGTTCCACAACTCTAAATTACGAAGAATTCCAGACGTTACTCTGTCAAATCGAGGCCTGCCTCAATTCCAGACCCCTGACTTCCATGAGTAACAATCCGAGCGACTTGTCCGTCTTAACTCCGGGTCACTTTCTTGTGGGTGGACCTCTTACCGCTGTTCCTGAGCCTGACCGAACTTCTGAGAAAATCAACCGACTCTCTCGATGGCAGCTAACGCAGAAATTACTTCAGCATTTTTGGAGACGTTGGAGCCAGGAATACCTATCCCGGTTACAACAACGTCCAAAATGGACCAAGCCATATCCGAACCTCACGGTCGACACCCTGGTTTTATTAAAAGACGAAAATTTACCTCCAACAAAATGGAAGTTGGGTCGCATCGTGGAAGTTCATCCTGGTACAGATGATCGTGTACGTGTGGTGACTATAAAAACGGCTGACAATCAAATCAAAAGACCAATAACAAAACTGTGTCCGTTACCATTAGAATAAGTCACTTACCTTTTGAAACTTAACGTTCCAAGGCGGGCGGAATGTTCATAACCTAGCTAGTTATTTTTTAACAAGAATTTTATGATATTGCGTAAATGTTTTTGACTGTAGATGTTTTTTATTTAATGAGAAAGTATGATAATTTTAAATGTAAAAAACGGTGTATTTTTAGTAATCATATTTTAAATCTGTATATAAACTATGAACGTTCAGTCAACAGTATCAGTCAACTTCTGTACTCTTCATCGTCATGATTATTCTTGGAATTTTAATAAATGGTTTTAAGCTGTTGATTGAGTTCAGTTATTTAGTTTCTAAATCCACGTTCAGACGGCGCAATGAAATGGCCTTGATAGCTGAAGAAAATACCATTAAGATGTTAGAACGTAATCAATATCTCAGGCGGAAGCTTTTGTGAAAGTACATTTCCGGATTAACCTATTTGGGGGCCCTGGGCCCGGTGAGCCTATATAGGAGTTGGAAAATTGACCTATACCCCGGATTTGGGGGCCCGTCAGGCCCATGCCTTAATACGGGCCTGTGTAAGTAGCAAGTACCAAGAGATATCAAAGTCAGGGCCCAAACGCAAAATCTTCAATTTCTTTATAGGAAAAATAGGATAATATTTCTAAAAATATAGGACTTTATAGGAATATTTTTCCAAATTATAGGACTTTATAGGAATATTTTTTCCAAATTATAGGACTTTATATTAATATGTTTTCCAATTATAGGATTTTATAGGAATATGTTTTCCAATTATAGGATTTTATAGGACTATACAGGGTCATTCAATGGTCAGTACAGTAATTTCTGGTGGTTATGGGGATGAGCTTATAAGTATGTTAGTTTTTGTCGCGATTCTCTGCGACGAGCTTAAAGAGCGCTTCAAAGTTTAGCTTACTATCCCCTGGAAGTAGGCTGCCGTAAGCTCGCACCCACGATAAAATTTCCAAAGGGTAGGAAATAAGCTAAAAACAAAAAAAGAGAAAATACAAACAAAGTACACAAATTTATTTTCATTACAATAAGCACTCGAAATTCAAAGGTGGAACCACTGAAAAAGTGAATCACTTGCAATCAAAGCCATCGCGGATTCCACTGACGACGCGTACACGAGGTCTTCAATCCATTGTGGGCCGATATTAAAAATGTCATCTATCATAATAGTAGTGTATATGACAAAATCAATGTAGAAGACGGTCCAGTGCACTGTCATACCATTTTATTCTAATTTTTCAATAAAAAAGTTTGCAAGAGCGTATCCGAATATGTTTCTTTTCAGTTTACTTGATACATTATCTATCACAAATCGAATATCGTTGATTTTATTTGTTTAAACTCGAAACCCCCTGTCTAAAAAAGGTCTAGCTTCTGAAGTCCGGAAAGTTACTTGTTGAAGAACTTGCCTATTTAAAGGGAAATGTAAGGTTGTGGCAATAAAATATTCTCAACAGTTAGTCAATCGAGTATTTTATTATTTTTAAATGGTTTTCCTGAAAATATTTTTCAAATACCGGTATCGGCCAATATCGGCTTCGTTTAAGCCGATATTAGCTGAAACCGATATTAGAAAAATAGGCCGATGTATCGGTTACCGATATATCGGTGCATCCCTAAAGTATAGACTAGAATGACTTTGTATAGCAATTTATCCTATTTTTAACCGTAAGTGGGTCCCAATTAGAGAAGTGTTCCACTTCACATTGTAGGTCTCATTAGCTTTGATTCGATCAAATTTAACCAATAGGAAGTCGAGGAACTGTTTTTTTAAATCACAAAGGTCGTTAAAATAAAATTTGAAATAAAACGCACATAACTCAAAACCAATTCGTGTTACATCGAAATTTGCTAGACAAACTCACTATGGTGCGTGTTTTTCAAGTTTGTAAAATTGGATGAACCTGAAGACGTGGCTTAAGTTGATTCAGTTTCAAGTTATTTCTCAAGTCATTTTTGAATTTCTTTTGAAGACGTGGTTCAAAATTACTTTGACGAGAAAGTGGTGATTAGCAAATTTACTATTGAAACCTAGTTTCTAAACCCAGATAATGTTTTCACACGTTTTTGGATGACCTTGAAGACATGGTTCAAGGTCATCGACATTTTCGAAGTAGGTTTCCCCCTACATCTTGTATACGACTTGAAAATTTCCAAATTGTACCTAAAACAGATTTTGAGATATTCGCCCTGGTTCATTTTTAGTGGACACCCTGTATATGACTCTCCACCTAAGACAGAATAACTCAGTTGTTTTTAATCGGATAAGGGTTCTGATTCGGAGAAGAGTTCTTCAGCTGACGAATCTTCAATTTCGGAAGTTGACGACACGACTAGTTAAAAAAATCCTTTTTTTTTTGTAGGCACTTGCCTCATTCCAGTTAGAACACGATCGGAACTTAACAGTAATCGGTTTATTTCAGATAAGTGTATCTTCAAGAATAGCAAAAAGTAGCAGCCAATTTTAAATGGGTCTTGAAGAATAAGACATGAGCTTGCTAACCAACTTAAAATATATCCCGGGAAGTACTTGGAAGTACAACTAATCGACCCAGATTTAGAGAAAAATAATGAATAAAAACAGTTAAAATGACTCATTTAAAAAAAATACACTTATCATATCAAAAACCTATAAATAGTAGACCCACTTACCTGCCTGATTAATAGCCATAGATTTCACTTTCAATTATACTAAGAAATAACGAAGTGTCAAGGTCGTGAAAAATTGTACCCGCTCTTGATTTGACGAGCAAGTTCAGAATGGCGCGAGCGCTAGTGTGATGCCGTGAGGGGGTCATTGTTTGTCATTCGTCAGACATTTCACTTTAAGTAGTAACCATTCTTTCTATCCCCACGTTAAGTTTTTGAAATCGTCTATTGTCCGCCCAGATCACACAAATACCCCACTGTGCGTCACCCCGTTATATCCCATAACGCAAAAATACACGAATTAAGTTTGAACTCTCTGCATATCGCCCCCTTTGGTGCAATTACCATCTCTAACGTTCTCGAAGAAACCGATAAAGATTCCCTATTAAACGAAGTCAAAGAAGCGGTTATCGACTCCAACATTTGCACTGTTAAAAAAATTCGTTCAGAAGACGTTCAACTTAGAACAGTCTGTTCAAAAATGAACGATAGCGTTCTAAAGGTATGTAACAGAGAACGGTGTGTTCAAGATATTTTATTTCGTTCAAAAAGAACAAATGCTCTTTCGCCCTCTGGAGGAAGGCTTGCAAACTACACAATCGAATAGATTCGTTCCAATAGCTAGGAGATCGTACCCCTTAGAACAGGTTTTACACACAATCCTATATGGATTTCTTTGTACTGGTTTCATGTACATGTACTAACATATAAGCGTGACACTTTCAACGTATGACCAAAAGTAACAAATAAGCGAGACACTATTTTGCGGAAAACGTCGTAAGGCCAAAAGTCACAAATAAGTGTGACATTATTTTGCGGCAAACTGCGTTTGGCCAAAAGTAACGAAGAAATATAACATCCATTAAGTAATAAATGAGTGGTTTAGAGTGCGCTTTGTTATAGGTAGTTTTTTCGTAAATTATTATGTTGTTTTAAGTTAGTGTACTGATTGATCAAACTATTACTTGTAGTAATTTATTTACAGGGTGAGTTAGAACATGTTGTAATAAAGTTGTTTTTGTAGTTGTATGTACAGTGTGTTTGGAAATTTACCGAAGATTCAATTTCATTAGCGTCTCAAATGGCGTTAGGTCTGTAACGCTGTTTCTCAGAAACTACCCCACCTATTGAAAAGAAACTTCACACACATAACGATATAAATAACCTCCGTGTCCTAACGAAGTGGAAAACGAAAAAGGGTTGTGAAAGGTCCGAATTTATAGGACACGCAACGTTTTCTTTTAAAGTATACTTTTATTTGATTGGCAAGGTAGACGAAATTCATTCAGAAATGTAATTGCCCAAGTTCCAGAATTAAAATTTACAGAAAATATTTCGTAATATACTGCAATTTAGTTTGACGTTTTCAGCATAGAAATAAATTATAAAATCGTTCGTTACCAGTTATCGGCCTTTCGGCTGAGGATAGAATGTAATATCTTATGCGCTATGAAAGGGTTTTATTTATTAAACGCATATCACTTTCGGGGTAGATATTTCAAGCTTAATAAGATGGTTGTAGTTGAGGTTGGAACTAAATTCAAATAATCTAGTACTCGGCCTGGTCTTCCTTTTCGGGGGGCAATGGGTAAGGTTAGGTTACTTTTATTAGTTTAGCATGATGAACCGCCAGCAGGAGACATGAGCTATATTTTTGAAAACAATAACTTTATGTACTCTTTGTATTAGATAACGATAAAGCCTTCCAAGTCGAACGAGAAGATGATCCACGGTGAACGATAAAGCGTTCCGCGGCGAACGAGAAAATGTTCCACGGCGAACGACAAAGCGTTCTAATTTGAACAAAGAAGGTTTGTTCAATAAAGAACATCTAAGTTCAATATTGAACCATCAAACATCGTTTTTTATCGAAAGAATATTTTTTGTTCATATTAGAACAAAATGGCGTTCTGTTACAGGGACAACCTTCTGAATGGCGATTTGTTCAAATTATAATTTTTTTAAACAGTGTGGGAAACATACAAAGCAACTGAAAACGACTTATTCACGTGGAATGCGTACAAAAGACTTAGTTGTGAAATCTCTGAAGACAACGGACTACTCTTATGGGGAGATAAAATAATCTTGTCCACTTCGCTCATTGATCAAGCAATTACTATATCGCACGAAGGTCACCCTGGAATAGTTCGGACAAAACAAATTATACGAGACAAAATCTGGTTTAATGTAAAAATACAATCGCGAATTGGCTCGTGCCTCGCTTGTCAGGCCACTATACCACATTTCCAACACCAACCAACGCGGATGAATTATCTTCCCGAAAGACCTTGGCACTCGGTCGCTATTGACCATTTTGGCCCTACAAGTCAAGGCAAAGATCCAAAATGTGAGGCCCTAAAGGATATATATGAAAACCCCTACGACCAGCTAAAGAAAATTAGAATTTTCCAACTGCAACTACCTACCGCATTAACACCACCCTCCAGGAGAAGAAATCAACCATGTCTTCAGAACGCTCGTCCAAATCTCCGATGTAACCTTCGTCCACGTGAAGTCATAAGACGTCCGGAACATTTCCAGTCATAACATGTAAAAATATATACGCGAAGTCCCATTGCTTATTTGTTATTACTATTTTTCGTTTTCCTTATTTTGCCTAGGAGCAACAAACACAGCACCCCACACAAGGAGAACGCAACCCGTCAAAAGTCGTTGATTTTCTTGTGTACATTTTTCATTGGCTAGACGCTTTAGCGCCTGCTGCCGTCGGAAGGGGAAAATTCGGAAATTCCCCCCCCCCCACCCGTAAAACGTTCAGCGTAAAGGCACGTGACGCTGGTCCAAAGAAATTCGTACACAACCCTTCGTTAGCGTGTTTAAAGGCTAGCTGCGTTCTCCTTGTGTTTGTTGCTCCTAGTTATTTTGCAAAACAAGGAATGTAACATTCTAGTTTTATATTACTATATTGATATATTTTAACATTAACTTGCGGCTCGTGACAGAAAAGAGAGCGCGCGAGAGGATAATAAAATGGCAATTTTTATCAAAACTCCGGGCTGGAGAGCTGCTAAAAAAATTTCGTTAACTTCATGTCGTCGACTTATCTAATTTCTTTTACTAAATACCAGATAAACTATTCTCTAATACCAATACTTTCTGGAGATACTAAAGGAATTATAGGACCTCTGGGGGGCCCTGCAAAGTACAGGCAAAAATTGGATGAGCATCTTGTTAAAGCGTGATATTATTGCTTACGACATCGACAAGTAAAAAGTACAGAGTAGGGCCCTATGAATCGGTCGTACTCGGAAATAACGAATATCGAATCGAATGTAAAAAGTACTTTGATCGTATAAATTGTATAACCCCATACCCCTATTAAAACCCATTGCATCCCTATGAAAATAAACGTAGTCCGTATACCACTATAAGAAACCCAGTAGCACATTTACCCTAAAATTTCCGAGTACTCCTAAAAGAAACCATGCAGACTGCTGGAAAACCAGCTGACCCTTGCTTCACCGCGCACCTCTACCCGATTTCTAAATTTAAAATTTCGGCATTTTGTTTCAAATTAGAAAAAAACAGGTAATTCAGTACAAATTAGGTCATAACGTGGAAAAGGTTCATCCTATGGACCTGCTGTCTCATTCGACTCAGCGTGAAAATGACCATCGGGAACAACACCAAACATGGTCCAAATCGTTGAACGCAAATTTCGGGGGCAACGGCCTCCTCTTGCCCCTCAAAAAATAAGTTATCCACCCCACATCGCTGAGGACTCATCGGATCCTCAAAGTAGACACCAAATTTTTTAGTTCACAATGCAAGTTGGGACGAATTTTCCAAACCAATACGACCACAAGGAGCTAAGCGGCGAATTACGTCAAAATTAAAAACCTCGCATATTCGCCCGCTTCTAGGACGGTTTCATGAGAGGGAGGATCGCCCAAACTAATGTTCGGGATCGAAGGTCAGCGTGCTGTTTTTGACCTCGGAATCTTTTTGAAACTATTGGATAATTTTCTTTATCACAATGGATCTGCCTTTGGCAATAAGGAAAGGGATAGCAGATCCGTGGTCGGGAAAATGTAATTGTTCCCGCGGTTGTAAAAATGACACTGGAAAAGGCTTCTGTTTGTGTAAAAAGAATAACAAGAAATGTACTGAAAAGTGTACGTGTGACGAATACGGTAGTAAGAAGCAACCATGCAAAAATAGAGACGAAAAAGTAAAGCGGAAAAAGAAAGATGATGAAGGGACATATTCAACCGAAGTGTTGGAATCGGACACAAGTTCAAAATCTTCAGAACTTGGGGAATCGACTGATACGGATCCAGATGAACAAATTCCAAAGTTCAATTGGAACGCTGATTTGGATTCCGTAATTCCAGTAAGTTTGAGTAAATGCATAATAAACAATTTATACATTTTTCGAGTAATTTTTGTATTTCAGGGTCCAAGTACTTCTAGTACTTTGAACGACATAGAAGGAGAACTCGATGCACCTATCGATTCGGTATGCAGTATAGTTGAAAATCAGTGACAAAATTTTCACCCCTTCTAGACCACCCTTTTAACATTCACATACTTAGCCTCCCTTGACAAATTTCTGTCTATGCTACTGGTTCAAATGTGTTTTTAATGATTTTATCTAAGGATGACGAAACATAATGGTGGGAGAAGACAGGTGCAAAACCCAAAAAAACAGGCTCCCAAGAAAAGAGGTAGGCCCCCTGGTGCCACAAACAAAGGTGGAAAGAAGGTAGCTAAAAGAATATTGACTGGTAACCGTAGTATAAAATCTGCTATGGCACAAGTTGATAAAGAGTACGCGGTGACACTAAGTAGCTCCTTAGATCAAAAGGACGAAGAAATTCAAGTATGTCTTTCTAATATCTTACAAAAAAGAACTTATAAAGAGCTGCTAATTTTTCCAGAAAATAATAAAGACAATAACACCATTGGCCAAAGATATATTACTGAGAAAACTAGCTAACATGATTCCAGAATTCACCTCTTTGGTCCAAGACGCAACTCTAGAGAGCATGGCCACAGAAATGTCCGAACTTGGTCTTTCGGAAGGGCCAAATGAAACATCTACTTTACGTGAAAAGGAGAAAGAGGCACAACCTCAGCAACCACCAATTCCTCCAAATGACCAAGCAGAACCATTCTGTGTTTGCGGGGTTTGCCAACCAATGCCCACACTATTGGAAAACAAATGCTGTAATGATCAATATTGCTTTACAAATAGGCAAGAATTTATAATTCTATGCTTGAAGCCATTTGTTTTAGTTTTAAACATGCGAATGCGCAATGAGTTAATTTTGAACGCAAACATGTTGAATATCTCTAATGATAGACTGCGCTTCGCTGCTTACACAAATCTAGCTTTGTGGCTATATGGTCGTCTAGGTTTTGGTCGTCGATTGGTCCTCCCTGAGTGCACGGTTTTGCGTATTAGAGAAAGGTTTCCTAGCCCAGATGGAATATACAGAGGTTTTGTACCCCGATTTTATCCCGATTAATTGCATTATTAATCATTATGTACAAAAGCTTCAAAATAAAATAGTACATTTTTTAGTTTGAAAAATAAATCCAACAATTCAGTGGTATGGTAAATTCCCATAAATTACTGCAATTGCAATAAAGTTGGAAAACAATATTAAAACCCATAATTCACGACGTATATTTTCTATCATATTTCTTACTATTTATGCCAATTTGGTAATTGATATTTAGAACTGTTATGCCGCTTTCACAGTGAGGGCAGAAAGCGGGTTTAAAGCTATTCACTGCTGTTAATCATCTACTCCAGGCCCAGATGGAGTTGTCCTGTCTGACATTACCAAGAGCGATATACATCTCGTCACACTGCTAATGAATACTTTCATATTCTGCAAAAACTTACCTGATGTCCTGAAACTTTCCCGTACAGTACTGCTCCCAAAGAAAGGGGATCTGACGTCCGCAAAGAACTGGCGGCCAATCACGATCGGGCCCTTGCTGGTGCGGCTACTACATAGCATCTTGGCGAAACGGCTCCTGCAAGCAATCGACCTACATTCCTCTCAGCAGACTTTCCAGACGTTTGATGGTCTTAGCGCTAATTCTTTACTGCTGGACTACATCCTTCATGATTCAAGACGTCGGAAACAGAACGTGGTCATTGCCCCCATCGACATTACCAAGGCGTTCGATTCAGTAAGACATTTCTCGATCAGTCGTGCCCTCGGAGCTGCTGGACTAGAAGCTGAGATGATCGAATACATCATGAACTCCTACAAGGGTTGCAGTACTTCCATCTCTTGCGGTGATATGCGGACAGATGGTATTTCAGTATAATGTGGTGTAAAGCAGGGCGATCCGCTCAGTCCGATCCTCTTTAACAGTGTGATAGATGAGTTCGTACGCCAGTTACCTCCTAATGTGGGGTACTCCGTGGACCACTTACGCGTTAACGCGCTGTGTTTTGCGGATGATATTATCCTGCTAGCGGCAACGAAATATGGTATGTGTACGCTGCTTACCTTGCTAGAGTCTTTCCTCTACAAGAGGGGGCTATCAGCTAACCCCTCGAAGTGTCGCATAATTGCCCTTCGGAAGTTAGGGAAGGAGAAGAAACTGATAAGTGACTTTAGCTATACTTACGAGTTGAGTAAAATAGCTATCCCTTTTGTGACATTTGACTCACTACTTACCTATTTAGGTATTAACTACTCCCCTAAAGGGAAGTGTCGTCCGGATACTAAAATGATAATGGGTTCATTTGATAAGGTGCTCGCTTCACCATTGAAGCCAACTCAAAAGCTCTTTATGCTTAAAAATTATATTGTCCCTAAGTTTCTCCATGAGTTAACTCTTTCCAAGGTCATGTTGCAAGACCTTGTAGTTCTGGATAACAAGTTAAAGTACTTTGTGAGGCGGTCCTTAAGACTACCAAATTATAGTCCCGGGGTTTTCTTTTTCACGGGTGCAAGGAACGGTGGTCTTGGTCTATTATCCTTTAAGACTCATGTACCTGTTTATGCCTTGGGTAGACTTTTTAATTTACAAGGCAACCCCAATCCTGTGATTCAGCAACTCATCTTAACTCCGTACTTCTCTAAGCTTGTGGTACACTATAAGAAACTTCTGGGGGATATTGATCCTACCAAGAATGGTGTGCAAAAGTACTGGTGTGAGCGGCTGTTTAATACCGTATATGGGGCTGGCTTTGACCAAGGTGCAGGATGTAATCGCACTAATGCGTTCTTGATGCAATTAGATAAAAAGGTCGTTACTTCGACCTTTATCAATAAGATCAAGGCCCGCCTGAACCTTCTCCCGTGTAAAGGTGCTCCAAGTAGTCGAGGAGACAGACATTGTCGTTTCTGCCCTGACAGAATAGAGTCCATGTCGCATATTTCCAACGGCTGTCCTATGGCAAAGTCCCGAATCATCTTGCGTCATGATAAGATCGTCGATCTTATTTGTAAATCTAAACTAAATAAACATGCGCAAACGATTATTGAGCCTAGGATTACGGATGCCGACGGAAGGTTATTTAAACCTGATCTCGTATTTGTGGACGACTCTTCTGTTTGGGTGTGCGACATCGCTGTCCCCTGGGAGACTCCAAAGTCACTAACTGCTGCATACGACTTTAAGGTAAATAAATATTCAAGTCCCTCTTTCCTTGAGGCAGTTCAGAAACTGTACCCTAATAAGGAAATTAATGTCTGTGCGTTTGTGGTTTCCGCCAGAGGCGTTTGGTGCCCTAAAAATCGCAAAATATGCTATTACTTAAAGCTCGGGAGTCGTTGGCAGCAGTTGGTGCCTTCGGTGGTCCTAGAACAGACCCTTAAAATTCATCGTTCATTCATGAACGTATTTTAATTGGAGTGCTGTACATTAAAGCTATAAATTAATAATAAAAAATCATTTAAAAGATCTAAAATTCTAAAATCTAAAACTCTAAGTTTGATAAAAGTTTAAGTTTGAATTAAAATTAAAATTAAAATTAAAATTAAAATTTAAAGTTAAATAAAATAGCGTATTACAGAGCGGACGGACGGTGACATTAATTGGAGTGCGTCACAAGAGGTGGTGGTCGGTTTATGGTCTGTTCTAGTACTTGGGGCATTCAGTGTATTTATAAATAATTAATGTTTTAACTATGGCAAAGTCCCGAATCATCTTGCGTCATGATAAGATCGTCGATCTTATTTGTAAATCTAAACTAAATAAACATGCGCAAACGATTATTGAGCCTAGGATTACGGATGCCGACGGAAGGTTATTTAAACCTGATCTCGTATTTGTGGACGACTCTTCTGTTTGGGTGTGCGACATCGCTGTCCCCTGGGAGACTCCAAAGTCACTAACTGCTGCATACGACTTTAAGGTAAATAAATATTCAAGTCCCTCTTTCCTTGAGGCAGTTCAGAAACTGTACCCTAATAAGGAAATTAATGTCTGTGCGTTTGTGGTTTCCGCCAGAGGCGTTTGGTGCCCTAAAAATCGCAAAATATGCTATTACTTAAAGCTCGGGAGTCGTTGGCAGCAGTTGGTGCCTTCGGTGGTCCTAGAACAGACCCTTAAAATTCATCGTTCATTCATGAACGTATTTTAATTGGAGTGCTGTACATTAAAGCTATAAATTAATAATAAAAAATCATTTAAAAGATCTAAAATTCTAAAATCTAAAACTCTAAGTTTGATAAAAGTTTAAGTTTGAATTAAAATTAAAATTAAAATTAAAATTTAAAGTTAAATAAAATAGCGTATTACAGAGCGGACGGACGGTGACATTAATTGGAGTGCGTCACAAGAGGTGGTGGTCGGTTTATGGTCTGTTCTAGTACTTGGGGCATTCAGTGTATTTATAAATAATTAATGTTTTAACTAATTAATTTAACTTTGAATTTTTAATACACTTTTTAATTTACTAATGATTGTTGTTGTTCTTAGGGGTAGTGGATTTAAGCCCTGTTCATTGTTTATGAGACTTTGTAGCGGGACCCCCCCCCCCCCCGCAAATAAAAGGTGGAAATAAATACAATTAATAGCCAAGCCTACATTCGAATCACTTCAAAACTTGTTTGGGTACTTCCGTGTAAATATGTAATGATATGCTTATTTGATAACCGTAACCGTTAAATATTTTTTATATTTACTAGGCATGTGCGAGTACTCGATTTCGTTTAAACTAAGTCTAATTATTCGAGTACTTGAAACCACTTTTTAAAGCTCGATAAAATTTTAAAGCTAGGCTCGATACTCGAAAAGTGAAATTTTTCATACTTTAAGCTCGGCTCGAAACCCAAAAATCAAGGCTCGCACATGCCTAATATTTACCCAACAATTTTAAATGAAAAAAGTGCCTCTCTTGTAATAGGTGTCTTTTCCAAATAAAAATATCTTAGCGTGCTTCATGAGCAATGCAATTTTCCCATATATATTTCCCGACAAGGGAATGCAACTTGCAACTAGGAGATTGCCTGAATATACATTGTGAAACATGGGCTGACTTCCCCATCGGCCCTAAAACATGTTCATAATATTTAGTTAAGTTACGTAAAATAGTTTGTTATGCAAAATAGTCACTCACTTTGGTATCACGTTTACCATCACTACCATGACCAGAACATTTAAAAGTAACCAAAATGGCTGTTCCAATTGCTTTAGTGTCATATAGCAGAGGTTCGGAACACCCTGTACATCTTAGGCCATATGCCTTTTTAATTAAACTCTGAAGTGTTTGATAATGGACTAATGCCATTGAATCGTTCACACTGTATTTGATTGGTTCAGGAGGAGGCTAAAATAATAAAAGTAAATAATTCAAAATATATTACATAAATGTAAAATTACCAAGCTGGCATAATTATTATTTTTACTATTATTACTTTTATAATTGGTTCTATTATTAACGAACTCAAATCTGACTCAATTTGTTCTATATCATCGTGCTCGTCATCCTAATTATACATAATGAAAGATTATATTTTTGTTCAAAATATTAAAATTTTTTAGTACTTACCATTTCAGACGATACATCATCTTTAGTGAAAGTATGGGAAAAATTTAGTTGACTTGGTTCGTAGTCATCGTCAATGCTAAATTACAATATATAAATAAAGTTGGATTGTACTACTGTAATTCGCTCTAGAGAATTTATTGCTTTATAATCAAAGATAAAGTACTCTATTTTTTCAAAACCACCACAGACTTCATGTTCCACCTCTGTAGCGGTATGAATATCATCCTCAATATCACTGTAATCCGATTCCTCGTCAGTCTCTTCTAACGGTTGAGATATTTTAAGATTAAACCCTGCACTTTCGTTAATGTAAAACTTTACATACATTGGAGATACGTTGGTTTTGGAACCAAATAAATTTTGTTTTCGAAGCGAAACTCTAGTATTTTCAGTCCTAGGGGAAGATTGGAACTTTTCCGGAGTACACAACGGTGAATCAACTGCCAAACCATATGTGAAATGTGAAACTATTTCTACAAAACAAAGCCAATTACTTACCAATAAATATACAAAAGTTATAAGCTTAATAACGTACTAGCTTTAGGTGGTTTTTCGTATGTTTTTAATGGTAGTAGAATTTTGTTGTCATTAGTTTGTGTTCCGAAATCTCTAAAATATCTTCTAATCGTCTCACATTCTTGATTTTTAAAAGTAACTGGCAAAATGTTTCGTTCTTCAGGTGGTACAGTCTAACACTCAACAGAACGTGTCT
Organism: Leiobunum rupestre; assembly: GCF_980474605.1. NCBI lineage: Eukaryota > Metazoa > Arthropoda > Arachnida > Opiliones > Sclerosomatidae > Leiobunum > Leiobunum rupestre. The sequence continues at coordinate 56,405,986 of NC_143391.1, read as the reverse complement.
CAACTAAAGCCATTGTTAGGGAGGATTGAACGTCATTGCTGGGTTAAAATTGTTTCGATATTAATTAACTTATACCGATTGTACCATTTTAATTTGAAATTCGCTTACAGTTTCTTGAGTAGTAGAAATATAAAATTGTCCACTGACATGCCTTTATTCTTTCTTTCCATTTGAAAAGAACGAAATGGTTCATCGTTCAATCTTAAGTAATGTTGCTTTCCACCTAAATTAAAAACTAACTCAAACAAAACATTTATAATAAACATGATCGTACCTGAGCTTTTTGCCATTTTCAATCTTTAATTTTTTAATAAACTGTTAAACATACCGTAACCCGTAAACACAACATTTGTAGAGCCTTGGTCGAGGCTAAAGCAGACCGAAATTAATAAAAATCGTAGACTATACAAACATGGGACTCACCTAGATAGTATTTTAAGCTTAAAGTATATAAACAGCTCTTAAGAGTTTGTTTGTCGTATATTGTATAGTCTTTTCTGACACGTGATTACGAATACCCAATGAACTAAAAGCATGCTTTTAGGCCACGCCATATAGGAAAATTATGCTGGGTAATGTGCTTAATCAACTTGTTTAAATTTGCACGGTGGCGACATCTGTCGAGCAAAAACGCAACTACACTAGAGCCGACACTTGCTTTAAAAGACATCCTTTTAATTTTTAATATAATAAATTTGATTGTTCTACTTCATAGGGGAATTACACGACTTTTATGCGCGCTTGAACACACTACAACTAGCAGATGTTTACCAGAGCTTCCGTAAAATGTGCGTGGAATTTTATAAACTTTACTGTGCACACGCATACACTGGGCCGGGTCTAGCCTGGGAAGCTGCACTTTACATGACAAAAGTCCGGCTAGAGCTTATACAAGATATAGACATCCATTTATTTATTGAGCGTGGAATGAGAGGAGGTGTTTCGATGATAAGTCATAGGTTTGGCCAAGCGAACAATAAGTATATCCTTAAAACGTATGACCCCCAAAAACCCAGTAATTTTATTATGTACTTGGATACGAATAATTTATACGGTTATTATATGGTAGATTATCTCCCAATGAGTAAGTTCTCTTGGGTACCGCACAATGACCTAATGTCCTTCACCAATACTCATGTGCTAAATTTATCGAACAAATCAACCTACGGCTTCATATTGGAAGTAGATTTACAATATCCCGAAGAACTTCAACAAGATCATAATTGTTACGCCCTTGCCCCCGAACCACGGGTAGTAACTAAAGATATGTTTTCACCATATTATAAACTAATGCTAAAGGACCTTGATCTCTTGGAAAAAGACACTCTCCCAAAGCTAGAGAGAAGGATTATCGTTCCGCAAATGAGATAATGAATCTGATATCTTATCTCATTTGCGGAACGGTAATCGCCAAGATTCTCTTTCTGCTTCCTTCCCCCTTTTTCCTCTCCCCATTCGCTGAACGGTAATCGCCAAGATTATCTCTCTGCTCCTCCTTCTCCTTTTTTCCTCTCCCCATTCGCCGAAATATAATCGCCAAGATTTTTTCTCGCGCAGATTTCTGGAGGATGGACTTTACCCTCAGCTATCTCCCATTCTCCAGAATAGTTTTCCTCGTGCAGATTTTTGGAGGATGGAATTTACCCCTCTCTACTCTTACCCCCCCCCCTCGTTAACCATAATTTCCACTATCGCTTCCGAACCCCTTAATTTCTAATCTCTAGGCAATAAAAACAAGAAATACACATTTCCAATTTTATTTTACTTTTAATTACATGATTGCGTAAAACAGGTTTTAATATTAGACCGACAATATAAATAACGCGTTTAAATCGTATTTTATCAATTTAAAAAAAAATTAACTCGATCTTCGTAAGGAATATGTACAATTTCATTTAAAGGGTTGAAACGAACTACCTTCTGCAAGTGCAGTTTGTATAAATAATTTTATTAAAAGTTCTACCTCACCACGTCTGACCGGAATAGATATGAAATCGTCATCCTCCATTGCCGCTGACCTTGGTGGTGCCGGGATCTCCCATTCTTGCGAAAGGTACTTTTTTTCCGATGGTGAATTATCCCTCGACGGACAGTGTGGAAAGAATCTGCATGTTCCCATTCTGGTACGTCTCCTGATTCCCAGTGTTCTAAGATTCCATGGCACTTGTAACATCGTACGTCATCGCCCCGCTGAATATAGTAGTATCCAGCCTTCGCTAGTTGTTCCTTAGTGACGTGTGGATTTCTCCAGTGACGAAAAGTTTCAAGTCGATACGCTTCGATGTCCATACTGTAAAACTGATAGTTTCTATAAGCTATTGCAGACATTCTTAAGCCTAATTGGTTAAGCCTAAATTTCAATAAATGTGTTTCTATTTATTTTGGTTAGACTAAGACTATTTGGCTAGAATCTAAGTCTATTTACTTCAAAAACGCTACATTTTCAATTTAAACAAGGCCTAATTTCCCTCTACTGTAAAATAATAAAGTCACTTACTTTTACCGAAATCCTTAAGCCTTTGCCTGTAAATAGAGTCGAGAGGGCGGCGTACGGAGCGCGAAAATCTACGTGTCTCTTCTCGAGGAGGTCCAGGAACTAAAAGAACGCTGAGTCGTATATCTAGAGATCAAATAACACTCGAAACTTCAAGTAAATCCGGATTTCTCATTGGCTGAAACCAATTGACGTCACGGGAGATGGTAAAATATAACCAAAAATAGAGGTTACTGCTCATCGGTTAGCGATAAAAAATTCGTCACGTGTTATATTAGGCAAATTAGAATAGCTGAAAATACATTGCGCTTACTTCGCCCTAATTTACTTCTGATACAACTTTGATAAAAATTAATCCTGTTTCTGGGCTCCCGCTGGAGGAAATCTTAGAGACTATTAACTCGGCAGAATACACTATTTTAGCAATTGCATATAATCCTGGTTATTGTAAAGGTTGATATATACTGAATTGATTATTGTTGGATAGGAAAATAAAAGAATCGTGATAAAAGTTAATTTTTTTATTGAATAATAATAGGGATGGTGAGTAGATTCGCACTACTATGGACTTCGCCTTCGTCGTTCCAGTATAATTGATGCTCTACGACTTGTATGACCATCCTGGAACCTCCCACGACCTCTCCCTCCTCATGGCTAACAGAACAATACATAAAATTTTAACTTTAGTACAGCATAAATAATTCGTGAAATTTAATTTATTACCTTATTCTAAGTTCAAATTTAATAGACTCATCGTTTGCGCTTTGCAATACTACCCCTTCGATTCTACATGAAGAAAATTAAAATCATAAATTTTTTGTCCCAAAATTTGTTTAAATCTTAAAATAATATTTACCGCATTTTGATTTCTTTTTGAATTGTCCTGATCAGAATAATTTGTTCTTATTTTTTTACCCCGTTTTTATACCTTTCTCCCACCCCACCAATTCCTACCCCCTATATCCTATCTCCTTCTTTCCCTTGATGAAATCTAAGTTAGTGAGTGAGTGAGTGTGGAATCTATTCAGTGTGTAAATAAATTAGAGGGTAAAGTCGGTAAATGTTTCCATGGGTTAAATAGTGTTCGTAGATAATTAATTTCGCGAGACTGGGGATTTCCACCATCTTCCTCTTAGCGTACGTCACGAGAAGATGGTTTAGGTTCGTGCAAAGTCGAACAAATCTACAGATAAGAGTCCGCATTGTAGTACGATCTTGCAGAGGACTGGTTGACTTAACGAAATTCTGGAAAAAAGGGGTAAGTGATTTTCAATAAAGAGTCTTTTTTGTTACGTTTTAAATTATTTATTAAGAGTATTATTATTCGCGTACATGAGTTTATATTATTAAATAAAATGGCCGAGTCAAATTTCAATCTTTTTTTAGCCCAAAGCTAACTAAATCTCAGTTAAATTATCTAAGGCAATGTTTTTTTTACCAATCTTATTTTGCGTGTACTAAAGATATTTTGTTAATGACAGGTAGAAAACATCTTTCAATGGTTCAAGACGGTAACAGATTTCAATGACTTTTAGAAAGAACTTTAAATAGAACGTGCGGGAATAATGCAATAATATATTTCTACCAATGTTTTGTTTTCATGCTAGATGGCGTAAACCACCCCGTTGTCCTAACAATTATACCAATACTTCCTGATTCTATTTTAATTTTTTTTGTTTTTGGATGGTTTATTTTATTCGAAAGTAAATGGTTTGGCGCTCGTAGAAGCGCGCGCATGTTTTCGAGAGAGGTCGGGTCATATCTTGAAAAGATACCAGATAGCGTGGGAATATATTGTTTTATCCTCTGGAACCGGATTTTTTCCAGTCATTGACCATACCTCTCTCTCTAGATAATGGATTCGCCAATTTCGATGTGATGATTGTTCTAGCATGATTTGCGAAAGATAAAAATATCTTGCGGTCGTTTTTTTCCCAATTTTTTGAAAACTTTTGGTAGTACGTTTTTGTACTTTGTCCTTTAGTTCTATGCAAAATATACATTACGCAATATTCACCGCAAACGTTACTAGTTAGTCCTCGCAATCGTCTTTTACTAAATGTCCACGTCTTACACATTGAATTTAAATATTTTCTCATTGGTGATAAAAACGGAGGAAGCCCCATTGAATCAAAGTAGAATCCTCGTTTTCGGCCATCAACATAGAGGCAAATCCAATGAGAACCTGTTTCTCCCCTTTTATCAAAATTAATGATAAGCGATTGTGGATATTTCGCAATGGGTTTTAAATTATCGGAAGAAAAAACGCCTAAAAGTTCGGTGTTTTATACCGTGTCTAAGATAAGTCAACGTTTGTCGTAGTCATTTTGATAGTCTCGAATAATGTTCCTATTCTTATCTACCTGTAAACAAGATTGAAATTCGGCGTACACGAACACGACCGTAGAATCTTTTAAAGGGGTACCAAATCCTAAATCTAAACGTAGTTGCCCTCTCTTTACGGGGTTCCAAAACGTGACGTCACTGGCCGAATTGTCAGGGGTTAAATCAAAAGCATATAAGGCAAAGCCTAGAGGAAAGTGAGCCAACGCGATGTGGTTTCCCTCGTCTTTGTAGAGTATCCCAGTTCCCGAGAATAGCGAATGATAGGCTAGCGTAAATTGTTTACTAATAAAATTAGGGGTCAACGCTTTCGAAGGGATTTGTTCGTTATCAACGTATAGAGCCAAATAATTTAGGTCGAAATTTTCAAAATTATAAGGATTAGACTTAACGGAGCCCTTATACGCTTTGTTGGTGGCTAAACCAATAATGACTCTGTTGGGCATCGGACCTAAGAATATATTGTCAAAACTATCGTTCTGAATAGAACTAGCCAATGTTTTAGCTTTAATTTTGGTACGAGTAAAGGGCTATTTGGCATTGCTACGAAATAATCCTTGCTGATGGGCTAATAAAATTTTAGGCATAATTTTAACTTTACGTACAATTAGAGCAGCGTCTATAAAATCGACTTTATACGCGTCGACAGTGTCGCTAAAAAGGGTAAAATTATCGCTATTTCTAGTTAGTGAAACCTTAAGTTGTACGCCAATAATTAAATATTTGTTGAAATTAAAAATGTCACAAAAAATGTTCCCGTAAAGTTAAATTTCTTTTGATTCAGCGGCAAGAGCCTGACGTTTTATGAATCCGGCGTTTGTTATCAGATCCATACTTCCAGCCGTGTCAACGTACCATCCAGATGTCGCTAGGTGAGTTTTTTTTGCATCATACCCAAAGTTGAGCAAGGTTTCGATATAGGCCCTATAAGGGTAATTCGCGGCCGATGGTGAAACCGTCGTATCATTGAGTTTCACTTCGCATTGTTTGAATAGCGAATGCAGAGAATTGTTCACGAGCGAAACGTTAGACCCGGCATCCAAGTTGTCACCGTTGGTCTTGACGATTTTGACTTTACAATGTGTCATTGTCATTGCCAAATCTGTGTAAGAGTCTACCGTACCCGGTACCGCGAATTCGATGATAGAACTGCTGTCGATAGATGAAATTGGCTAACACCATACCGTTTGACCTTTTTCAACGCTGAGTTGAGTTGGTAGTTCGTTGAAAATATTTAATTCGCTTTTAAGTACTTCCATTTTTAGAGAGCAAAAATATCGCGAACCGTACGCGTGAATTTGCGGCGTTTAACTTCAATGCTTTCTTAGTAGTTTTTCTTCTCTTGCGACGACCCGAACCTTCTTGCGCAGCCATTTCGTTCACAGTTTGTGTCATTCGTTTATTGGCTGACGTTTTTAAGTCCTAACCTTGTAAGACGTCTCGGAGTACTTTCTTTCCTGTAGAAAGAGCCCTTTTTCCCACGTATTTGGCAGACTGTTTTAGGAATGGGAATACAAACCTAGCTAGCCCTGAAAAAAGCTACCAATTCCGTGTCCTTTTTGTCCCGCAAACCCAGATAAATAAGGTAAATCTACTCCGCCCCCGCCTGATTTAAATAATATTGCATGTAGGGACAATTTCTATCAACGTACTGATAAGCCATTTTTTTACGGAGCTCGTCGTAAATGTACTTTACACGTGACTGAAACAAACTGAAATGGCACGAATTCACCTAAACTAGTTCTTATATTAATGTCGATACAGTCAAAATAATTTCTACTCAGTTTAAGGTAATGCGGAGAATCGAAAGTTTTTGAAACGGTTTATCCATGAGGCGCGTTTTGGTCTACAACAATTGTTCGCACAAGGGGGGCTAATGTATCCCCAACCATTTCATTTCCAACCAAATCGGAATACACGAACATAAGATCGGGGACGAATAAGTTTAATTGCATAGGGGTATCTGATCTGATCTGTTGCTTGCTTAGGTGAAATATTAGCAAAATTATCTCTAAATCCTAAAATTTTCCTCAACTCTGGCGTTAACTCGAGTTTGCAATAATGTTTACTATAGGAAGTGTATTGTACGTGTCCGCTTTCTAAACTTTATTCAAATTTTCGTAATAAATCATTATCGAACTCTGAATTAGTGCTTTCCTTTAAATCAAGGTTCAAACTTTTAATACTTTCATTAAGTACAGTCAAAAGTTCATGAGGATTTTGGTAGTAGCCCTGAGGTATCTCGCGGAAGTCGTACGTATATTTGTAATCTACTATGTGGGCTGGAGGGTTCGATAGTAATTCCTTAATTTCGCTTACGTTATAAAAAGATAGAGGATAAATAATTTCTACCAGGGCAATTTCCCAATCTCCGCGTAAACTAATGGGTTTGGCCAACGTTGTAGAATACGAGGCTAGAGTATTTTCTGAATTGTTTTTATTCTTATCTCTAGTATTACTAGGAAGAGTTATGTAAATCCCAGACGTCATCTTGATTAACGCAACTATTAAACGATGGAGGATATCTTAGCCAACTAACGTACAATTGTTTTACTCCGTTTTTAGTTCTCTGTCGTAAAACCTTGTTTAACTTGAACGAACGAGGCGCACTGACCTTTTGAAGCTCTCGAAAATAGAACGTCCCTTTTATATCGATTTCTGATAAGTCTTTTATTTAAAAACGGGAGGATGTCTTTTAACTATAGCTACGACTTTAAATATTTCTTCGGTATAATTAGCTTCGAAACCCTTTTGAAATATCATTTTAGTTGTATTTATTCTAACCAAATTCCCTACTTGGAATTGCGGTTTCATTTTCAGTTTCTCGGCATAATATTTAGAGTAAATATTATTGTACACACGTAATACGTTATTTTCCGAAACGTCATTAGGGGCCATTTTAATTGAGCTATGGTAAGAGGAATTGTACGCTTCGACCAAGTCCTGTAAGACTTCCAAATATCTATTTGTGGAGTGATAGGTAAAATAGCTATAAATTTTTGTTTTTAACGTTCTATTAAACCTTTCTACAATAAAGGCTTTTATCTCGTCAGTTTCGGTACTAAAAAATTTAACTTTATTCTTTTTGAAATATCCTTGTACTTCTTTATTCCTAAATTCCGTGCCCTTGTCCGATTGAAATTTATCAGGAATTCCGTCTTTAAAAACAATTTTTATATTTTTCAAAACCTCTTTTCCCGATTTAGTTTTAAGAGGTAACCCCCACGCTTTTCTACTAAAACAGTCTATAATTGTTAAAATGTATTTGTATCCGTCATTATCAGCCTCTAACGAGCGCATATCGTTAATATCCGCCTGGTATTGTTCCCTTATATTACTAATTACTATTTTATTTCGTTTAAACTTTTTATATTTCAGCCTATGCATCGTAAAAGCGTCGATTCCTCTTAACCATTTTTCTACAGTTTCCCTACTTAAGCCGTGAGACTTTACGGACTGGAATAACCTTTCAGCGCCTCCGAAAGACGCCGGATGCTTCGGGTCAAAATATATTTATTCTAAAATAGCTTCGCCCATACTTTCGACTTTTGCGCGTGACTCCTTGTTTGTGATGAGAAGAGTCAGACGTGGAGTGATCTCGGTCGAGGCTACGAGTGGAGCGGGGCTTATCTGTCTTGCGCGCGCGCAGTCTTTGAGGAACCGGATACTCGCGCTTAACGGGAGGACGTCGTTGTCGGGCGCTCGGAGCTAGCGGGGAGGGAAAGCCTGGGATCGCCGGTGAAGAGTTAAATTGGGTTAAATTGGAAATAAACGCGAAATATCCGATAGGTTTTGGGTAGGCTTTAGGATTTAAATACGCTTTGGCAATTTCGCTAATATTTGAACCTTTAATTGATCGACCGTTTATAACGAGCTCCCCGTTTTCATCCCACCGTATTCTATCGGGTACAGTTTCCAACTGATCCACCATGCTTTGCGCTTTATGGTAATATATCAAAGGCAAATCGTCTATCCAGTCCCTACTTAGCGAGTCGAGAGCGGGGGCAATTTCGATTTCTTTAGGAGCCGAGACTTTTTTACGTAGATTTCCGTGTCTCATTAAAGCTTGTTCGTATAAAATCCATTTCGAGGCGTCGTCTAAATCTTTCATATTTAATATTTGGTCCATCTTAGCGTCTAATTCAGAGACGGTCAGAACGAGGGGGTGCGGGAACGGGTCGGGCTTTAAAACGTCGCTAGGGACGAGAATAATTTTTCTAGCGTGTTTCATTGTTTACTTCCGAATATAGAACCAAGAAGGGTTGAAACGACGGGTATAAGAAACGAGAAAAATCCGCCCCCAGACTGAACTAACAATTTATTTTTACTTTTCCAAGCTACTCGCTTACTGGCTAGTTTTCTAAGGGTATTTTTATGACGAGATAACCTGGTTTTTTGGGTATTTGATAGTTTTACGTTACCAATTAAAATGTTATGAATACATTCACTGATGACGTCTATGAGGGATTTGTCGGCTTTAGCTAAAATGGCTTTTCGTTGAACGGGTTTGCAACGACCGAGATATCGGAGAGCGTCTCTACGAGACATGATGCATAACTTATTGAAATTACGAAATGTTAGTTCTATTTATTTGGGGAGATAGACGTAGCACGTTTCTCCCGGTAAAATATTAGTTAAGACTCTTTGATCTTCGGGACAAGTTTGAGTTAAATTGAAAACTAGATAACCGTGAGGTCTCGAAGTCGCGTCTACTACAAAACGCCATTTATCAGGGAACATTGGTCTAGCGAGATAAGCCACTTGCTGACGGTCTCGGGGACTTTTCAATAAAATTATGTAATGCGAATTCAAGGAAACGGTTCTGCTATCTTTTGATTGATGGAATAAGTTCTGTGTTATAAAAATAATGCTTAGAGAACGGTGATGGGTCCCTTTCACGAATAAATCGCCAATTTGACCTTTACTCTCGCTCATCTGGTCGTCGATAACTAAAAATATAGGATCTTTTCCGTCATAATCAGATAAAACAGGCAATCCTTCTTTAAAAACTACCCTTTGCTTCATTTTATCGTATAGAGCTTGCCATTCTCCGTAATTCCAATGTATTTCTTTGAAACCCGGAACAAACATTTCCTCTTCGTGATTAATTATAGATTCAATTAAATAGCTTTTGCCACTCTGACGCGGGCCTGCCGTTACGCAATTAAACGGAAGAATAAATTGCATGGTTATCTCCCTTCGAGTACTAACGTTCAAATGAAAATGTAAATTAAAATTCAGTTAAATTTATGGGACTCTTCAGCGGAGGAAAAATATAATCGAATAACCTATTTCGTCCCTTACCCCGTATAGGTTTGATATTCACAGTAGAGTCGCAAGTCTATATTCACTTTAGAGTCGTAAGACTGAAACCTATATTCACTTTAGAGTGTTGAGACTAATTTTTATCGATAATTAGCGATTGGAGGCCTCTACGTCCCTGTCCTCAGGACCAATTAGATTCGCTTTATAGCCATAGGGTACCGTAGTGAAGTCGTCCAGCAACCGTACCTTGTCTACGACGGGTCTATAGATTTTAGTACGGTCGACGGAAACGACCAAATGATCGGGTAGACGCAAAATCTGCCTCGGCTGGGGTACGGTTACTGGCTCGTTCGTTTCTCCGTCGACGCCTATCAATCTTTTAAGCCTGTCCATATTAACTAAATCTTTAATGCCTTGATTTAAACGGAACCCTTTGACCTTCATATCGTAGGAGACTTTACCGGTCGTAGGATTTAGTACTTTAAAGGCGTAATTTTTTGCGCCACTTGTTGCCAATTCTTGGATGTACGAGCCTTTTCCGTACTTTTCCAACTCATCGGTCATGTCTCCGAGATAGTTTCCAATCTCTATCTCTATCCCATTACGTTCTTTTAGATAAATGCAACTGTCCGTATCATAATAATACATAAGCTGCTCTAATCTCCTTAAATAAGAGTATGACTTGATCCTAGCCATTGCGGTCGTATAGGCGGCAATTACTACGTTCGTGTTCGGGTAAACAAGATCAATTTCTTTCAAAAACGCCCACTTGACCACGCAATGCGTTTGACTTAAGGGAATAACCGATTTAACTTCTATGTCGGGGTCTAAGAATAATTCGAAAAACTTTTTGGGATCGCTAATAATAGCCGATTGGTCTTTGCGAGGGTTTAAACCAAAACGGCCCCAAAAAGAGTTAAGACAAAGCTTCGCAATGGTACGAAATCCAGGGTTCTTTTTAATATTGGTAGGATCAAGTTTTACTCCTTCCTTTTCGTAATATTCGTCAACGTATTTCTTAATCTCTTCATCGGTCTCTATTCCCGTGGGTAAGCCGCTGGATTCCTGTTTGAGTTTAAGAAAAGCGTTGACGTACTCTGAGAAAAGACCGGCCTTTTCGATATCGGGTCGTATTTTACTACCTCGTATTCCCAAATTTCGTGAATAGAAATGACCTTGTAAACCATTTCGATTGCCAACTGTACCTCGTCTGCAACCCAAGTAGCAGTTATTTCTCGTTCAGAGTCTTCGTGGTTGCAATCCTGCTGGTTTCGAGACTCGCTACACTTTTGACAGTTGGCAAACACTAGTTTCGATTCTATTCTTTGAGGTAAAACTGAATGAATGTTTATAAAATATGTTTGAAAATGGTTCTTATACCCGTACGCTAGAATTGATGAATTAAAATAATAAATTGGTTTGAACTTTTAAAAATCATGTAAACAAAAAAAAACAAAAAACGCATGAATGGACTGTATTATTCTAGCACTATGATTTCTTAGGAGTACAAATAAGCGAAAACCTTTTATAATATCATTCTGTTTATTGATCATTTTTAAATTGATATTTGTTTCATATTTTAGAAATCACTTTGGATATTTATTGAATATTTTGAATACATAAATTCTTGGATCATTTTATCATTGACAGTTTTATTTTTCGGAAATCTAGTCACAATATCAAGTCTACATCGATTTGTCGCAAAATATACGCAAAACCCTCCACACGTCATACTGTGATTTGATTGTAGTTGTAAAAAGTAATAGTCTTACTGTTGAGTTTTGTGTCAACGCACACTGAGCAGAGCCACTGAAGATAGAATGAGGTGACCACGTAATACAATTCCAACTTGTAATTTATTATTGAAGTTAAAAACATTATGTACAAAATTATTTACAATAATTAAGTTAATAAGTGAGCGACATTACTATTGAAAAAGCAGAAGCTAAATGACCCTCTGACTATTACTGCGGTGATGTTTTATAGTAATGCCTTATCTTGTTAAAAAACAAACTAAACATATTAGATAAGATAACGCATGTTATGAAAACAATATATCTTCATTGTTTACTTCAACACTTACTGTTTCTTTTGACGAAGTCATTAAAGCGGTACATATCAGGTGGTTTACCGTGAAGTGATAAAAATTCGGTATTTTTGTTTCTGGAGAAATACAATATAACCCAATGTTCTCCCGAACTCGTCGATGTAGCCGTGTTAACGATATATAACGATGGGAATGTCCTAACGAATTTAGGTAATTTATTCGCGGCGAATACTCCGCGAAATAAGTCCTTCACGAAATTATCTTTCTCCATAATTTTGGTCAATTGTAGATTATCCATACAATTTAGTCGAAAACTACGGTTCTATTTTTATCAATCTCAATCAAACTCTGAAATTTCGCGTAAACAATTACGGCAATGGTTTCTGGTAATGAAGAAGCGAATTATATTTCCAGCCCTAAATTACCGTTATTCACCAAATGGAAATGCGGCGCGTTGCTTATCAAATCAGCCGTCAAATCATAAGCGAAAACATAATTTCCTCCCGCGTAGTCTTCTCGACTGATCTGATTTCCTTCGTCTATATTCCACGGTCCAGTTTGAAGAAATAAATAAGCGTACGCCTGTATAGAACTATTATCAACGAAATTTGCGGTAAGTGCTTTATGCGGTACACTATTACCGTCTACGTACAACCCACTGTGTACGTGTTCAACTTAAAATGTTTGAGATTATATGGTGATAATTTTATGTCACCAGGAAAAGCACCTTGGGAGATCAATCCTATAACGACTTTTTTCGGTATTTGACCCGTAAACAAATGGTCTTGCATGGCCCCCATATTTCCGCAAGGAATTGAAAAGGAAGTACCTTCGGTGCGGGTAATGGGGTATTTAACTCTTGCCATTTGTAACATTTTGGCGTGGGATAACGAAATTTAAGTTATTAGATTTACTTTTCTGAAGTAAAGGGAGGCAGATTTGATCTCTTACTGACATTTCACATCACTTTGCAAACAGAATTCTTTGTTTGGTTTTCCGAAATCAAATTTCAAATCCACTAGATATCAAGGTTGTTGACACATATCTAAATGAACGATGCCGATCATATCTATCGTCCCCTATTGCGCAAAAGAGGCCCTCTTCAAGAAACCTTGGTTATTTTTTAAATCGTCAAATTTAGCAGTCGTGTCGCGATAGAACCAAGAGCTAGTTGGATGACTCGTTTTTGCCGAATCACCAAAGGTTAGCATAGTTTGAATCATACTTTTATACGGATAATTATTAGCGTTAGCCGTAACAGACTTTTTCGTTTAAAAATAAATGCACTTCTGGAAAGAGGTGGTGCAAAAATAGATTGACGGGTGCGATATTATCGGCAGGTGTAGTAACTGTGTCATCCGGCGCCAGAACGGCAGCTTTAGGGTAAGATCCATCTTTTTTTTGATATCCACCTGTCCGTGTTTGTGACAAATCAACATACGCTTCGGAATTTCCACTTATGCAAAATGTTAATGCTGAATTGTTAATAATGCTGGAAATAGGATTGTATTCGACCCATTCACCGCTGAGTCAGAGGAACTTGAAAAAGGTCCAATTCGGAATTCACACACACACTCGAGTGTAAAAGAGCCATAACGCTTATGAAAATAAATCATAGTGAGAAGGAAACGATATTTCCTTCTTCTTAGATTTCTTTCGAGTGACTTTGCGAACAGCACCACGTTTCCTTTTAAGTCCCAATCCAGTCATTTTCCTCAGTTACCCCTTCGCTGATAACAGTGTTTCCTTACCAGCGTTCATTGATCTGTTTCTCCGAGCTGTTGTGATTGGGATTCCACTAACCACATCTGAAACCACTTTCGCTCCAGTGTCGAGAGCTTTTTTACCCAGAGCCACTGCTCCACTCGTAATGAGAGGGTTAGCACTCCTTAATGTGGATGCTAGTATGTTACCTAATACCTAACATCTAAACCACTATACACGGGAATGGTTCCATAGCCCACCTGATTCAAATAATTTTTCTCGTAATCATTAACGGTGGGGTTGTACTGCTGTCGTCGCACCTTGAGCTATACTGAAATGGTGAGTTAAACACGTCTACAGCGGATGTTATAGGGAACTCAAATCTCTTCGTGGTCTAAAATGTAAGGTAACGTGTACCTTACCACGCTCGAACCGGACTGGGTTCCCTAAGTCATCCATTATATTAATTTCGATAATTTGGATGTTTGGGCGGGCGACGGGTAAATAGTGCGGTTGAGTAAATGACGTGTCTATTGTTTCCCTGTCTTTTCCTTTAACGCTAATTATTCTTAAGAGGGGCACATTCCTGTCCCCCACGATATTATTTTCAACAACATTGGAATAAACAAACAATGAGTGTAAGCCCACGTTCATGTCCACCGTTTAGGGTGCTAGCGTCGTTTCCCTAATTTCAAGATCAGCTTGCTTTAGAGTGAACCCCAACAAAATCGTGATTTCCGAACGTAGTAATCTTCCGCTATACGAACTGAAACTCGTTTTGTAATTGTATTGTAATTAAACTCAATGATTTTATTTTCGAATTTTACATTTCCCGAAGTTCTTCGATTGAAGAGAAATTTGCCTTAGGTATAATAGCCACTTTTGGCTTTATAAAACCTTTTAACAAGATATTATCGGTCCGCGCTATTACTACCAGCTCTTCTTTAATATTGGTCCACGTTCTAGGATAACTAATTTCAGCTGATCCAAGTTCGTCCACTCAACTGAACAATTTCTGGTAGGTTGAATTTGTTTAGAGTATTATCGGGAAAGTAATTCAGTGACGAATCAGAGGGTAGAATTATATAGAAACTCATTTCAAGTCCACTTCATGCACCCAACTGTCAAATTGCGGTCCGTATTCCTTCCAACGCACCAGTAATTGTACCGTTTTGTCAGTTTTCTTTCGCCTTTTAAGTATTTTTTCAATATGGAAAGCGCACGTCTCGAGATCTTTACCCACTTTTTGCACTTCTTCCTTGTAAAATACTCCCAAAATGGGTTCTGAATCTAAAGCCTCGAGTTTATGTACCAAAGGTTGTCTCGGTATCATCTTAATAACTCGAAACAGTTCTTCGGAAAAATTGGCAAGGTAGCCTTTTTTCTTTTCTTTTTGCTAATTCTTACAATTTCGAAATCATACATCGCTGGTGGACTAAAGTCAACATCTCCGTACAGGTTGTTCCAAATCATTTTAGAATTTTGGAGGTCACTTCGATTAGTTTACATTTAATTGACCGGTGGTAACTGTTATTATACGCCGTAACTAAATCTCGAAGCACGTCAACGTATATTTTTATATTTTTCCCGGTGAAATATCGATACATTCTTGATTTAAGGCTGGTTTTCACTAGGGCAAAAACGCCACAGCGGTGAGCGTCAACGTAAAAATATTGTATAAGCCTAACGGAAATTTTTCGCGTCGACGTTCACCGTCGTGGCGTTTTTTCTTAGTGAAAACCAGCCTTTAAAAGATCGAATAAACGGCTCGACGACGCTCGCTTAAACTTCCGAGTTCGTCACGAATAAATCTACTTCTCGTGATTTTAACACAGATTGAACGGTTTGATTGACAAACTCATTACCATGATCACTCTGCATCCGTTTCGGTTTTTCTTCCTTGAGCTAAAATCTTTCCAACGCGCTCACTGTGGTAATCCCCTTTTTATCTATCACTGGCTCAAAAAATGCGAATTTACTAAAAATATCAATACAAGCTAATATATAACGATTTCCCCTATTTTGTTTCGAAAGTTTTTTTAAATCAATTAAATCAGCTTGCCACTGTTCATCAATACCGTACACTATGGTCTTATTACTTTTATAGCGCCACTTGGCTTTTTTGTGTAAAGTATACGCGTCTTGATCTTGTAAAAACTTCCTCGCGGTTTTCAGAGTAATTTTAATTTAATTTTCTCTAGCGGAAAGATACAACCCTCGAACACCTGCGTCCGCTACGTTGTAAAAATCATTCTTTAATTCATCCCTAATAGGTACTATTTACGGGAGTGGGTGACGTATAGCCCCATAAAATGAAATCAAACAGCTCAATTAATGAAAATAATAATACTATTAGGAAAGCGGTTAAGAGTTTTCGGATTTTTCGAAAAAGAAAAGGTTAATCTTGTGACTACACTAACAGCTACGGTTTCTGCACAATAATCCATCTTGGAATAATAATGTTAAATAAATACTCAACATATGCTTCGCATTTTATTTATAAGTCACAATTACACAGTTGCCCACGGTGATGGATTAAGTGGTGGTGAACGGTACGATAGCGAATTCAGAATCCTTAATCTGGTGGGATTTTTCATATATTTTTTGGGACATTGTTGTTTTGTTAGGTTTTACAAAAGTTACTAGTGCCTACATGATCTGTTGCAGCTTTCGTTTTACTGATCGCATCGTGAATTAAATTAATAACGTTAGTTCCTAAAACGACTTGCCCTTCAATTTCCAATTCCCCGAGCTCCGACCATAATATATTTTTATTTTGCTGAGTTCAAGTGTACAACGAAAATGCATCATTGATAAGGCTGGGTGTTATTTCAGAAGCTATTTCGTCATACCACGGCTAGGAGTCCCGTGAAAGAGTGTTTCATGGTAGGATCCATTACTAAAAATGACATACGAAATAAATGACTAAGCAGTTTTAACGAAATATTTCTATTATAGTTTTAATTTATTCATCGTCACTCGTATACAATATTTTTTAGAGTTGCATACAATATGAGCCATAATAGTAACAAGTAAATCTTCTTTTAAAAAAGAATAAATTTTTGGAGTAATTTTAGAATAACATAATTGGTTCATAGCGTGAAAACAAGTGCATTTCTACTCTGGAATTCCAATCCACCATTAAACACTCGTGCTGCGTTTGCGAAGGGTGCTCTTATATAACTTGAGCTATGGTAAACAGTTCCATAATATTTGAGTCTTTTATATATCTCATTATTTCCTTTTCTATAGCACTCAAAGTCTAAACTTTCACCTAAACACAATATTTCAGTCGTTTACCTGAATTAAAGGCTTCAAAATTCGCTTGATGACTTAGGCCTAGGGTGGTGCCTAGGGTGGTGCCTAGGGTATTAGCCTAGCCTAGCTGATTATTGTTAGTCATTCACCTCGTCACTTTATAAGGAAAATCAATTCCTATTAGCGTCTTTAGTAGCACCTTGGTTTCAGTTCCCATTCTCAGAAAATGCCTTAAAACTAAACTACTGAACATTTTTTCATTTAAATATTTTTGGCATATTTGTATTGGCACACTCTGGTAACCTTTGACAAAATTAACCATTTTTCCATTTTCAGATTCATATACAAATGTAGAATGTGCACATAATGGACCCAGATTACGAACACTTTGTGGCAAGTTAATTCAAAGGTGTATATTCGCAAGCGTTGAATCTTTACCAAAATATTTCTAATATTGAAAAATAAAATTTTAAAATAAGAGTATTAGCTCGATTAAGTGCAATTGGCCAGATTGAAGACTTCATCAAAATAAAAATAGCTGGAGACAAAAGTAAGAAATGATTAAGAAACTTTTTGGGCAAAATTCCATTTAAACATGGAAAAGCGTAAAACAATTTCGCAATTCATTGGCTTTCCATCTTTTGCGCTCTTTAAGATATCTGGGTTTCTGAATTACTTCCTAGGTGGTTTAATATGAATAAGGCGATAATCAATAATAGAAAAATCTTTAGGTGATTCTACTAAATATGGTTTACCGCATTGAGAGAAATATTTTCCTATTAATGTTTTGGTTACGCCTAAAAGTACAACAGAGTCAGGACATATGCAGATAGCAATTACGGAACTAGTATTTAATTCATCCTTATGGTATTACCACACAAAACCACTTTCATATTAACTTTGTAACTCTTCTACAAAAGGTTGCAAAAATACGTCCATAATTGGGTACCCTTTTCCACACCATAAACTGACAAGTTAAACATTACCGTGCCTTTCTTTGGGAGATAGTTCATTTCCAATAACTAATATTGGCCAAATGTTAAATAAACTATTTTCGAAAACAGCAGCTCCATCCGTGCAAAAAGAAATTTAAAAATTGTTGATTTCACCAAGGGTTTACCAGGCTGAGAAATATACTTATATATATCCAATTGATATATATCATCTATGGCGCCATTATGATACTTAACTCTTATCTCACTTTAATTTTCACCGTATTCCTGTTTCGATGCTTGAATGTTATCTCACTTTAATTTTCACCGTATTACCGTTTCGATGCTTGAATGTTATCTCGCTTTCATTTTCACCGTATTCCCGTTTCGATGCTTGAATGTTATCTCGCTTTCATTTTCACCGTATTCCCGTTTCGATGCTTGAATGTTATATCGCTTTCGTTTTCACCGAATTCCCGTTTCGATGCTTGAATGTTATATCGCTTTCATTTTCACCGTATTCCCGTTTCGATGCTTGAATGTTATATCGCTTTCGTTTTCACAGTATTCCCGTTTCGATGTTTGAATGTTATCTCACTTTAATTTTCACCGTTTTCCCGTTTCGATGCTTGAATGTTATCTTGCTTTCATTTACACCGTATTCCCGTTTCGATGCTTGAATGTTATCTTGCTTTCATTTACACCGTATTCCCGTTTCGATGCTTGAATTTTATCTCGCTTTAATTTTCACCGTATTCCCGTTTCGATGCTTGAATGTTATCTCGCTTTCATTTTCACCGTATTCCCGTTTCGATGCTTGAATGTTATCTTGCTTTCATTTTCACCGTATTCCCGTTTCGATGCTTGAATGTTATCTTGCTTTCATTTACACCGTATTCCCGTTTCGATGCTTGAATGTTATCTTGCTTTCATTTACACCGTATTCCCGTTTCGATGCTTGAATGTTATCTCGCTTTAATTTTCACCGTATTCCCGTTTCGATGCTTGAATGTTATCTTGCTTTCATTTTCACCGTATTCCCGTTTCGATGCTTGAATGTTATCTCGCTTTAATTTTCACCGTATTCCCGTTTCGATGCTTGAATGTTATCTTGTTTTCATTTTCACCGTATTCCCGTTTCGATGCTTGAATTTTATCTCGCTTTCATTTTCACCGTATTCCCGTTTCGATGCTTGAATTTTATCTCGCTTTCATTTTCACCGTATTCCCGTTTCGATGCTTGAATGTTATCTCACTTTAATTTCAGTAATTTTTAATTTTTAAATAAAAAATTACTTGTGGAAATCTTAACCTTTATTATTAAAGACTAAATAATTTTTCTTCTTAAAATTAAAGGCTTGTATGAGGAGTCAGGTGCAGAAAAATTGTAGAAATTGCAAATTTTTAATTCTTCCATCCCAAACATAATTTAAATACAGAAAACTCTGAAGAATATATAATTTTGTTAATGCTTGGTCGTAAGTGTATATTCTAGCTTTTTCTTTTATAAATTTAGTTAGTCGTTCGAAGATACCCTGCTCATTTTCAATTACAAATACACCATACGAAGAAAAATTTTTTTATTATTAAGGTACGAGAGTCCCATAAATGAAAAATCGATTGACGAAGATCTTTAATCGGGTATTTAAATTAAAAATTAATGTCATTTGAAATATTCAGAAATACTTATATTTTTTAATTTGAAGCATTCTAGTGGATTTTCAGGGACTGGCGAAAATAAATTCAAATCAGTTGCTGGGAAAGGTTATATAAATTTTAAATAAAAAAGGTCCTATGACCTTTTACTATGCGTTTATCCTTTAAAAGATAATTTAACCCGCATAACACCCCAAAAGGAGGGGTAGTTAGCACTTTCAACACATAGCAAGAGGAGCCGGGTTCGTTTCCAGCTTGTGGATCTGAGTGAAAGCTCGGAGCTTTTCCTTCTATGTAGAGTTGGACAGTTTTCTTCCCACTGATTATGGGATTTTCCGTGAGATCTTCGGTTTGCCCTATAAAAAAAATTGTAAAGGTTAACGGTAATAGTTAGTGTAGGGAGCTGTTGGTTTGCGTGGTATGAAGGGCTGGCCACCACTATCCTACGCATTGTTACCCGGCCACTTGTTTAAGGCATTAAAAGTCACTAGATGACCTGAGTATTAGCCTAGCTGATTATTTTTAATAATTCCCGAAAAGTATTTCATCGTATTTTCCTCATTTTCTGTTACAACTATCATATACACATTTAGAGTATGGTCTACTGAGAAATGTGACATTTATTTATTGTGCGTTAAATGGTTTTATTCCTGGAATAATCTTGATTGATGCTTATAGCTTAATTTGGATATGGCATTGCAACAGCTATTTTAGGTAGTACCAGCTGGTTTTCGTTTATGACGTTTTAAATGTAAAACACTTTTATTTATGTGTTCGAGAGTACGATCAACAAATTTTTCATTGAAACGTTTTGTCTGACGCCTATCATTAAAAAAATAGTTTTTAGAAAACTACAAAATCTATTCCGATTTTCCTAAAATTTAATAATAAATAATGTACCTTGAGAATAAAATATCCCGAAAATTTCAGATATCTAAATTTAATTAAGTTTGAGAAAAATTCAATAGCCGATAGCCCTGAGAAAACTTCTCATTAATCAGCATAATCATTAAAAGCCATTTTGGATGGAATAAAATCAGTTTAATAGTACTTAAAATGCAATTTTTAGATGTAAAGATAACATACCGCTATTTCTATACAATCATAAAAGTCGTGGTTTGGTCAAAATGGCAGGCCTCGTATTGTGACACTCAATAAAAGGCTAGTTGAGCGGAGCGAGCGTAGCTCCCTTAGCAACGACTGCTATGGGGAAAAAATGCTGGTCCTGTGATTGTCCGAAGCCGTCAAAATAACCTATGCGAAGCGCGCGTAAAAGGCGAGAGAGTATAAACCGCCCGAAGCCTGGCGCCCGGTGAACACCCGGTGAACCTGGAAGCGCGCGCAAAAGGGGACCGCGTGTATAAAGGGAGAGAGAAGCCAGATAGCGCGCGTATAGAGGGAACCTGGCAGCGCAGCGCGCGTAAAATGCGAGAGAGTAGAAACCGTCCGAAGCCTCGGTCTAATAGAATCGCTAGATACCATGTGTGTAAGGCGACTTTCGATAGAGAACCTGGCAGTGCACGTAAAGTGTGTGTAAGAGGGGAGGGGATTGAAAGACTTTTTTATGCATTGCGGGAGGGAGGGAGGTGAGAAGAATGAAAGGCGGTTTTTTATGCATTTTTTTATTTAATTCTGTCCAAAATGAAATTCATGGTTTCCACAACTTCAATGACTCTACTGCCTAATTTTACAACTATTTCCCAAGACATTAAAGTAACTGGAATGAAATTGGCCATTTCGTTGAATTCATCGTCGCTGTCGAACGCTGGGTCCTCCAAAAGGTTTCTCCTTTGGAAATAATGAATTATTATTATTATTTGGCGATGTATAAAATATGTTTGCCCAATTTAATAACTATTTCTTGTATGCTCTTATTTCATGTCTCGCTCGCTCCGCTCAAGTCTGTGTCAAAAATACCCTTTGGGGTTTTGTGACGTCCTAGTTAACAGATACCAAATACTTAATAGGTGAGAGAAAATTTAATTTTGGTGTAATCGAACTTGGCCCTTTAATGATAGAAACTACGGAGGGAAAGGAATTACCACCTTTGTGAGCTTTCGAATGTCCTGTTTCTAAAATAGTGAAGATTAGCACGCTGCACAAAAGCAAGGCTGAGCTTGGCATTCATGATTTTTCTATGATTTTAGAACACGATCTGGAAAATGGCAAATAATTTAAGGAATTTTACAAGATCTAAATCAAGTATCGCTTAGAAACACGTATATCGATAAACAAATATTTTAAACTCGATCCCCTCACTTGAGTATCACTGGGAAAATTTCACTTTAAGTTAACGTGCAGTCAATATAGGGCAAACATGTTTTTCACATTAAGTTTCTTCAAATTTTTTTTATTCAATGCACTTCGTTCTATTTATTTATCTATAAAACTATATTACTCGGTAAGCAAAGCCTTTTCATAATACGTCTTCGTCCATTATTTTAACTTGAAATTTATATTTTCTGAAGTATCCCTCTTTCATTCATACGCGACGCTCGATAATAACCTCGCTTTCTTGTCGGCTCGTCTGCAAATTATTGGCGTTGACTTAAAATTTCTTCCTGACAGCCAGAACTCGCCTATTTTTAGCTCTAAATTAGAATGTTCAGGTTAGTTATCTTGGAATGAACATTCAAAGAGCTCCAACTCAAAATTTTATTCCCTGGGTTGGATTTCCCTGTTAAAATAGCTCAAAACTTTGGGTGATAGAAATTGACTTTCACCAAAGGGGGATTTCTGCTAAAATAATACCGTACAGTAACTTTAGTATTTTATCACCGAATAAATGGTTATATTTTAATATTTTACTTATCATTTCGCGGTTGACTACAGGCCTCTGGTTTCGCGCATTCCCGAACTTTATGGGCAGTATTGCCTCTTTTGGGGCTTCGGCCCTCCGCGGATTTTGTCGCGTTGTGTGCCGTGTCACCCGTTCCTTACTTCCCACCGAACTCCATTTCCTTACGGACCCTAGTATCTCCGGGCGGGAGATCTATCTTTCAGGATAGGGTGCAAGGTGCTGACACAAGACTTAATTCGTGCTGCTGATCGGGTGTGCTAGACTCATGAGCTCGGTGTTCTCAGGAACTGCGTAATACTCTCCCCCTTGGGGTCACCACGGGAGCCAAGCATCTTCTTCGAAAAATCTCTGGATCCCTGGTTTTTACCCATGGGTCTTGTGACCTCGCTCCTCCGGGTCCTACTTCCGAGACCAAGGTACCCAATAGTTGAGTAGCGTTTCGGGTCAGAGGTCACGGATGTTTACGGTCCGCTATTGCTTAATTGGAAGGCACTTTTAACCATAACCTTGGCAGTCGTCATAAATTAACGAGGCAAAAAACACGGGGAACTAGAATATAGCGGCATATGAAAGACAGAGCACCGCTTCCTTACTACGGTCCAGTCGAACGAGATCTTAAGCGGCTACCGAAAGAAGGTACTTTGGTTCCAGTCACAGTATCCGACTGGGCAACACCTATCGTTCCAGTCCTGAAGTCGAATGCTGAAGTCTGGATCTGTAACACTCAACCCTAATCTGATGGTTGAGCAATATCCATTACCAACGGGTTCTGGGTTATTCAGCAGGCTCGCTGGGCGACAAAGATTCACTCAGTTGGATCAACGCTATGCCTATGCCTATGCCCAAATCAAGCTTGATGAGGAGTCGCAACATATGTGCACCATCAGCCCGCACCTGGGACTCTTCAAGGTGACTCGCTTTCTCTGTCGAATAAAAAGGTTATAACACTATTCGAAAGAGGGTCCTTTGCACGATAAAGTAGAGTCCATCCTTGGTAATTATTCTCGCAATAAGTCAGAATTCCTTCTAGTTCGTCGGATAATGCCACAAATACCGCTTCTCCATTGTACAACTTTTTAAAACATTCTGATCGAGCCAAATTTCCCTGGAGGATCGCAAGCATATTATTAAAAAAATATGCAACTCTGTAATTCTTCACTTAAAAGGGGACTTTAAAAACATATTTCTTGATATTTAATAAAAAAAACTTTATAATGGCAAATGTCAAAAGGAATTATTTCTTGGTATAAACTCTAAAAACGTTCACACAATGGCCAACTGATTTTGATTATTAGATATCCTGCGTCGCTTTCCATTAGATGTTGCCAGCTTTTCGATTTCGGATGATAAATTTCCCCTCCGAATATATCTGCAACATCCTGAGCCAGCCGATCATTGAAGATCATTAATTGTTCATACACACATACCAACTTTCATAAATCTCCCATCCCATATTTATTTTAATCCTATATGGCCATGGCCCAACAATTGTATTCTTGATGTTTTCAAACAATTTCTCTTGAAACTCTGGGGATGCTTCTTAAACCAGGTAAATGTACTTTAAGAAATATTTTGATCAACAAACATTTTATTAAGGTCCATTCATTTAAAGCCCTAAAAGTTCTAATACCATTTTTAGGTTAATTTTTGTGTATAATTAAATACCAGTTAGAATAATAGGTTTACCATCATCAATTATAAAATCCCTGTAAAAACTGCAAAATCAGCTAATTGATGATTTATACTATATTAAATTATTTTCTTACATTTAAAATATACTATTTTAAAACTTATTAATAATAAAGTAGGCAAGTCTGAATTTGCTCTTAAAAGGCATGTTTAATATAAAAATTTGAAATTTGTAGGATTTGTGAAATACGTAAGGAATTTATTAATTTGTAAATTTCAAAAATTGGAATAAATAACATTGTTTTCCAAATGTATATTTTTCACAGGTACGTGTTATACAAAGTTTTTCAAGTAGAATGTTGTAGAGAGTACTGGAAAAGGTTGAAATAAAGTTGAATCTGTTCGAAATTTGCATTTCTAAACTCTATACGAGGCAAAGAATAAAAACAAGTTGGTGTAGTGAGGTAACAAATATTTTGCAAGCCATAAATTTAAGAAAAAAATATGTTTCTTTAGTAGCATTTTTTACCGAAGATTTAATTGAACTTTAAAGAGAGGTTAGGCGAGTATTTCATAATGACACGTACGACCTATTAGATTATTTTGGGAAATGACTGATTTAAATGAAGTCTTTAATTGTGGTGAATTTTGTAGTATAAATTATTCTTTCTGTCTAAGTTAAATCATGCCTTTTTATTCCCGTGAATAGTAAGCATTAAGTTTTAATATACTTTTTATACAGCAAATCTCTATAAGCAAGACTTTATAAATAAATTAGGGTACTATTGGCTACTTGAAGATGATAGTCGTAGTTTTTTACCAGTACTTATATTGTGATAACATGAGTTTTACTTACTTCAAAAATGAATAATTATTCCGACAAAAAATAAAGAAACTGAAACTTAAGGATGTCTTTCCATTCATTTCCTATGCGAAATTCTCCGGAGATCACTTGCTACGTCATTTGGCTCAAAATGATTATATTTAAACAATTATCGATAATAGCCACTTAATTAAATGATAAAACGATAGTCTTCAGTGAAAATTTGGAGGACCAGGCAACGTTTAAAGTAAAATAAAAATTATGAAAGCATATTTTATTTTTATATCTTTATAACTAGATATATACAGGAAACATAAGCAACAAGTTAAATTAATGCGTGGATGAGCTATTTAATTAGCCAGAAAACCATTAACATTTTTATTAACGACGGACTTTCGACACAAAGTTCTCAATAATTCCATTATTAACTTCATTTGGGGGTTTTGAAAACCAAATAATCTGAGGATAATTTACCTCTGTAGTAAAACCATATTCATTGAATGTATCCAATGTAAGCCCACCAAATGATATTATTATATTTGCTTCAAAATCATACTGTGTGAAATATTTAATGCAAAAATATTATTAGGCCTAGAGAGTCACTTTAGGTAAGGGTTTTTCCTGTTATTTATTTGTTGCTTTATTCAAACAACTTTCGTTCGTGGCAAATATAGTGTGTTAAATTGTGCCGACATAACATATTACTAAAAAACTTTGAATGCTTTTGAGATAAAGTATTTTATCAATAGTAGTTAGTGACCTAATCGTTTATGTAAGAAAACTTTAAAACTTATAGAGTTAGTTGTTTGGCATTCCCTACCCCTAACTACATTATAAGTCCTAATACTGAGCAATGTTTATGAGCCGCCTTGAAACAGGCCCAAGGCTAATTAATATATCAGTCACAAGACCGTTTCAGTAACATTTCGGCACTTCAACCTATTTGGAATAAATGTTGATAGATTTATTAGAGTCCATGGAAAATAATAATTTAAAAAATTTTAACGGAGGAAACACATGGATGTAAAAATTGTTTTATTTCAATTTTTAAAACATTAAAAATTAATTAAAACTAACCCATTCATAGGTTGAGCTTTCGACCCGAGGGTCTTTGTCAAAACTAAGGAAACACAATTGATAACATAACATATATATACCAAATAGGGTAGATATAGTTAGCAAAGCGACACAATCATTGATTGGTCTTTCTTACAGGGTACAATAAATTCCTATCGAACGCACCCCACGATTTCGCACTTAAACAACCATCGTCCAAATTTAATTTCCCTGTGTCGTTAATATAGATACCCTCTTTGAATTTTATTTTGAAATAATCCGTCTCTTTGTATAAAATCGATGGTTCATTAAATAACATGTCATGATTTTCATTATTTTTAGAATTCCAAATATGGTGTGCCATACCATTATTCAGATCGCCGGTTTTTATACAATATTTATGTTCACTAATTCTTGTACCAAGGGGCGCTTAGTTTCTCCGACATATGGTTTTTTACAGATACCATCAAATTTATATGCTATACAATTGTCCTCAAGAATATTCTTCTTATTGTCTTTCAGCGGCCTACTCTTGAAAATGCTTTTCAGATTACTACCTCCACGACTAACCAATTTTATATTAAATTTACTCTTTAAAAGTCAATGCGTTATTTCAC
This sequence comes from Leiobunum rupestre, assembly GCF_980474605.1. NCBI lineage: Eukaryota > Metazoa > Arthropoda > Arachnida > Opiliones > Sclerosomatidae > Leiobunum > Leiobunum rupestre. Next base: position 56,379,362 of record NC_143391.1, on the reverse strand, counting down.
TTTTGTCTTTAACATATGGTAATACAAGCATGGGGGTAGTTTTCGACAAAGGCAAAGTTTCTTGGTGGTTATTGTTTACATTATGTGAATTGAAGATGCCAGACACCAGGGATTTAGGATAACCAAAATTGATAAGTTGGACGGTAATAATGTTTTTATCAGAGGTAGGAGTATCAGAGATAGCTTCAATTCTGTGTTTCAAACTCTTAACAATACCAGTCTTTACTTGATTATTATGATAAGATTGAAAATTCAGGAATTGTTTACAGTGTGTGGCTTTTTGATACAGTGAACACTTTAGATGTCCACTCTCCATACGTTCGATCAGGACGTCCAAGAATGGAAGTTTCCTTATAGATTCCATTTCCAGGGTGAATTGAATTGAGGCATCTACCGAATATACAAAATCTTGCAAATTTTCAGTACCTCCCCTTACATTTTAAAGTTATTAAAAATATCATCTACGTATCTGAACCAGTGTTTTATATGACGACTATTCCTATTGTTCGATAAAATTTTGTTTTCGACATATTCCATCTATAAATTAGCTAAGATTGGTGACAAGGCCTCTCGATTGAGCATAAAATGTATTGTTGAAAGAAAAATATGTGCTGTCACAACAAATTTTTGTTAAGTCTAAAATAGAATATTTGACTCAACTTAGTATAGTTTTTCCAGTTCGTATCTGAAGTAAGTTTAGTTTTTAGGACATCCAAGACACCTTGAATAGGGACATTTGTATACAAACTGACAAAATCCAACCTGAGTATACAATCCTGTTTTTACAATTTAACAGACCTTATTTTATCCACAAAATTGTATGAATTAACAATGTGGTGAGCGGTATTAAAACTAAGGGGGACAAAATTTTTACGAAACGACGTGCCAACCAATAAGTTGGACTATCTCTAGAAGCTACAATTGGGCGCATAGGACAATTGTCTTTATGAATTTTCGGAAGACCATAGATAAATACGTAGGACTTGACTCAATAACGATTACTAGTACCCTCTATTAAGGAATGTATTGGTATAGTAAATATCGAACGAAACGTACTATACGTGTAATATTCTCACGACTAGGAGAGTGGGAAAACATTTTTTATCACGCTTTATGTCGCTTAAAAGTAAAAAAAACGTTATTGGTGTAGAGAAAGAATGCAATTGTAAAGTTATTTCAAGTGGGGGGTACAAACGCTCGCGGTATTAGGGGGGGAAGCTTTCTCCCCCATTCGACAGAGGCCTTGTTTACAGACTTACCTATTTGTTCGCACAGGTGTGTCTATATGCTCGCGAGCCCATGTGGCTCGATACCTATTGGCGCAGCTCGGCTCGGCCCAAAAAAATATCGCCCGTTTAATAATCGAGCCACCGTGGAGTCGGCTCGGCTCGAACTTGGCTCGCTCGTGACGAGCTCGTGAACAGTCCTATAAAATTCAAATGAATACGGTAAAAATGAATGAATATCCTGCTTCGAAATTGTAAATAAGGTTAAAAAGAGTAATTCAAATAAGAATTCTACAGTCATTTCCGTTTGTTTCGATTTTAGAATTTCGTGAGAAAGATTTTGTAGATAACGATTATCTTTCTTCCTTTCGAATACGCTTAAAATATTTATCTAACTTACGCCACAAAATTTATCGAAGTAAAAGTAATAAAACCACTTGAGACCAATAAATATAATTAAAAATATCTACCACGCCCAATTCCTGTTGATGATTTTGAAAACAATCCAGGAAAAAGAATAGAAAAGTAGAAAAAACTGCAGCCGAAAGTACAACCTCAACCTGAAGTGAAACCACAGTCAGAGATCAATTTACCGGCGAATCAATTAATTCCAATTATGAATAAAGTGGTAATTCCAGATCTGTTTAAACCCAATCCTTCAGACTCACTTCCCACGGAAAATATCGCTCCAGTGATACTTCCAAAACTAGTTAGCGCCGTACTCCGAAATTTGTTTCGAATAAATGGGATAATAAACAGATCGTGTTCGAGGCCCAAAGGTTCGAGGAAGAGAAATTGTATAATAACGATATGCAACCTTTTACTTAAATCCTAATTATGAGAGTTTTATTAGAAATATGTAAACCGAGATATTTTGAGGAATTAAAGACGGCTATATCATTAGGTAATTAATACAATTTATTTATTGATTTGGACAAACCATTCGGAATGCAAATTTAATTCCTAAATCCACAAGCTGATCTTTGTTACATAACCGAGGACATCTATTTCAGTGGGATCCAAAAATTTCGACCGCATAATAAATAGAGATAATATTACTTTTGGGTAGCGTCATAATTTTTTGAAATAGGGGTTGATTCCGCTAAAGCTCCCCAATTTGACCAGGAAGACTGGGACTTTTATTCAGTGTCCGTCTTTCAACCGTTCCAATTTGAAGCTCAACAAGATGCTACTGGTAAAACTTGTTGCAACAAGCAACGATTTATCTTAATTAATTTAAGAAATAAACTGAGTTTATTATTAACGAATGGCATAACCGGTTGACGTACAAGCTGCTTTTACCGGTCAATTCGCCGATATTTTCAAAAGTCACGCATCAATATTTCAAGAAAATTTCATAAGCAGTCATTCTCCGCTTAAGGTTTGGGAAGAAGAATTCACCTCGAACGAAGATTCAGTTTTTGAGTTCCGCTACAATTAGAGTGTACCGATTGAACCTCGGAATTGGGAAAATGATTGCTAAGATTTACAATTTTGGATTTAACTTCTAATCTGATTATCCTAAGTATAATTTGCGTACTGGGGGAAACTTGTGAATTTGTAAAATAAAAATTTATAAAGAGATATAAAAGGTGGAACTTGCGCTATGAATTTAAAGATGTAGAAAATATATTTTATATTCCACTCATTTTTGAACCCTTAAGTCAAACTGTTTTATATTTAAAAATTTATATTTTACACCTTTATAGGTTTTGTAAAAAGAAAAGGGAAAATAAAGACGTTGATCTACTTGCAATTCTCATTTCAAACTTTTGTACGAACATTTTTAGCACTCAAAGGGTATAAGTTTCTTATTTAGAATTGTCTTATACCTCTAGAACATATGTTTTTTAAACAGTTTAGGGTAAATCCATGTCAAATCACCTGATTTCAAGAAAAGTTCCCACGGCACCAGTTTCGATTTCGTTTAAACTTTAACCACTTATTTTATAGACCTTTTGAGCTAGAAAACCAAATTTTTAGCTCTGAAATCGAAGTATTTTTGAAGATACGATTTTTTTAAATAACCTTGCAAGTAGTCGAGTGTTTTGACATGTACAATTTTGTCATCTTTGAGCATTGATATCTACAGATAGGTTAATATCACGTAGGTGTAATTTTTATAACGATTTTACTGGTGGTAAAGATAACTAAGTAATCATTACGAGGTTCGAAAATAGGGTCGTTAATTTTATAAAAATAGGCGAATGTGCCATAAAAAAGAGCAATACAGGTAAACAGACCAACTTCGTCGGTCTTTAAGACATCGAAATAAATTTTTTTAAATTCATTAATTGACCTATATAGGATGATATTTAGCCGGGGAATACACAAAAGGAACCAGAATTACTTGCCGAACTATACTTTTGGAGTTATAGGGGTTCAAATTTAACGTTTTTATCAAAATCGGGAAATCATGGTAGTGAATAGTCGCGTTTTTGGCGATGTCGGATACTGATACACAAAATAATGTTGATACAATCTGAAAGTACAGAATTCATTATACAACATATGAAATTTTCATGTTGTGTTTTCAAGTAGTTCAAGGTCAAACGTTAAGGGCAAAACGAACCCGATTTTTAAAACTTAAAACTGAGCACTCCACGTCAAATCAACCAGGCCCATACCACTCAAGTCACCGAATCTGATTAAATTTTTTGGGCAGTTGTGTTTATGGGTAAAACTAACCTATGTACAGCAAAAGTGCCGAAAAACGTTTATTTGAAAGTAATAGGATAAAATAACTGTTTTGCGATTTTCCGAAAATCCGATGCACCCAAAGAATTAATAGCTATATCTTCAGTTCTAAGAGAGATAAAAATGTGATCGATGACTTATTTTATGGGTAATGAAATCCTTAACACACCATATTATAATTTTTTTAAATAAAAGGTTTAAACATTTTGGGAATTTGAAACTTGGAGGCCAGTTATTCGCGGATCCCCAAAATAGCTAAATTTAGGAAAATTAATTTTTGGCCTCTATCGACATAATACATTCTCTGTTAAAACATTTTCTTGGGGAATTAACTTTTTAGGAAGCTACAACCAAATTACTGTACCCCCCCTCCAAGCAATATTAGATTTTAGAAGTTTTCATACTTTAATTTAATTTTCCTTCGGGTTTTATTTTTATTTACTTCATGAGATATAGAAATTGAAATGTTATTATTTTATTACTTTTGGAATTACTATCAAAATGTTTGTACGGTTAGTACGGGTCTATGTAACATAATTACTCATAAGTAAGCCTCTATATAACATCTCTGTATTAAAAATTTCAATGAGACCTTGGTTCACAGCCACCAAAGAAATCACGAACGAGCTACGCGCAAAACCGGTTTAACTTCCTTCCCCGCCAGACCTGGTTTTGATGACGAAAAAGCCGTCATCGATTGGAAAGTGACGTCAATTACGTCATATCCTGTGAACAAGGTCTCATTGAGAAGACGTTCTTTTTTGGCACACTTATGAGTAATTATGTTACATATGATAAAATGGAAAAGAGGGTAGCTCAACAACGAAATTGGTACCAACTTACAATATGGCCTAAAAATTCCATTTTGGTGTCTAATAGTCCTTTAAATAAAAGGTCATTAAAGCCGATTATAGAGTTTATGCTGCCGCGACTGGACATATAACTGGTCTATGGTTTCCCTTCCTACTGCCAAAGCTGATAATGTTCTATTCATAGATCTGGCGGCATTTTTCAACAGGGGGCAAGACAGTCAGAGAGGGGTTTATTTATAGGCGCCTATTTAAGGATCTGATAAGTCCGGTATATACAACATAATTTGAGAGGGGACAAAGGTGGCAAGTGGGACAGTTTACCCCAAAATTTGCGACCAACGAATTGGACCGTGTTTGGTGTCGTACTGGATGGTAGTTTTCACGTTGACTCGAGTGCTACCAGCCGTTTCTGAGTTAATACCGAATTTGCACTGAACTACTTGTTTCTTTTTATAAAAAAAGACACAAATTTAGGAATTGGGTCGAGTTGGTATCGTTTCAGTAGTTTGTTTTAAACGCGGGTCGCTATAGCACTAATAGTTTCGGACAAAAAGTGAATCCAAACTGTGTGTTTTTTTAAATTTCTATAACAATTGGAAGGTTATATCAAGATTTTGGCCAGGGTCAACGTATTGTTTAGTGCCGAATCGAATGGGACCAGCCGCAAGTCCTTAGGATGATCCGTTTCCGAGTTATAACGAAATATTTCGTAAAATTGGCATTTAAACCTCCAAAATGTACTCTTACTGCGTACCGTAATGTGATTGTAACTTTGTCAAAAGTTACTCCCTCCATGAAAATGATTTAACAGAGAATGTATTATGACAAAGTCGATAGAGGCCAAAAAAATAGTTTTTTTGTCTAAATATAGCTATTTTCTAGATTAAATGGAAATTTTTTCAAAGGTTTTAAATTTTAATTATATTAATATTATATATTATAATATTAAATAATAATCCATCCCGGGCGCCAGAAATTGATTGGCGACCTTTTGATCAAGGAACAAAGTTACATTTTAAGTATTTTTAGAGCAAAAAGTGCGCCATTTTGGAGATTTTCCCAGGGAAACACAAACCCTCGCTACGCCACTGCCGAAGTTATAGCTATTAATTCTTTGGGTGCAACGCATTTTCATAAAATCGCAAAACAGTAATTTATCATATTACTTCCAAATAAACTTATTTCGGCACTTTTGCTGTACAGGGGTTAGTTTTACCCATAACTACACCTGCCCAAAAAAATTAACCAAATTCATCCTATATAGGTCGATTAATGAATTTAAAAAAATGTATTTCGATGTCTTAAAGACCGACGAAGTTGGTCTGTTTACCTGTATTGCGATTTTTTATGGCACATTCACCGATTTTTATAAAATTAACGACACTATTTTCGAACCTCGTAATAATTACTTAGTTATCTTTACCACCAGTTTAATCGTTATAAAAAATTACACCTACGTAATATTAACCGATCTTTAGATATCAATGCTCAAAATTGACAAAATTGTACTTGTCAAAACACTCGACTACTTGCATGGTTTTTAAAAAAATCGTATCTTCAAAAATATTTCAATTTCAGAGCTAAAAATTTGGCTTTCCTGCTCAAAAGGTCTATAATATAAGTGGTTAAAGTTTAAACGAAATCTAAAATGGTGCCGTGGGAGCAATCGGGTGATTTGACATGTATTTACCCTCTATAGATTTCCCGAATTGGAAGATGAGCTTTATAATTAAGAAAAACATACCAGTAGCGTCTGCGAAAAATCCAATTTAGGGAAAAAGAAAGTTGATGAAACCACAGAAGCACCAGAGCATACGGTATAAAAAATTTAATTCCAACGTCATCAATAATTTGGGAGATGATTGGCACTGGGATAACCTTTATCAACCTCAGCCATTAGAAAACAATTATCAACTCATTATGACAATTGCCCTATTACAACCATTATATCTATTACATGTTAAGGATTGAAATATTAAGAAGGCTTTATTATGTTTTTATCCCTTGATATTGTTAAAACTATAAACATTAGTCTATATCAATTATCCATCGTAGGTATGTTTCTTTGTGGAATCACTTACTGAAACAACCATAGAGAGAGAGGATTGGTCATGTTGTGACGGTATCTAGCGAGGCGAGGGGTTTCCATTGGAATTCGAGAATTATGAATTAGCCATTTTTGAGTTGTACGATGCCTGGGAAACCGACGATTATCTAAAAAGGAACATTTGGGCTTACAGTGTGAGGTAACACCTCCTACTAAACCACAAACAGTTAAATCTTTATCGCCAAAAATGATATAAATCCCTGTGGTTTTGCAGGAGAGTTCCGAAAGTGAAATAGTTATGCTGACGAAATTTTTCAACGCAAAATATTTCCAAAGAATGCATGGAAGAAAACAATTTTTTACACGGTACATTAAATTCTTAAGTGCACTAGAACAACCTAGTCAACCTTTCTTTGGGTAGGGTGCTTGGGAAAGTCCAAGTAATATTTTGTTCATATGGTATCAGTTATAGGAAACTTGTCAGCACCTATTTATCACTTGGTATCTGGCCAAACTTCATTGGATAAAGCAATTGTACTGTTCGCCGAAGGGATCCTTTGGATGTTTTTAGTAGACAAGCTCGAATTTTTCCGTCTCTACCGGGATAGAGTTCTTCAATTCTTCCCATTTTCCAAAGGTGTCGCGGACATTTGTCTTCATGTATCAAGACTAGGTCATCAACTTGAAGTTCTCCAGTCGATTTTGGTTATGAAAAGACTGAGCGGAACGAAGCTCAAGAAGGTTCTCTCGACGCCAGCGGTTGCCAGAAACTGTCCAGTAAGGATTCTCGGTACCGCCATCTTTTCCTCATGTTGTCTTGTTTTGAAATGTAGTTGACTTTGATCCTTGGTGGGAGGGAATTGAGACGACGTCCAATGAGTAGGTGTGACGGTGTCAATGGATAGGGTTCGAATGGCTCACTGTAAACAAATGTTAAAGGTCTTGAATTTATAGTACCTTCTATTTTGACGAGTAATGTCTCCAGTTCTTCATAGTTGACTCGTGCGCGACCTAAAATTTTCTTCAGACAGGATTTGACAGTTTTCACAATGCGCTCAAAGAACCCTCCCCACTATGGAGCTCTTTCAACGTTGAATTTCCATTTGATGCTGGTGGATTTGAAAAATTCTTTTAGTTTTGTTTTGGATATTTTTTCCCATAGTTCTTGAAACTCTCCGTTTGCTCTCTTAAATGTTTTTGCATTGTCAGAAAACACCACTTCGCATATACCTCGTTTGCCGATAAATCGTTTTAACGCTAGAATGAACGTTTCTGTACTTAGGTTCGTTACCAGTTCTAGATGGACAGCTCGGCTGACTGCGCACGTGAATAAAGCGATGTATACAAACAATCTTTCAGGGATGGACATCTCTTTGCTTTAGATCAAGCGTCAAAGACGATTCGCAATTTTGTCGAGACTCTGTCGTTGTTTACTATCCCTTGATGTGGCATATATTAAACTTCGGTTTTCGCTCTCGAACAATTTCGACGATACCTTGTTGTAAATCATCGTTGATGACTTCTGAGTATTGAGCGCAATACGTTGGATTTTTCTGAAATAGATGGATCAGGTGTCCGAATCGGCTTACCGCGACATTATAATTGTCGCTTAATTCTTCTAGGGACCTTTTCCAAGGCAATTGGACTTCATATCTTCCATTCTCCTTTTGAAATATGGAATCTTCAAAGTTGAGTTTTTTGAATTTTATTTTTCCAGTAATAATAATAACAAATGTTGTCCAACCCACCCATTAAGCAAAGCTTGTATTGGGTGGGCAGTATATATAGGTGATATAGGTATGAAATGTTTAAATTAACAAATCAAAGAATATACAATTCAAAATTATCACACATATATAAAAAGTCACTTAAACAAATATAAATAAATATCATCAGTAGCTAGTAAAATCTTTTCTTTTATAAGTTTTTTTAAACAAAGTGAACGAACAGTTATGGCTGGATTGTAGTTTTAGACAGTGTTGGGCAAATTTTAATTGCTGGGGCAACTAAAACTATACAATTAATTAATTGTTAATCACGGCTATAAAAATTAATTAATTAATTGTAATTGTGAAAACTCACGATTAAAAATTTGTTAATTGTTATATACTTTAGTCGCAATTAAAAGCTAACCAATTGTTAATCGTGACTTTTCACAATTAACAATTAACATTTAATAAATTGTTGATCACGACTAAAAAAATTAACAATTAATTAATTGTGATTGTGAAAACTCACGATTAACAATTGATTAATTGTTATATACTGTATTCACAATTAAAAACCAACCAATTATTAATCGTGACTTTCCATAAGTAACAACTATTCAATTTTCAATCTTTTAATATATTTGATTAAACACTAACAATTAAAACAGATTATTGTAAAGGGCGCGGACTGGAGAATGGCGTCCAAACCAATGTGTAGTGCGATGGAAAATGCGTAGTGTAGTAAGTGGGAGCGAAACAGAATTTCCAGATGGGTGATTTCCCGCCAAATTGTGCTACTTAAGGAACTTTGTTGCGGAAAAAAAATCGGTCGGAGGCACGGCCGTGTTAAGGTATGTGTCAAGGTTGCTATGGTACAGGGCCCCCGAAGTTGGGGCTATCTTTGGAGACCTCCGTGGTTGGGGCTAACTTAGTGGTCTCTGAGGTTGGGGCTTATTCAGAGCCTCGGAGGTGTTGCGTGGACTAATTCCTAATTTCTTAGACGAAATAAACTCTTGCGATTTTGCGCGAGCCACGTTTATAAAAAAATGCGCGCGCTACGGACTTTGTAAGATCGATGGAAAGTAACCAAGGGACGTGACCCTACAGTGCTTTGAGAGCTGATGTACCTATTCTTTTGGTGTTTTGCGTTTAGACATTATAAAAGTCGAAAAATAAGGGCCCCAAATTATACTTGGCACAGGGCCCCCATTAGTGTTAATCCGGTTCAGTTTTTAGGGTGATTTTATAATGATATTTAAAGACAAAATGGCGCAGAATGATTAAACTGAAGCAAAATAAACTACGTAGTAGAGAGGTGCTGTCAATATAGGATTTTATTGTTTGCTTCTATTATAATTATGTAAACTATATGCTTTATGAAGAAGTATTTTACTGCTCTCTTTATTTTTGCCCAATTAGCGTTCAATAAATTGCGATAAATCACAAACACTTCTTAATTTGTTTCAGAGGGCCGCCAGGCACGATCTTATTGGGCTGTATTGAGGAGAGAATGATGTTTGATTGAGCGCCATTTTGCTCTAGTTGTCCAATTGGAGTGTGCGGTATCCTTAAAATTAATCTGGCCTATCCGGAGCGAAAGGCAAGTGCCCTTTGCACTACGTGCCGTGCCGACCGCCTACAAAACAAACACACACGTCGCGACTTGTAACTTTTGCTAGTTTATGGTTACATTCGACAAACTAAAGAAATATGAACGACACACAAAGAAAATAATAAAAAATGAATATTATCAAAATTGACATAATTACCAAAAGTGTGTCAATCGGACCTATTTCTTAATGAATGTTACGAGCGAAATACAAGTTGGGAGGGGAGAAGGGAAAGTATGCCTTGGGGAGGGAAGGAAGTTAAAACCAACAAATAACGCCTCGTAGTGAGGAACGGAGGAACTAAGTAGCACTGGTCAAACCTAGTGTATTTTTGTATTTTTTGTCGTTCTGTGGAGAGGCTTTCGCCATCTACCTACGATATACTACCATAGACTAAAAAATGATCCAGAAGGACACAATAAATAGTCTTTTATGTGGTCGATCTCGAGTCGAGCATTCATTAAACCTTTAGCATATTAAAATACAGGTAATTATGTCACTTTTGATATTATGAAAGTAATGTTTCCTACCAAGGAGTAGTGCTCAATTTTATGAATGAAGCAATATATCTAAGAGCAATTTCATATGCATAAATATATATAAATCGTGTTCATCTGATATCCGTAAAGTTAAATAGGGTACTTAATTGTTAGTTTTAATTGATACTTTTAACAATCAAAACGTAAATTAACAGGAATTAATCCAAATAAACTAATTGCAATGTGGAATAAATGGTTTAATTGCAACTAATATTAATTGCTATTAATTTAATTTCAATGTGGAATTAATGATTAAATTCCAATTAAATTTAATTTTAATTAATTAAATTTCCCTGGACGATTAATGGTTTAATTGAAATTTTGATTATATTAATTGCAACGTGCAATTAATGGTTTAATTGTAAATATTTTAATTGCAATTAAATTAATTGCAATGTGCGAATAATCGCTTAGTTACAATTCATTTAATTGCAATAATATTTTAGTCAAATAATTAATTGATTGAAAATTTAATTGATTAATGCCCAACACTGGTTTTAGATAATTGAAAATCTTTGGGCCTATGTAATCAATACATTTTTTCCCAACAGATTTATTTATTCGGGGAAATGTTAGATCACGTCTTATAGGTAATAGTTCGAGAAGTATTCTGTGCCAGCACCATGCTTCGAAATTCTAAAGTTATATACAAAAATAATTTTTTAAGGGGTAATACATTGAGATCATTATATGTCAATTTAGTTGGATGTCGGTATTGTCGTCTTAGGCAGGTTTTAATGCTGCCGCAATGCTTCTTCCTCCGCCCGATCCGTCTGAATGTCTTCGACGATTCCATGGGATTCTACGTCCCAGAAGGATTTTAGTTGTTGAGTGAGTTGGATATCTTTGATGGTCTCCGCATGATTAGTCGAGGAAATCGCTTTAGGTCCGTGGACAGTCCAACCCAAAATGGTGTGTTTGACGGTTAAGGAGTTGGAAAGCCGTTGGACTTCTTCGTTGACCATTTTCCAATATACATCTGCACCGATGAGGACTGCTATTTCTTTTGAAGTCTTCACTTCGCTTGTAATCTGATCGGCTAGATGAAGGCCTTTAACTGTCATTTGTCTGTTAATTTCGTGACTGGGTACTTCAATAAGAGCGCTACTGATTTTCGGCGTTTCAAGAGCTTCAATGATAATCAGTTCTGAGATATCGACGCTCTTCAAAGTTAGGCGAACTCGCCTTCTACATTGAGGGACAGCGTTTTCGCTTTCTAATGAATGAATAGAAATGGTTTCAACACCGACTACTGGTAAGTTGAGATCTTTCGATGCGGATTCTTTTATAAATGTCCGCGTACTTCCTCCGTCTTAGAGACAACGGATGACTTGCTCTTGATCATCGGATTAGGCGATGGCATAGGCTCTCTGGAGAAGAATCGTTGAATGTCCGACTTGATTTGACCCAGGGGTGATTGTTTGGACGTAAACCTCTTTCGATGTCGCCGATTGCATTCTTGGAATTCGTGATCGTTCGACGAACAGAATGCGCATTTTTTTGTTTGAACCTCTTCGACTTGTGTATTCAGAGCGGAAGCTGACGAGTAATTCCTCGAATTTCTGTACTGATTTCTGTCGTCCCCAAGACCTTGACTTGAAACTATCTGAAATGGAGGCTGACGGCTAGTGATCTCAACTGGTTAGGTAAAATGTTCTCTATTGGCTCTCAATATCTCTTTGTAGAAACGTCAGCAGTCTGTCGATGATCCACTCTGCATTTGTTTTGGAACCGCGATTAAACTGTTGTACGATTTCTTCTGGAATTCGTTGCATGAGGATAGGACATAGCAGAGTGCCATACGTGTCGGATTCAACTCCCAGTGAAGCTAGGTTCCTTATTTGTAGGTCGCAAGCGTCGTAAAGCCTTCGTAGTCCATTGATGTCTTTGGCTTGTTTTAAGGGTTGTAGATTGAGTAACTTATTCATGTGAGTGTTAATGACCAAATCTGTTCTCCCGAAACGCTCCTTCAGTATTTTCACCGCTTCTTGGTAATTTTCGTCGGAGAGAGACAATCCCGCAATGGCGTTGAGGGCGACTCCTTTCAGGTAAGTTTTGAGATACGTGAACATCTCCGTACTTTCTAGATCCGTGTCGTGTATAGAAGCTTTAAATTGTGACCAGAATCTTTGCCAACCATTGGCCACTCCATCGTAATTCTCGATAATTATTGTTGGGAGCTTTATGTTCATTTTATGGGATTGGTCCATTTCTTGTTTTTGACAGGAATTTCGTAGTAAGGTTCTGTTGCTAGGTTTTCTATCTTCAGTATGTTAAAGGCCTCGAATTCGTGGATTAACTCAAGTTTTAGTTGATGTGATTTTCTCGGCATAATCCATATTTTTGTAATTTCTTCTTCGTAGTCCTTCTCGGCAGTTATTTCGGCTTTAATGAGTTCGGCAAGATCTTTCAGTAGTTTTTCTTTTAGTCTCAGTTGATCCAACAGTCGTTCTAGTTATGTTGGTCAATACTTGTGATAAGTTTTGTAACTGCAGTTCTAATTACCTTGCGCTTTTTCTCGTATTTATCCTAGTCGTTCGTGTTTTTCGGTTGGTAGTTAATTCCTTTGCTCCCGGGTTTCAGCACCAGATTGAAATGTGGAATTCGAGGTTCAGAGCTTTCGATGGGCGAACTGATATTTTTCCAACATTAATCGTTAAATATTAGCTAAAGAATTATCAACAGTAATAAAGACCATGAATTTAATCTTAATTACAATATGTAATAAAAGCACATAAGGGGGTTATATTACATAATTGAACTGACGATTTTACGTTTTACATTGTCTTATTTACATGAGATAAACAATGAGAATAGTATTTTTTGCCGATAACTTGGCGAATCGTGAAAAAGTAAAACATATACAGGATGATTTTTTTCAAAAATTATGTTTTCTAGAAAGTTGAAATTTGTACCGTACATTATACGTGCCGGGGGACACTTTCTACCAAAATTGCATCTAAATCAAAAAATATTTTCACGTTTTTTGAAAATTTAAATTTTAACCGCTAGGTGCTATAAGAAAATTGTCAATGATAAAATTGTAGAGCGTCACCGAAAACGTAAAAATAGCGTTGGCGCAAAAAACAATAGACGTCTTTTTCACTGAAAAATAAAGATACATTTTATTTATCTACTTACAAACCAAATTTATAAGTACGTTTCGAAAATACCACCTTCGGCTGCGATGCAGGCTTGGGCGCGAACAATCATATTGTCGAAGGCGGCTTGAATAATTTCCGGGGTTACTTCCCAGCAAGCGCTTACAATTCGTTGACGCAGCTCTTCAAGGGTCTCAACCGGAGTGGCGTACACCTTTTCCTTGACGAAGCCCCAAAGAAAGAACTCCAACGGAGTCAGATCGGGCGACCTTGCTGGCCAGTGTATGGGACCGTTTCTCCTTATCCATCGTTGTGGAAATTCGTTGTTTAGGTAATCTCTCACGGCTCTGTGATAATGAGGCGACGCACCGTCTTGCTGAAACCACAGTCTTGCTCGTTGCGCCAACGGCAGTTCGTCAAGTTGTTGTTGTAGCTCATTTCTCAAGAAATCTAAATAACTCTGGCCATTTAGATTTTGCGGTAAGAATACTGGACCAATTAACCGGTTTCCAACAAGACCAATCCAAACATTCAAGCGCCTAAATTGAACTAGTAAATAGTAAGTAATATACTATAGAGACAGATACTTCAGGGTTTTAAATAAACTTTTATTATAAAAGAATATTGGGGAAGCTTTTCGAGCTCACTCGCTCCTTTTCAACCCTTAGATACAAATGGCGAAAAATCCAAATACAACAAACAGATAACAAAAATAACTGTACGCTGATTTTGCTAACGCGCTCTTAACTTTCTATGGCCTAAAATTCTTTTAAAACTGCCCCAATTACTCACATCCACCTTTCCCCCGTTTAGGGTCATACCGCCTCTGTCAGCAATAAAAATGCCTTCTTTGAAGTTCCGTCTGAACCAATTTTTTTCTTTTTCCAACACTCTCGCTTCTTCCCACTGGATGGTGTGTCCGTCGCCAGAACTCCACATGTGTTTGGCTATCCCGTTCTTCCTATTGCCCTCTTTTACACAATTCTTATGCTCTTTAATCCTTACATTTTAATTCCGCTTCGATTCACCTATATATTTTTTCCGCATTTGCAACCGATCTCATATACAATTCCAGTCATTTCATCAAATTTTTTATTTTGTTTATTTTTAATTAAGAGTGAACCCAATGAACCTTGGTTAGAGCTAACAAGTTTTATTCCTAATGGTTTTAATTGGCGGTTGGGTTTTTCGGTTATTGATGTTACATGTTTTCTACCAGTTTATTAGTTTAATTAGAATTCAATAATTGTTTTTTTAAATAACGCTTTATCTTCTATGGGCCAATCCGAAAGGGTTTCAATGGGATGTTTTAACGATTGAAATTGGTGACGGTGTTCATATCCCCAGTGTGGATTTGTGTCTTCCCAAACATGATTGTAAGGGCCGTCTCTTGCATCCGAGAAAAGCATGTTGCGGAGGAATTGTCGGTCTTCGTGCACGGAATTTAGCAGCCAGTTGCAAAAATCCATCCGTTGTTGAGCGTCTCCATCCCATAAACCGTGGTGAAGCGTTGCTCTGTAACGATGGTACTTATGCCTTTGTAAAATTTCCCAAATGCGAGTTTTACTGCAAGCCAAATCCTTACTCGCCGCGGCACAACTACTACGTGGGTATGCGGCAAATTGGGCTAAAATGGTGTTTTCAAAGTCCAAATCTCGCTGACCAGGCCCACGAAATCAAGATTGTACCATACTGGTGAAAGTCATTTACAGCTCGCCTTACAGTAGTTATGGATGGTCTTCTATCTGTATGTCATTGCTCAAAGATCTCACTCACTCGTCGTAGATTTCTTCCACTTTCCGCGTAGTAAATGGCCACTAGTTCCGTACGATCAGCTCTGGAATATAGAGGCATGATTGTTAAGATTCATTACGACAATATAGTAACACAGTTTGTATTACAGTTATTTAAATACTAAATAAATTTAAGGTTTTTACTGACCTTTAAACCTGTGTTCTATTTATCTTCTCGCCTATCAGGGTTAAAACAGATTTCGAATACGACTAGATGCAAACACTGGCCTATTAGATTAAAAAACTAATGGGAAAAGTCAATAGCTAAATGAGCCAGATTGTGTTTTCAAAAAGAGTGCCACGCCTCATGACCCCGAAATGTGAAATACTGTATTTCAAAATGATTAATAGGGTGAAACGGTTCGGCACATTGGCCAGCAAGGTCGCCAGATCTTACGTATTTTAAATCGCCATTAATAATTTAATTAACTCATTTAATTTCTTGGTCATTGTCTCCTCGATTTTTCAGCGGTGTTTATTGCATTAAACAACAGATTAACAAATTTCTGACTTTTATAAAGTAACACTACTCTCCCAATGGAAATAACTTTCTAGAAAACATAGTTTTTAAAAAAAAAAACTTATTTTTTAGAAACGACTGAAAAGGAAAAAAAATTGCTAATTTTTAAAACGTTACGGTTTTCTGCTGTAAAACAATTGACCTTATCGTGATTGAAGTTTAGACGTTTCTCTTAAGGTTATGGTAGCACCTATATTAACTTCTCCTTCGGTTGGTTGGTTGTTAAGAGGCGACGTGCGTTGAACTCACACCCGTACGAGGAGTGGTACTATTTTGGTTTTTAAACTTGTTTATTTTTATATCAAACGAGTAAGAAACATTTCAAAAGCCTTTGTGCCTACATTACCGTCAATGTGAGGACAAGTCCTGGATTTATACCTACAGCACTGGGACCAAACTCACCTATGGGGACAAAAACCATGGTCCCCACATGGCAAACGATATAAAATGAGATAAAAAATTATTTATCGATTAATTTCAAAAGTTTCGACGTACAAAACACAAAATTGTCAAATTCCAAGATATTACGTTAAAAAAATTCTAAATGAGTGTGATTTTAATAGATTTATCAATAGAAAACTAATGTCCTCATTTGAACGTTAAAACTAGATTGGGGTGTTTAGAGATAAACACAGAAACAAATTGTAACACATCTAGATTAACCATGACACATAAGTGGTGCACCAAACGAGGCCTACACTAACTAAAAACGTCACTTCCGGTATGAAACACACTATTAATGGTCCCCACCAGGTATGTGACTTATGAATATGGTAAATGTCACAGTTTTATTTCCCTACAAGGTATTTAAATTATTATGACGTCACATCAAGTAAAATTAACTTTTAGTGGTTCCCCATAAAGTCCCCATAAGTTTTTCCTATTTAAAGAAAAAAAGCACGTCATAGCAAAAATACCTATGGCAATCTCAAACCGATTACGAGATTTTGAAAGTATTTAAAAAAATTAAATTCATTTCAACATTATGGAACTTTAACAATAATTTCAGAAATCTTATTTTGATTTCCGAGATTTTGACGGTGATTTCTAAATTGTGACGCTGATTTCCGTATTGTTAGTCAGATTTCGCGATTTTATTACAAATTTCTGGATTTCGACACAAACTTTGAGATTTTGAAATAACTTTTAAGTGATTTTGGATCTCGAACCATAGTTTCAGAAATCCTATTTTGAATTATGAGATTTCGACGGTAATTTCTAGATTGTGACGTAGATTTCCAGATTTTAAGGCAGATTTGAGGATTTTAGGAGATATTTCGAGATTTGACGGGAATATCGGGAGTTTGATTTAGATTTAGGAATTTTGTCAATGATTTATGTGTTTTTTGTTGTTTTAACACTGATTTCGAAAATTGAATCCTAATTTTTAAAATTTTAGGATATTTCTAGACTATTTCGATATTTCATCGCTTGAAAACCAGAGTAACGCACTTTTTTGACGGTGATTTCTAGATTGTGACGCTGATTTCCGGTTTGTTAGACAGATTTCACGATTTTATTACAGATTTCTGGATTTCGGCACAGATTTTAGGATTTTGAAATAACTTTCAAAATTTTCAGTGATCTTAAACAATAGTTTCAGAAGTACTATTTTGAATTATGATATTTCGACCGTAATTTCTAGATTGTGACGTAGATTTCCAGATTTTAAGGCAGATTTTAGGAGATATTTTGGGATTTTGATTTGGATTTCAAGATTTGACGGGAATATCGGGAGTTTGATTTAGATTTAGGAATTTTTTCAATGATTTACGTGTTTTTGAGGTTTTCACACTGATTTCGAAAATTGAATCCTAATTTTAAAAATTTTAGGATATTTTTTAAAATTTTAGACTATTTCGATATTTGATCGCTTGAAAACCAAAGTAACGCACTTTTTTGGCGAGTGTTTTGAAATTAATACATAATGATGTCTATCTATAGACATATTTATAGCGTTATCGATATTATACCTACTAGAGGTAGAAGGGGGCCGATGGCAATTTGCCAAAGGCTCAAACTTATAAGTGGCACGTTTTTTAATGGTAGACCTGTGTAATTCTAGCCATCATCTATTCAATTAGTGTCCTACTAAACATGAATATGAAGAAGCGTATCAGAAATAAGGCTGCCAAAAGATGAAAAAGTAAATTTTAAATTTGAACGACTTAAGGAAGTTCAATATGCAAATTTATATACGTCAATTTAATTTAACATAGTAGTGTTCCGCCTCAACGGCGATAGGTCACGAAATCAAAGTTTACGTCCTCCTATGTATAGTAAGGTCCTCACAACGTTTTATAACACATGATAAAAAAATCAAAGTTAACGTCGTCATATGTGTTGTTTTTTGGAGACACCCGTAAGGTCCTCACAGTGTGGTTTTTTAAGACTTATATAACACATGATTGTCCTCAAGTAGTAGTTTAAATAGAAATAAAACACTATCAGGAAGTCAAAGTGTAGTTGTTTAAGAGTAATGAAACACATGATTGTAAAATCCAAATTAAAGCCCTCCTGTAATATAGTTTCATTCTACCCATGGAAGGTCCTCACAAAGTCTTTTTAAAAAAATGCAAATGATTGGAAAATCAAAGTTAGCGTCCTCATATGTGTTGTTTCATTCGAGACACCCGTAAGGTCCTCACGGTGTGGTTTTTTAAGACTAATATAACACATGATTGTAAAATCAAAGTTTAAGCCATCATATGTATAGTTTCCTTCGAGAAACACCTGGGGTCTTCACAACGTCTTCTTAAGAACAATATATTACATAATTGAAAATCCAAATTAAGGTCCTCATATGTATAGTTTCGTTCGACACACGCAAGGTCCTCACAACGTCGTTTAAGACAATTATACCACATGATTGGAAAAGCAAAGTTAAGTACCTCGTATATAAATTTTCATTCTATAAACGTAAGGTCGTCACAATTTTATTTTAAACTTATAAAACAAATGATTGGAAGATCAAAGCTAACATCCTCATACATGTATGTGTTGCTCAAAGTCTTTAAAAAGTAAATAACACATGATTGAACAATAAAAGTTAAGGCCCTCATATGTATAGTTTCGTCGTCTTTTTAAGAATAATATATAACATGATTGGAAAATAAAAGTTAGGGCCCTTTGACGTAGACAAGGGGAGGGTTTCAGTGTTGAAACCTCCCTCTCCTTGGGCCAACCTTTGTCTCTACTTAATTTTCAACCCCTTCTTAACATTCATATATTTTCTGGCTACGCCACTGTAAGGTCCTCATATGTATAAATTCGTTAGACACACGTAAAGTCCTCACAAGGTCTTTTTTAAGACTTGTATAGACCTATACTAAAAGGTGGGTAAAAAGGTCAAGCCTCCCACCCGAATTTGAATTTATATGAAAGCGAATATCTGGCCCTGCGCAATTTCGGCTTTTCGACTTATAATCGCCAGCATTTCAGACGACGTACCAAATTGCTGATTTTGATTGGTCTTCAGTGGCGTAACTTCGTGGGACAATTGGGTCAAGTTGTCCAAAAAGGGCGCCATTTCGTATGAATTTTCCAAATTTGTTTTTCTTTGGAAACAGTGGAGGCGTTAGGAGTAGGCGAGATATGATATAGCCTACTTTTGTTTTTCACTGAGGGGCCCACAAATTAACTTGTGCGGGCCACGAAGAGGCACTTCAAGTCGATTTTTAGGTTCACAAATTAAAATAAAAAAAATAATATTTTCGGTTAATGCATAAAATTTTTAAAATTTAATTTTAAATCAATGTATAGGGGGATCAACAATCAAAGAAAACGGGGCCCACACCTGAAAGACTGATTATTAGTCTACACCTAAAAATCTCCTGTTTTTAAAACATTTCGGGCTTGTGGAGAAGGGTGCGGCGGCACTTTTTTTCAAATGGTCCTAGGGTGTTCGACGATAGTTATGCCACTGTTGGTCTTCATAAAAATTCAAATTTACGCAGGGAGGATTGCATTCTTTTTCACCGTCGTTTATTATAGGTCTATAACTCATGATTGGGAAATCAAGGTTAACGTCCTCATGTATAGTTTCGTTCGAGACACAAAAGGTTCTCCCAACGTCGTTAACCGTCATCGTTCGTTGTAATACTTGTTACTTCATATGATATAAAGCTAATGTATATTATTATTCTAGAATATTGCCAGTTTGATATAAATTTTTTAACTAATTGCTTCAAATTGCAATAAAGAAATTTACAAATCCAATTAAAAATAGAAACGTCTTAAAGCGGTTAAAATTTAAATTGAAAAAACGTTGGTTCGCTAAAGAGTGTAATGTTGTCCCTTAAACACGGCATCCTTAAGACTGTTTAGATTTCAGAGATTTTTCTCTATCGTCCCCGTAGTTGTTGATTTTTTGCGGTTAATACTGTATAATGTTCGGTTTCCCCTTCCATAAAAACTTGTTTAGGTTAACGGTAATAGTTAGTGTAGGGAGCTGTTGGCTCGCGTGGCTTGCAGGGCTTGCCACCAAGCGCCTACGCATTGTAACTCGGCCACCTGAATTAAAGGCTATAAAAGTCACTCGATGACTTAGGCCTAGGGTGCTGCCTTGGGTATTAGCCTAGCTGATTATTAAGTTTATTATTAAGTTTTAACATGACTAATTATATTAATTAATAGTATATTTATTGTAAATAAAATTTTTAATAAGACTAAAATTTAATATTGTTAATCCTGTGTATAATAAACAGCCGAAGTAACATAATGGAAAATCTGCTAGATTGCAATCTACATTAGAAAAAGTCGGCCCGAAACAACTACATGTTTTGATCACCAACGGTTTTCAAATTTAAATTCTAACGGCCGGAAATATATTTTAAGACGATTCTACTTTTAATTGGAAAGTTCTTTGTCACAATTTTTACAGTTTTTTCTGGTAACTCTATGTTAACTTAGCAATATTTAAATAAAATGGGTTATGTAAATAACCGTTATATCATAAGCAACATAAAACCTTAAGTAGGACACTGAACATTGTCACTTAAAAATAAGTCTGTCGCGGGGTGATGGCAAAAAACGGACGCTTAGAAACCAGAAATTAGTCGAAAACAATAACGGTTATGGCAGGGCTAACAGTCCTTACATAGGATGTCGTGATTTATTTGGCCATTGTCGAGAGTTATTTTCAATAAATAATTTAACGTTGGGATAATAGGAAATATAATAGTTATGGTTAATATTTTACTTTTATTTATAGTAAGTGCTGAATGAAATAAGAGTTTATACAAATTAATTTTGTGTCATTGGTGAATTTGGATTAATTTAAAACTTTGGTTAAGTTTCAGAAGTTCATTTAACCGTAAGTAACATACTACCATAAACAGGGGCGAATTAACCCTTTTGGCGCCTTTAGGCACAGAAATTTTTTCGCCCCTGGGCATTGTCTAACGGGCTTTCCAACTAAATATGGACAAGCCAAGTACTTGGACCGTGGGGCTTTATCAGAGTTTTGGTGCCCCTAGAAAAATTCCACCCTAGGCACGTGCCTAATCTTCCTAATAATACGCCCCTGACCATAAAAAGCATAATAGAATAAGTATGACCCTTCTGAGATTTTTACGCAAATTTCCTGACGGAACCTTTTTTTGACACGGACACTACGGACTCTCACTCGCTGCTTCGATGTGCACCTGCCACCGTTCTTAGAAGTATTTTTTCGTCCTTGTTAGTAGTCTATTTCGACTTGGGAGTGTCTGTGCTGCACAAATCTGGATAACATAATCACTGTGAAAATCAGTGATAATATGTTGCTAATTGTCAAACCTTTTGGTATTATATTACTTACGATATGTAAGGGACCACTTAATGGGATCCAACTAATTGTAAGCAAGAAAATTGCATATTATGAACAAAAAAATTGTAGCATTGGTTACGAGGGGCTAACCACTCTCTGAAAATCAGTCCATAAATATGAAAATGAGTACAGCCTTTGGTAGGGCTAAATCTGTACTCACTTACGTAATATTTTTACTGCAGTCAAAGCTGCAGGCTTGTACGCCGATTACGGGGAGTGATCAGCCCCTCGATTAGTTAAACTTTTTCTGTTAACGCTATACAATTTTCTTACTTACAATAAGTTCTATATAAAATGTACAGTAAGAACGGGCCTTTGCTTGAGCCCCGCCCCCCTGATAAAAAACAATCGGCATCGCTTCCAGGCGTCTTTTTTAAAAATATCCGTCGTCCCCAAAGCCTTTCATTATCTTTGTGTGGTAGGACAAGTGTTAATTAAATAAAAAATGCTTTTATCAAAGCAGTTGGAAGGTTGATTTAAGGGGTAGTTGGGATCTATGAAGGCACAGATATTGGAAATGTTTTAGAATTAAAGAATTATTTTTTGGAATTATTTTAAAAAGCAAAATATATTTCTAAAATTATTTCCATCGATTTTCCTCACCTTTTATAGATTTTAAAACCCTTTCCTTAATCAGTTATTGTGTATGTGCTGGTGTCTAAGGCCTAGGGTCGACACCGATGTGTGCGAGCAAAGATAATATAACTACGTACCCTAGATTGGAAATCAAGCTCCTTGAACGTAACGCAGGCTCTTACTGAGTTTCCGGAAGTCGGAAAAAATGGCCTCCATGGAGCTGGCAGGGCTACCGACCATAGAAATCTCATAGGTAACTAGAATGCTGCCGTGTAACTGGCAAATGGGCCAAACGCCGTGGCAGACGATAACCAGATCTCGGCCAATCAGAGCTCAAAGAGTGGTTCTGCCAAGAATTTAATGTCACCAGAGAGAATGACGTCACCTATCTCCCGCTATAGTAGCGGATCCAAGGAGGATTATTATCCTCCTTGGCGGAACCACTCTACGGCCTCTCATTGGCTGAAGGTTCAAGGCGAACTGGCGTCAAGCTCGGCCGTAGGCGGCAGCATTCTAGTTACCTATGAGATTTCTATGCTACCGACATATAGTTAAAACGTAAAGTTTTAGTGAAAATTGCGCCGTTGTTTTAGACTCGCGGTTTTCAAGATACCAGATATTTTTGCGTTATATGGTTTTAAAACAATAATGGATCATTCCTGTAGCTCTAAAAATGTTTCTAAACGAAAGAAAACTAAAGGTGAGTAATATAATCTTGGGTTATCTCTTGAAATTCCTTATTTCCCTCCCTGCTATGGAGCCCGATTTTTCCGAACTTCCGGCGCGAACTCAGTAAGAGCAGAGAGGGTAAAGTCGCTTCGCTATAGAGAGGCACCTCTCTTTCAAAAATCCGTCGCATGAATTTTTTCGCTAAAATGTCCCCTAGTCTTAGACGTTTGAGGGCGCTACTAGCCTGCTATCACCATTCGCCTCGAGCGGCGCGCGATTTAGGTATAGAACGACGCAAAAAGTTTTCTATTTATTGGATAATTTAACATCAATAAATCTATTAATATGTATTTATCGGCGATAAATTGTCCGTCAACTAAGAAAATTAAGTCTCGTTCATTTTTTTTTAAGTTACCAAAGGATAAAGAACGGTGAATACGCTTTTTTATTAGATAAGCTTAGGCCTTGGGTATTAGCCCAGCTGATTATTATTATTTTATTATTATATTCACTTTCAAACTTTTAGTTCTAAACTGTGGCTGCAAAATGTCAACAATTACAAACTATAACATAAAATAAATGAATATTTTTACACAAACCATAAACTTTGTTCTCTCTATTTTATTGACGATTGTTTCATGAATGTTAAAACCAGAAATCGACTAACTATTTTTTACAATAATGAATATCAAATTTCAGTTTCCCCTACGCCTATTAAAAGTAGAAAAACATCTACCAGGAGAACTTTCTTCTTAATATTTATTAATAATTAATTATTCCAATAAGAAAATACGTTGGCTACACACAGGGCCAGAGCTAACGGGACAAAACAAATTCTCCAATTGCACAACTACGCTTGCCCTAATTAATCAAATTATAAAAATGGTAATTTCAATTTTAAGTCAAGACTTTCTAGAAAATTACTTTTGGTTATATTCGTCAAAGAGGAGGCAATAGAGATCATCTGAATTCTCAACAATTTTGGGCAGCATACAGAGCTGCATCAGTCAATAATCTCTTAAAACCCGCAGATTCAAATTGCATCGATGATTTGGATAACTTCATTTTAAACAGATTCCTTTAAGAAATCAGCTCCAGGACCACAAGAGGATTCATCTGATTTTTATAAATATGGAGTCTTACAAGTTCATTGAAAGTCCTAACCTGCTCAAAGAAAATGTCCACTCCTTAGTTATATATTAAGAAACCTAATCCATCGCTGCTTTTCAAATCACCAATGTTCTTCTTGCATCAGTCAACTAAGGCAAGACAATCCAATTCTTAATCCAACTAATGTGCTTGCTTATTTTAAAGCATTCAAATCCACCAAAAACTCTTCTTTTGGTAGCATCATTTGACCAACTGCCAATTTCTTGGAATTTGTAACAAAGGTAAATGAGATATTTGACACCAGTTTCAAACTGTTATCACACATGACAAATTTGAAAGGCCGCTTACAAAGATTCATAGCACGGAGAATTGACAAGAAATGGTTCCAGGCTCCTGAAGGTTCAACATGCGCAACTGAGTTTCAAAACATGATATCTTTTTTTGAGGAGTTCTGCATAAATAGTACCCTTATAAAACAAGATCTTGATCACCAATATACAAAAACACAGAAAAGATTGGACAGAAAACTATTAAAAATACAACACTGAACGTTATTTATCCATGCAAAGATATTCGTATTGAATTACCATTTAGTTCATATTTACATTACTTGAAAAATTAATTATTTTATTTTAAATTATATTATTATTATAATTTATTCCACTCCAATCTAATTTATAAACTTCCTTGTTAGAGTTCTTCTGTTCCTGACCAAGTCTTCCTGTTCATCTAAGACTTGGCTTCCCTTACAATTTCTCCTGATTTTTTTAATTATTAAAAATATTGGAGTTTTTATTATTGAAATATTGTAATTAGTATTTTTTTTGTACTTACATTTCTAATGATATCCACGATTTCTTTTTAAAGAATTCAAAATAATAATTGAAGAAAAAGTTATTGCAGCTGTTTTGTTTTTATTTATAATTGATTTTATTCCGTGGCGCCATCGAACGTCTAAGACTAACAAAAAGGATCGTCTGCTTCTTCTAGGCGCTCGCGCTTCAAAAACGTACGACAAAATTTTAACATTGCAGGAATAGGAAGAGGCGCCTCTCTATAGCGAAGCGACTTTACCCTCTCTGGTAAGAGCCTGAACAGAAAACGCGCTATCGAGAAAAGCCGTGATTTCGAATCAAGGGTACGTAGTTATATATTATCTTTGGTGCGAGTCTCAAACCAAAAATAAAGCCCTGTACAGACGTCTGCTATGCTGTCGTAACTGGATTCTGCAGTTTTGTGTTTCAACTTTCAAACTACTACTCGGAAAATATTATAACCTTAATTAAAATGCTGTTTTATATGTTAAATTTAAATTTTGTATAAATACATAAGAAATTAAACGGTTAAAGGAGTTTGCAACTTTCTATGTAAGCTAATTCTCTTAATGAATTTATAAAACAGACATGTACTAAATTCTATCTATCCAACTCTGCACTTATTATTTTAAACTTCTGGTTTAAAGTAGAATTATACATCGGTATTTAAATTTGGCATGCATAATGATCCTCACAAGTCAATTAACCGCTGGTAGTAAAAAAGAGTAACATTTCTTTCTAGAAAGGCCTGATGAAATGTGTGCAGTTACACTGCAGTACCCTGTTTGAATTGTTAAAGGGACTTTCAAGAAAGACTTAGTTGAATTGAGATAAGTCATTCAGTCGTAACTTTGGGATCACAATGTACGGAAACTGAATTTACGTATTTTTAATTGACTAGAGGGTCTCTTGGAAGTCTTTTTGATAAAAGAAAATTCATGACTTATCTTTTCTAAGCTAAAGGACAAGACTCATGGCTCTCCTTGCACTTGCAGGCTGTCTCTATAGGAAGATAATATCATCTGTTGTTCGTGAAAATAGAAGCTATAATTACATCCAAATTTCCTCTGTTAACTTGAACAGTCTTGATTAAATTTATTGCAAATCTTTTTTATTGATGACTTTTTTATTAGTTTAGTTTCTATAATGAGTTTCAGCAATTTAAATGCTGTAATTTTACACGTTATCCTTTACAATTTAAAATTTTCTCAGTTTACTGTTACAGTTTTAAGGCTCAAATTTAAGGAAAGGGTTTTAAAATCTATAAAAGGTGAGGAAAATCGATGGATATTATTCTAGAAATATATTTTGCTTTTTAAAATAATTCCAAAAAAAAACTCTTTAATTCTAAAACATTTCCAATATCTGTGGCTTCATAGATCCCAACTTCCCCTTAAATCAACCTTCCAACTGCTTTGATTAAAGCATTTTTTATTTAATAGCTGTACCTTTGCTCTGCCTGACAGGGCATATTATTCCTAAAATTAATAATTTAAAATAAAAGCCATAAGTTAGAAAATAAATAGGTTTAATTTTAAATATATTTTGAACAGAAATTTTAATATTATTGAATGTAATTTAATATATTGAATATTATTTTAAATATTTTACTTAACATTGGGAAATAATGATGATAATTGGTTATGTCAAATTGAGTTTTAATTTTCCATTAAGACTTAGATAACAAGATAATAGGTGTTTAACTGTTTCTAGTAAGCAAGTCAAATATGCTAATTTTGGTAAAACTTTCATTAAAAAACAGACCTTTGATGAGATAGTGTTTATGGGTAGCATAGCATGATTTGTGAAGAGCTTTTAATCGTTTACTTTTATCTCAATCATGTATCAAGAGTTTCCAACTCTGCCGAGCTTTCAAATTAAAAACCAACCATGTGTAATTTATATTCGCCGAGGCAAAGTGTAATTTATATTCACTAACGCTGCTAACGCAAACGTGTAATTTATAGCCACAAAGGCAAACATTTATCAATAGTACTTGAATGGTGGGTCTCCAGCCGTGTTCAGGCTGTACTACCTTACAACGTTATGGCTCGTACACTACTGATCCTCAAATAACAATAATTTCAGTCTACTCACTCGTAAAGCTTTTGAATAATTAAGACGCCTTTACATAGAGGATTAAGTGCTAAGAATGTTTATTGTTATGAAAAATTATTCAAATATTTACCATACTTCATTACTGTAATTAAAATTCAAAAAATTATTACACAATGCGAGATGGAAACACCTAAATTAAAATTTAATGATTCATTTTTTAATCAGCTTGTTAAAAAACCTTATGGAAGAGATAAAACAAAATTAACTTTAAACTAAATTTCACTTTCCACAAAAT